>NC_053040.3:79510912-79821912 GCF_002575655.3 Aegilops tauschii subsp. strangulata
ATTTCAAATTCAGAAGCTTTAAGCAACTCAATGATTTTCATGAGAGAAGATAAAATGACTTCTTCAAACCATATGAAATATGAGTTGGGAGTTTCAAAGAATCAAGTTTAACGTCCCTTTGAAATTATTTTCAAATTTGGAGTTATTCGATTTTTATTCAAATTATTTTTCTCCAAAAATAAAATATATGGAAAATAAGGTAAAATGATTCCCTACAATAGAAAAATGGAGAGAAATAAATTTGAAATTGTTTTGGTATTTTTAAAACGATTTTTATGAGGTTTTATTGCAACAGTAGCACTGTTTGCTTTATTTAATTTTTTGTGGATTTCATTTGACGCTAGAAAAATGTTCATGTTGTAGAGAACCTTTTTTCTGAAAATTTTGATATATTATATGCCTATAGTATATTTTTATTTTATTTGTTATTTTGTTATTTTATTTTCTGTAAAATTGTTTAAATAAAGATCTCCGCCGACTGGGCCGAAGCCCAGCCAGCCGACTGGCCCGCCCGCACGCCACCGCCTTCCACCTGGAGTCCGCCCGGACTGTGACTCGCCGGAGCCGTATGAGCTCCGGAGAGCTTCCCGAGGTTTGCCACCCTCCCTCCTATAAAACCCGAGGCCCCGGCCCCGCCTCTCTCTCCTCCCCCGCACATGCACCACCGCCGGAGCCGCCGCACCCCGCACCGCATCTCGCCGCTGCCAGCCACGCCGCCGCCTTGCCCGCACCGCCGTCCTCCGCCGCCGCGCGCCCTCGCCCGATGCCCGACGCAGCAGCCCCGCTCTGTCGACTCGCCGGAGTTTTCCACCATCGCCGGAGCCAACCGCCGCTGGAAACTGCCGGTAAAAGCCGCCGCTTTTTCTTCCGGTTTTTTTATGGTTCTGCAGCGAACGAATTCGTTATTACAATTTCTAGATCTGTTTTTTAGGTTTAGTTATTTAGTGGATGTTCGTCAGTTATGGTTCTGCAGCGAACGAATTCGTTATTACAATTTCTGTAGCGAACGTTCGTTCGATAAGATTTTTTCTTTTAATTTCGGCCAGGGACCCATCCGTGAATATTTTATTTATAGATTAGTCCCTATTCATAAAACTCTCATTACTTTTTGCTCGTTAGTCGGAATTAGATGAAACCAAGGCCAAACTCTTCATTCTGACCTCATCTATCCAGTAATCCAACTCAAACCTGTTTTTGAAAGTTTTAAAATTTTAATTCAAACAGATTTGTATTTGAACTTCGTTTGATCATAACTTGAGTTTTATAACTCCGTTTGAGTTGATTCTTTTTGCAAATCAAAGCTCTTGACCTAAACTTTCTGATAAGGCCAAATTTAGTTAATTTTGGTACCGTTAGAAATTGTTTTCTGTTGCAAGAGTTGTTTTCCTGTTTTCGAAGTTTCCCGAGATCTTTTCTTCTATTCTTTTGCATGATTGCTTATGTGTGGTTACTACTGCTTGCTTACGATAGATTGACCGGAGTGTGATGAGTAGAAGAATCAGAAGTTATGAGTGTGAATCGTCTTCACCAACTGTACAAGGCAAGTTCACACTTTGATCATATTTTCCATACCTAGTTTTTATGCATTAGTTTCAACCCTCAAACATTGCATGGTTAGGATTTGATAACATGTGGGTATTGGGAAGTAGTTGATGAGGTAGGAACCTATTGTCTTGCATTCAAAACCAGGGTGTTACTACGTTATGCTTATACTTCTATGCTATGCTTGTAGACGTGGTTTGGTTTGAGAGAATTCATGACAGATGTGAGTATTATTATGAATTAGGGGATAACTTAAGGTGGCTACTTTAATACACATCTGGGTGGATTGGTTTGGGGCACCCTGGGGACACCAGTGGATTGCCCGGACACCTGGGGAACCCAGTGTTGTCCTAGGAGATCCCGGGGTACCCGTGTCATCATCCTATGGTTCGCCACCCAGGCTCAAAGGGATCATAAGATTATTCATGCTAGAAACTTCCGTGTGTAGCCACAAGCCATTATGGGCTCTGGCATAGTTGAGTATGTTGTGTGACCTCTTTCAGTGGTAAACTAGCAGATGTAGGGGATGTAGGTGGTACGGTTTACCCGTCGAAAGAGTTAATGCTTCTGGAAGACTGTGTCTCGGTCATCCGTTTCTCAAACACCATGTAGTGCGAGAAATCCAACGGAGGAGATCGAGTCTTGTGGGGAAAAGTGCGCAAACCTCTGCAGAGTGTACAAACTAATCATGATTAGCCGTGTACCCGGTTATGGACATCTTGAGTATCTGGTACTTGAATTATTGTTTTGATCTCAACACTTTACTTAACCAATTTGATCGGGTTAATGACTTTTAATTGGGATTGAGATGGGGATTACCATTCTCAATGTTTTTCAACAAACTTTGTAGTAATAAAATATATTCCTTTGTTGTAGGGAAAAAATTAGCTTTATGCAAAATTAAACCTAGAGCCTCCACCAGCCAAATATGCATGTAGTGATAGCCATTATTCATCATTGTTCTACAGTGTGAAATTGCTAGTACATTCAATGTACTGACCTATATGGCTGCAACATCTCATGTTGCAGGAATCTTACGACGAGTAAGTGATATGTTAGGGTTACGATTTCTACACTCAACTTTGCCGTTGGTGTTGATGGGAATCCACAACCTTGTTGTTACTTCCGCTATATGGATTGAGGTAATAGTATTTACGTTACTTTATACATGTGATTTACCTCTGTTATAAATCCTCGAGTACTGTGTGTGTCAGCAGACCGATCCAGGGATGACACTTAAGCACAGAGACTTGACCGTCTGAGGTCGGATCGCTACAAGATGGTATCAGAGCACATGTTGATTGTAAGACGTGACCCTAGAAACTGGCAAGCACATAGGAAAGATTTTCTCTAAAACTTGTTTTTCAAAAAGATCTTTGACCTCTTTTCTTTTCTGAGCTTTATCAAAATTTTCCTTTTAGTTAGACTATACCCCTTTCCCCATTTGACCGCACGAGGAATCGATTGATGAGACCACTCCAAGAAGGACAAGATAACAGACAACTTAGACCACTTCGGAATAAAGAGGATTTTACCGTGCGTCTGAATAATTGAAACTACAACGGTTAAAGACTCCGATGACTAGGAGAATTTGAAGGCTCTGGAGAAATTTCTAGATTTGTATGACCTAGGAAGGCTACCCTTATAGAATTTGTCAGACTATTGAAGCTGTCAATACCTGGGATCAAGGTGTGTTGGAGAAAGACCGGAACATGGAGCGTTAAAACTTAAAGTTTTTGTCAAGAAAACCCCAAGGCAGGAGATATCAACTATGGAATGATAGCTCATGGCAATGACATGGGCATAAACATGGATATCCATGATGTTATCGCCCGCTTATGCTATTGTCACCGTCCTGAGTTAAGCATGCATCTCTTCGGAAGGATTGGATGACAAAAGGGCTAATGGAGCATTTATCAGCAAAGGACGAAGATTTAACCTTAGCTGGTGTATCACCAGGATCTGGAGTATTACATAAAGAAGTTTAAGGTAGACCTTCAAGGAATCATTTTGTGAAGAACTTAGGACCCAGAAGCTGGTAGTAGCCAAGCTGGAGTTGCAAAATCCTCGAGATACAGGTGATTCGTCAAGAACTGAAGGACAGTAGGACCATGGTTCATGCCAAGGATGTTGAAACCCAGAAGTTTGGAACGCAACTCCAGAATATTAAAGGACGTCACGAGAGACTTCGCGTCAACAGAGACGATCTGGCAAAAGAACTTGCGAAGGACAAGCACGATTGGAAGAAGCCACCGGAGACATGAACAAGACTTGAAGAGTTCGGCGACTCTTTATTGACCTTTAGAAGACCAAACCCCTGTTATATACCTACGTTAGATGCGACGATTGTGAGTTGTCATTTGTTTGATGTTTTTTTTCCGACAACCACAAATAAAATCTGTCTTTTCAAAACTTTTTGTTTGTGGGTATCTCTCTCCCTCCAATCTTAATTATCCCGTCCTTACCCAAAACCCTTGGATCCCAAAAGATGACGAATGGAGATGGACGAGTATTTCTGAGATTCATGACACAGCCGGAGGTAGCACACTGGATATGGAACATGGAAGATCGCATGAAGGAGCATTGTATTGAAGGAGAGTATACGGTTCCATACACCCTACGAAAGATCACCCAAGGTGCTGCAAAATGGCAAGAGATACATCAAGCTATACAAGGATGGAATGGAACCAATGCTTGGGATGAATTCAAGACGATTCTACCGAGGTCTCGTCTTATCCGAAATCCATGTGAACCTAAAGAGAAGAAGCCTTGTGCATGCAAGATTTGTGGAGAAATGGGACACACCCATAAAGAACACAAGGATGAATGCCCTAATTGTGAAGGAAGTCACCAAGCTGAAGAATGCCCAACTAGGCAGATTACTTGTTTCTTGTGTGAAGGGACTACCCACTACCCTGCTCAGTGTCACATTTACCCCATGGTACAACGAACCATCCAGCAGAAGAAAGAAGTAATGAAAGGAGCCCTCATGGAAATTTTAGAAGAACCTGTGATGAAGGAAGAGGTGGAGGACACACCCGAAGAAGACCCAATTAAACCCCGCACCAAGTCTTGCTATTCGTGTGGAGAAGAAGGACACATTTCCCGAAATTGTCTGAAGGGAGATCTAGTAGAATTCCCGACAGTGGAAGTAGAGTATGACCCACAGGAAATAGAAGCCCTGATTGGCACGAAAAAGTCTAGGAAGAGAAATAGATTGGATTCCAGGATCAACCCAATTTCTGCAGACAAGGATCTGAGTCATATCACCTGTTACAGGTGCAAGGATTTAGGTCATTACGCCGATAATGTCGAGAGAAGAAGCCAAGAGCCCAAAGGGCGGACACCATCCCCAAGAAGCCTAAAGACTTATCGGAAGTTATTTGTTTACGTTGCAGGGAAACATGACATTATGCTAATAAATGTCCCGACAAGATGAAAGCTGGAGCTAAGTAGTTGAGAATTTAATATTGGTAGTAAGCGTAGTAGGAAGCATTTTTTTGGGGATATGGAGTTGAGTTATGGAATGGAAGTTTGAGATATTTTAATGAATTCATGAAATCAATAAAGTTCTTGTGTCATGATTTCATACGATGAATCTTTATGAGTTGTTACTTTATGAAGAAAGATTTTAACCATTTTCGAGGATATGAGAAATATGGTCTTTGATGAAATTGTGCATTTCAAGGGTGGTAGTACGCTGTGAGGACCCTTGACCCCTAGAAAAGATAATGGTATTCCACGGAGTGGACTATGGACAAATAAGTACGAGTTTTATCTCGATATGTGGGATACCCCAAGAATATGAAGAGATGAAGTACTATTGGAGTATAAAGGAGGTATGATGTTGGAAACATGGAGAAATTGTAACTCCATGATGAGTTTGAGTAATCACATTTTAGTTTGGCACCAATAGAAGGAAGGGAGACAGTACAATTGGATGGATTTAAGAATGCTAGGAATCTGGATGTTGGAATAAAGATCAGTTGCCCCCCATGATGAGTTCAAGGCTACAAGTGATGAGATGGGCCATAACTCACATGCCCCAGGACCTGCCAAGAAGCAAGCACACTCTTGCTGAAGGACAAAAACCCTGGAAGAAGTTACGAATTTATCAACAGACGATCTTATAGGATGTTACTCAAAACCTGAGAGTTGTGAAGAAACGATATATGTTGGTTTGGCTTGCAGAATCAATGGATTCATCCAAACTTAGTTCGTAGACAAGAGAAATTCTGCAATGCTTGTGAGGATGACCGAGTGTTAGAATGCGAGATTTGCTAAACCATATACAAGGTAATGATTTGGGTGCGGGATGGATTGATCACCATACCGACTTACTCTGATTATTCGCCTTGCTATGTGGGATGGTAAATCTGAGTGATTTACCAATAGTAGAGTGACGACGATCAAAACCTTGTTTAAACCTTAGAATGGTATGACAATTTTTCCCTTGTATAAGGCAATTGTTGCCAAATCGTAGGACATACGATGAGGTTCCACCTAGACCCATTTCCTGCAGGAGAAACCATAAATTGATGACCACCATGAGATATCGATAGTTGTTTAGTATTGGCGCCAGACCCGTCAGATAAGAAGACCCAGTCACAGAAGAACCATACCAAGATGAATGGACACAGGAATTGAGGAGAAAGATTATGCCACTACCGAAAGAGCCAGAGAAGGAATTATCCTGAAGATCTGAGAAGACCGACACTGTCAACAATAAGGATGGAGTATATGAGTATTGATGGAAACGTAACCATGCTTCTAAGGGTGGTAGCACCCGAGACCCCCTGTGACGATCGATGGATTTTGAGAAGACCCCGAACCTGACCTATTTCTTGCTAGCCTCTCCGAATCTCGAGGACGAGATTCATTTTAAGGGTGGTAGGTTTGTAACATCCCAAAATTCTAAATCTTGGAATGTCATATTAAATAGATGGATTTGATTGTTTGTTTGGTTGTGGTGTGGTTGCCTGTGTGAATTTGAGTGAAATTTGAAACTTTTTGAAAGTTAAATGAGAGGGAATAAAAGGACTTTCCCAAACTTTCATCTTGCTTTTATATTCTCCATGAATTCAAATTCATTTCATCATAAAACCCTAGAGAGAACATGACATGACTTCTTCCATTTAAATAAATGAGAAGGGTTTTGAAAAGATTTGAATTCCATTTGGGACTATTTCAAATTCAGAAGCTTTAAGCAACTTAATGATTTTCATGAGAGAAGATAAACTAACTTCTTCAAACCATATGAAATATGAGTTGGGAGTTTCAATGAATCAAATTTAACGTCCCTTTCAAATTATTTTCAAATTTGGAGTTATTCAATTTTTATTCAAAATATTTTCTCCAAAAATAAAATATATGGAAAATATGGTAAAATGATTCCCTACAATAGAAAAATGGAGAAAAATAAATTTGAAATTGTTTTGGTATTTTTAAAATGATTTTTATGTGGTTTTATTGCAATAGTAGCACTGTTTGCTTTATTTAAATTTTTTTGGATTTTATTTGACGCTAGAAAAATGTTCATGTTGTAGAGAATCTTTTTGTGAACATTTTCATTTATTATATGCCTATAGTATGTTTTTATTTTTTTTGTTTTTTGTTATTTTATTTTCTATAAAATTGTTTTAAAAAAGATCTCCGCGGACTGGGCCGAAGCCCAGCCAGCCGACCGGCCTGCCCGCGCGCCACCGCCTTCCACCCGGAGTCCGCCCGGACTCCGACTCGTCGGAGCCGTACGAGCTCGGGAGAGCTTCCCGAGGTTCGCCGCCCTCCCTCCTATAAAACCCGAGGCCCCGGCCCCGCCTCTCTCTCCTCCCCCACACCTGCATCGCCGCCGGAGCCGCCGCACCCCGCGTCGCATCTCGCTGCCGCCGCCGACCTCGCCATTGCCGCCGCTGCTCCGCGCTTCACCGCTGCCAGCCGCGCCGCCGCCTTGCCCGCACCGCCGTCCTCCTCCGCCGCGCGCCCTCTGCCGACTTGCCGGAGTTGCCCACCATGGCCAGAGCCAACCCTCGCCGGAAACCCCCGGTAAAAGCCGCCGCTTTTTCTTCTGTTTTTTTAACCCTAGATCGTTTTTTCAGAAAACCTAGATCTGTTTTTTAGGTTTAGTTATTTAGTGGACGTTCGTCAGTTAGGGTTCTGCAGCGAACGAATTCGTTATTACAGTTTCTGTAGCGAAAGTTTGTTCGATAGGATTTTTTCTTTTTCTTTTAATTTCGGCCAGGGACCCATCCGTGAATATTTTATTTACAAATTAGTCCTTAATCATAAAACTCTCATTACTTTTTGCTCGTTAGTCGGAATTAGATGAAACCAACACCAAAATCTTCGTTCTGACCTCATATATCCAGTAATCCAACTCAAACCTATTTTTGAAAGTTTTAAAATTTGAATTCAAACATATTTGTATTTGAACTTCGTTTGATCATAACTTGAGTTTTATTACTCCGTTTGAGTTGATTCTTTTTGCAAAACGAAGCTCTTGACCTAAACTTTCTGATAAGGCCAAATTTAGTTAATCTTGGTACCGTTAGAAACTGTTTTCTGTTGCAAGAGTTTTTTGCCTTTTTTCGAAGTTTCCCGAGATCTTTTCTTCTATTCTTTTGCATGATTGCTTATGTGTGGTTACTACTGCTTGCTTACGATAGATTGACCGGAGTGTGACGAGTAGAAGAATCAGGAGTTATGAGTGTGAATCGTCTTCACCAACTGTACAAGGCAAGTTCACACTTTGATCATATTTTCCATACCTAGTTTTTATGCATTAGTTTCAACCCTCAAACATTGCATGGTTAGGATTTGATAACATGTGGGTATTGGGAAGTAGTTGATGAGGTAGGAACCTATTGTCTTGCATTCAAAACCAGGGTGTTACTACGTTATGCTTATACTTCTATGCTATGCTTGTATACGTGGTTTGGTTTGAGAGAATTCATGACAGATGTGAGTATTATTATGAATTAGGGGATAACTTAAGGTGGCTACTTTAATACACATCTGGGTGGATTGGTTTGGGGCAACCTGGGGACACCAGTGGATTTCCCGGACACCTGGGGAACCCAGGGTTGTCCTAGGAGATCATGGGGTACCCGTGTGATCATCCTATGGTTCGCCACCCAGGCTCAAAGGGATCATAAGATTATTCATGCTAGAAACTTTCGTGTGCAGCCACAAGACATTATGGGCTCTGGCATAGTTGAGTATGTTGTGTGACCTCTTTCAGTGGTAAACTAGCAGATGTAGGGGATGTAGGTGGTACGGTTTACCGGTCAAAAGAGTTAATGGTTCTGAATGACTGTGTCTCGGTCATCCGTTTCTCAAACACCATGTAGTGCGAGAAATCCAACGGAGGAGATCGAGTCTTGTGGGGAAAAGTGCGCAAACCTCTGCAGAGTGTACAAACTAATCATGATTAGACGTGTCCCCGGTTATGGACATCTTGAGTATCTAGTACTTGAATTATTGTTTTGATCTCAACACTTTACTTAATCAATTTGATTGGGTTAATGTATCATCCAAATCGTCCCAAAGGCTTTACTGGCACAAACACTAATTTAAACACAAAAACAAAACCATAACAGTAGGATAATTGTGTGCACACAAAAAACGTAAAAACAAACAAAAAATTAAGATAACTATTGGGTTGCCTCCCAACAAGCGCTATTGTTTTACGCCCCTTAGCTAGGTGTAATGCATAGTCCAGTACATTCAATGTGACCTATATGACTGCAACATCTCATGTTGCAGGAATCTTACGACGAGTAAGTGAAACATTAGGGTTACGATTTCTACACTCAACTTTGCCGTTGGTGTTGATGGGAATCCACAACCTTGTTGTTACTTCCGCTATATGGATTGAGGTAATAGTATTTACGTTACTTTATACATGTGATTTACCTCTGTTATAAATCCTCGAGTACTGTGTGTGTTAGCAGACCGATCCAGGGATGACACTTAAGCACAGAGATTTGACCGTCTGAGGTCAGGTCGCTACAAGTGTTTTTTTGTAAGATTTCTATGTAGTCACACTTGTCTTGTACTGTTTGTTCACATGTATCTTGCAAACCAGCTCATGTTTTGGAGCTTGCTACCATAGTTCATCTCCCGAGAATCTCGCAACGTCATCTTGTCGGTTTGTGTTGCAAACTTTTTTTCCACACATGTTGTCTGAAATATCCTATTACCAACCAGATCTGAGTCTCAGGCAGGTATGATGGTTGGAACTATTCTAAGATCTACGATGTAGGTCCGGGCAAGGTTGACGTTCTGGCTGACACACCTAGCCGGAAGATCTATTATTGTAGCATCTTGACTGAGCAATTTAACCATCTTCTCCATGAGGATGTTGTCCAACTTATTCTTAAAGTTATTCCTTATGGATGTTTGTGTTCCTGAAGTCTGACCTTTACTTGATGACGACGTTGATGCTTCCTTGAAGCATGATCGTGGTACCTAGTACATCAAGGAGAACATTAGAAGCGGAGTGCTAAATGTCTCTCAGTCGATCATCCAGGTTATGTTCCTTGACATTGCTAAGGACAAATCTGAGAAAGTGATGTCCTTCTTTGCATCTCTATCCACTATCATTATTCATCATGGTAGTATGAGGTGTCACCAAGATCTTTGGCATAGATGTTGGTAAAGCCTGGATGGATATGGAAATGCTCAAGTTCTTGAAAGCACGCTCAGACACTAGGTTATATCCTCTTCATCAACTCGAGTGTGCCTTCCGTTTTCCGAGTTGTCTTATAACTCTATCTTCCTTTCCAAACCGAGTATATCATTTCTTCGAACTCCTTCAAACGATCATTTGTGAATTTCCTTCGCCTGGTATGAAGAGTTTTGATGACCTATGTATCAAATGTAATTCTTTTTGCCACTCAAGGGAATAATTCCACGTGTCACCTTCCTCGAGGTGCCCTATTATGGAATCATGGCAATTATCTCCTCGCTACTTTGAAACCATGAACCATCTACTTAAGCATGGAATTGTTGCCTACCAAATTGAATCTTCATCATCCATCCCTTTCCATCCTTCCCGATGTGTGTTTTGTGTCTCAGCTCGAGAGATGTTTCAATGTCTCATTCCGTGAGTTGATCATGAGTTGCTTGAGCTATGTGAAGGTCGATTCTCGTAGAGTTCCCCTTGTTCCTTTTGTTGTCGTGTTTGGATGAAGTTCTCGAAGGCAAAGATGTCAAGATCAACATGATGCAATGAATCAACGTCCTTGAGAAATGCAATGGATCATGAAGACTGTGTCAGTTCCATGCCCCCTTTGTCTTCTTACCTCACATGTTGAATTTCGGGACAAGATTCTTGTTTAGTGGGGGTGAGTTGTCACGGCCCTAGATTTTGCTTGCAATTAGTTGCATTGGTAAGCATTGTGCATCATGTTTAATTCCAAAGGAAACTTCAAATGGGGATGACCAAACCCTAGCACCAAATTAATTCAAATAGGATCAACCTAAAATAATTTTCAATGTTTCCAAAGTGCCCTTAAAAATGTTCATTATTTATGGAAAAAGGTTAAAAACTTAACTAGAGGTCATGCACATTTTTCCAAGGCATTTATGGTCTTTGAATTAAATCATATTGTAACCTCCAATCATTCTGAAAAATATTGTGGGGATTTGGGTTAGTCCATATTGCATCCACAAATAATTCAGAAGCAACAAAAATGGTTTAGTATTATTACTAAATGAAAACAACGCAAAGTAAATAGAAAACAGAAAGAAAAATAGGAAAACAGAAACTAACCTAGCAGGCCACTTACCTCAGAGGCCCAGTAGCAGCCAGCCCACCAGAGCCCAACCGCCAGCCGTCTTCAACCTCCTCCAGTAGGCAGCAGGGCATGTGCCCACGGTGCGCACACACGCGCGAGGCCACCTCTAGCCTGCCTGCTCGCTCTGGATGGCTCTAAATGATGCCATGCACCCACTGACATCTCTCTCTCTCTCGCACCCATAGTCTCTCCCCTCCCCTCTACTCTCTCTCTCTCATGGCTGCCTGATAACCCACAAGTATAGGGGATCACAACAGTTTTTGAGGGTAGAGTATTCAACCCAAATTTATTGATTCGACACAAGGGGAGCCAAAGAATATTCTCAAGTATTCCCAGTTGAGTTGTCAATTCAACCACACCTGGATAACTTAATATCTGCAGCAAAGTATTTAGTAGCAAAGTAATATGGAAGTAACGGTAACCGTAGCAAAAGTAATATTTTTGGGTTTTGTAGTGATTGTAACAGTAGCAACGAAAAAGTAAATAAGCAAAGAACAATATGTGAAAAGCTCGTAGGCATTGGATCGGTGATGGAGAATTATGCCGGATGCGGTTCATCATGTAATAGTCATAACATAGGGTGACACAGAACTAGCTCCAATTCATCAATGTAATGTAGGCATGTATTCCGAATATAGTCATACGTGCTTATGGAAAAGAACTTGCATGGCATCTTTTGTCCTACCCTCCCGTGGCAGCGGGGTCCTAATGGAAACTAAGGGATATTAAGGCCTCCTTTTAATAGAGTACTGGACCAAAGCATTAACACATAGTGAATACATGAACTCCTCAAACTATGGTCATCACCGGGAGTGGTCCCGATTATTGTCACTTCGGGGTTGCCGGATCATAACACATAGTAGGTGACTATAGACTTGCAAGGTAGGATCAAG
Organism: Aegilops tauschii subsp. strangulata; assembly: GCF_002575655.3. Lineage (NCBI taxonomy): Eukaryota > Viridiplantae > Streptophyta > Magnoliopsida > Poales > Poaceae > Aegilops > Aegilops tauschii. The sequence continues at coordinate 79,523,145 of NC_053040.3, forward strand.
AACTCACATATATTCATGAAAACATAATAGGTTCAGATCTGAAATCATGGCACTCGGGCCCTAGTGACAAGCATTAAGCATAGCAAAGTCATAGCAACATCAATCTCAGAACATAGTGGATACTAGGGATCAAACCCTAACAAAACTAACTCGATTACATGATAGATCTCATCCAACCCATCACCGTCCAGCAAGCCTACGATGGAATTACTCACGCACGGCGGTGAGCATCATGAAATTGGTGATGGAGGATGGTTGATGATGACGATGGTGATGGATTCCCCTCTCCGGAGCCCCGAACGGACTCCAGATCAGCCCTCCCGAGAGGTTTTAGGGCTTGGCGGCGGCTCCGTATCGTGAAACGCGATGAATCCTTCTCTCTGATTTTTTTCTCCGCGAAAGTGAATATATGGAGTTGGAGTTGAGGTCGGTGGAGCGTCAGGGGGCCCACGAGGCAGGGGGCGCGCCCAGGGGGGTAGGCGCACCCCCACCCTCGTGGACAGGGTGTGGGCCCCCTGACGTGGATTTTTCTTCCAGTATTTTTAATATTTTCCATAAAGATGTTCCATGGAGTTTCAGGTCATTCCGAGAACTTTTGTCTCTGCACATAAATAACACCATGGAAAGTCTGCTGAAAACAGCGTCAGTCCGGGTTAGTTCCATTCAAATCATGCAAGTTAGAGTCCAAAACAAGGGCAAAAGTGTTTGGAAATGTAGATACGACGGAGACGTATCAACTCCCCCAAGCTTAAACCTTTGCTTGTCCTCAAGCAATTCAGTTGATAAACTGAAAGTGAGAAAGAAAAACTTTTACAAACTCTGTTTGCTCTTGTTGTTGTAAATATGTAAAGCCAGCATTCAAGTTTTCAGCAAAGATTATGACTAACCACATTCGCAATAACTCTTAGGTCTCATGTTTACTCATGTCAATGGCATAATCAACTAGCGAGCCATAATAATAAATCTCGGATGACAACACTTTCTCAAAACAATCATAATATGATATAACAAGATGGTATCTCACTAGCCCTTTCTGAGACCGCAAAACATAAATGCAGAGCACCTTTAAAGATCAAGGACTGACTAGACATTGTAATTCATGGTAAAAGAGATCCAGTCATAGTCATACCCAATATAAATTAATAGTAATGGATGCAAATGACAGGGTGCCTTTTAATAAGAGGGTGATGACTCAACATGAAAGTAAATAGATAGGTCCTTCGCAGAGGGAAGCAGGGATTTGTAGAGGTGCCAGAGCTTGGTTTTGAAATAGAGATAAATAATATTTTGAGCGTCATACTTTCATTGTCAACATAACAACCAAGAGATGGCGATATCTTCCATGCTACACACATTATAGGCGGTTCCCAAACAGAATGGTAAAGTTTATACTCCCCTCCACCAACAAGCATCAATCCATGGCTTGCTCGAAACAATGAGTGCCTCCAACTAACAACAGTCCCAGGGGGAGTTTTGTTTGCAATTATTTTGATTTAGTTTGCATAAAGCATGGGACTGGGCATCCCGGTGACCAGCCATTTTCTCGCGAGTGAGGAGCGGAGTCAACTCCTCTTGAGAATAACCCGCCTAGCATGGAAGATACGGACAACCCTAGTTGATACATGAGCTATTCGAGCATACAAAACAGAATTTCATTTGAAGGTTTAGAGTTTGGCACATAAAAATTTACTTGGAATGGTAGGTAGATACCGCATATAGGAAGGTATTGTGGACTCATATGGCATAACTTTGGGGTTTAAAGGATTGGATGCACAAGCAGCATTCCCGCTTAGTACAAGTGAAGGCTAGCAAAAGACTGGGAAGCGACCAATTAGAGAGCGACAACAGTCATGAACATGCATTAAAATTAATAAACATTGAGTACAAGCATGAGTAGGATATAATCCACCATGAACATAAATATCATGAAGGCTATGTTGATTTGTTTCAACTACATGTGTGAACATGTGCCAAGTCGAGTCACTTAAATCATTCAAAGGAGGATACCACCCCACTATACCACATCACAACCATTTTAATAGCATGTTGGCACGCAAGGTAAACCATTATAACTCATAGCTAATCAAGCATGGCACGAGCAACTATAATCTCTAATTGTCATTGCAAACATGTTTATTCATAACAGGCTGAATCAGGAATGATGAACTAATCATATTTACAAAAACAAGAGCGGTCGAGTTCATACCAGCTTTTCTCATCTCAGTCAGTCAATCATATATCATCATAATTGCCTTTCACTTGCACGACCGAACGATGTGAATAATAAGAGTGCACGTGCATTGGACTAAGATGGAATCTGCGAGCATTCAATAAACATGAGAAGACAAGGCAATATGGGCTCTTGGTTAAATCAACAATAATGCATATAAGAGGCACTTCAACAATTTCTTTATGGTCTTCTCCTATCGACCCCCAAACAAAAGAGAAGAAATAAAACTATTTACACGGGAAAGCTCCCAACAACCAAAAGAAGAACAAGAAATATTTTTGGGTTTTCTATTTAATTATTACTACTACAGCAAGAAAAGTAAACTAACTAAAAGCTACACTAATTTTTTGGTTTTTCTTAAGATTTATCAAACACACAAGAAGAAAGCCAGAAAAAGAAAATAAACTAGCATGGATATTACAGTGAAAGAGTATGAGCACCGACATGTAGCAATGAGTGTGTGTGAACATGAATGTAATGTCGGTGAGAAATACGTACTCCCCCAAGCTTAGGCTTTTTGCCTAAGTTGGTTTATTGCCATGGATGGCCTGGCGGATATCCATAGTTGTAGCCGGGGTCGTACTGAGATGAAGAAGACTCTGATTGCCACTGGTTGGAAATCATCTTCGGATCCCACTGGTAGTTAGACTGTCGGTGAGGTTCAAATTGTGGTTCCGGCTCCGTGGCTGGTGTAGGGTTCCGGTAGGCGTGAATGGCCGCCAACGGAATGACATACGGACCTTCAGATAAATTAAACAAGGAGGGAGCAGGCAAGGTAATAGTCTCAGGGTCATGTTTATCAAAAAACAATTTGTATTTAAGCGCTCCTTCCCTATTCTTAACAATAAAGTCATGCGCTACCATACTCTTATAGTCTAAATAAACCGTGGGCAGAAATTTTTCTTCTTTTTCATAGTGCCTAATAGGTATGTTATAGTGTGCAGCAAGGCGTGAAGCATAAGTACCTCCAAAGATGGGGCCCTTCGTACGGTTCAGACTTAACCGTTTGGCAGTAATACCGCCCATACTAACAGTGTTATCGCAGAATAAACCATGGAACAAAATGATAATATTGGGAACACTAAGGTTTCCACAGTTTCCGCGACCAATTAAGCAACGGCTAGCAAATATGGCAAAGTAGCGTAAAATAGGAAAATGTATGCTAGTGATTCTTGCATCGGAAACCTTCCTGGTTTCCCCCACAGTGATAGTGTCAATAAACCCATCCACATCTTTACGATGTGGTTCATCTAAACTACCCACAAAAGGTATTTTGCAAATCTTGCAAAATTCATCTAGTGGCATCTTCTTAACCACATCATATAAATGAAACTCTACTGAAGGAGGTGATTCTTTAGGATAATAGTAGAAGTTTTGCACAAAAGTATTGGTGAGTAAGAGATACTATTTGCGTTGGTTGCGGAGGAAGTCGGTTAGGCCTGCATTCTTAGTCAATTCATAAAAATCATCATATATCCCAGCTTCTCTCAAGAAATCATCGGAAGGCCATTCACACGGCCGAACCTCCGCGGTGCAAGGCAGATTATATTTGGGCCTCTGTGCTTCTTCACTTTGCTTTTCCTTCGAGCTTCGGCTCGATGAGCCCCTCAAAAATCTCTTCATTATTTTCTGAAAAAAATCTGAAATTTTTAGTAACTTCAAATAAAAATGAACCAAACTCAACAAAATTGATAGCAACTACTCCTACAAGTGCCTAGAGCCTTTATCAAGCATTAGAACTACTTGGAACCATATAAATTTGACATGCAAGCTCAAGAACATGGTCACCTAGGCAGCACAAATTTGCAATGAATAAAGCACTAGAACAAAAACTAATTGGACCAATGGAGGAGTCACATACCAAGGAACAATCTCCCTAAGCAGTTTTGTGAGAGATGCTTTGAGCAAGGAGATCAAAAATCGCAGCAAAATGAGCAAGAACTCGTGCTTGAGCTGGATGGTGATTTTTTGGGAGGAAGAAGAAGTGTGTGGGTGCAGGAATAAGTGGAGGGGAGCCACCGTTGGCCGAGGAGGCAGGGGGCGCGCCCTGTAGGGGTGGGCGCGCCCTGGACCCTCGTGGCCAGGTGCTTGCTCCCCTGCTGTGTTCCCAGTGGCAGATATTCTCAAATATTCCAGAAAAAATCATATTCCATTTTCAGGGCATTTGGAGAACTTTTATTTTCCGGGTATTTTTATATTGCACGGATAAATCAGAGAACAGACAGGAAAATACTATTTTTACTTTATTTCAACTAAATGACAGAAAGTAGAAAGAGGGTACAGAAGGTTGTGCCTTCTAGTTTCATCCATCTCATGCTCATCAAAAGGAATCCACTAACAAGGTTGATCAAGTCTTGTTAACAAACTCATTCCGAATAACATGGAACCGGAGAAATTTCGAATAACACTATGTTACCTCAACAGGGATATGCACATCCCCAATAATAAGAATATCATATTTCTTCTTGATAGTAGGAAGAGGAAATTCAAAACCTCCAAAAATAATCAATGGAATTTTTCCAATAGAATTGATACTATGGACTTGAGGTTGTTTCCTCGGAAAGTGTACCGTATGCTCATTACCATTAACATGAAAAGTGACATTGCCTTTGTTGCAATCAATAACAGCCCCTGCTGTATTCAAAAAAGGTCTTCCAAGAATAATAGACATACTATCGTCCTCGAGAATATCAAGAATAACAAAGTCTGTTAAAATAGTAACGTTTGCAACCACAATAGGCACATCTTCACAAATACCGACAGGTATAGCAGTTGATTTATCAGCCATTTGCAAAGATATTTCTGTAGGTGTCAACTTATTCAAATCAAGTCTACCATATAAAGAGAGAGGCATAACACTAACACCGGCTCCAAGATCACATAAAGCAGTTTTAACATAGTTTCTTTTAATGGAGCATGGTATAGTTGGTACTCCTGGATCTCCAAGTTTCTTTGGTATTCCACCCTTAAAAGTATAATTAGCAAGCATGGTGGAAATTTCAGCTTCCGGTATCTTTCTTTTATTAGTAACAATTTCTTTCATATACTTAGCATAAGGATTCATTTTGAGCATATCAGTTAATCGCATACGCAAAAAGATAGGTCTAATCATTTCAGCAAAGCGCTCAAAATCCTCATCATCCTTTTTCTTGGATGGTTTGGGAGGAAAAGGCATGGGTTTCTGAACCCATGGTTCTCTTTCTTTACCATGTTTCCTAGCAACAAAGTCTCTCTTATCATAACGTTGATTCTTTGATTGTGGGTTATCAAGATCAACAACAGGTTCAATTTCTACATCATTATCGTTACTAGGTTGAGCATCATCATGAACATTATCATTAATATTATCACTAGATTCATGTTCATTACCAGATTGTGTTTCAGCATTAGAAATAGAAATATCATTTGGATTCTCAGGTGGTTCAGCAATAGGTTCACTAGAAGCATGCAAAGTCCTATAATTTTTCTTTTTCTTCTTTTTAGAAGGACTAGGTGCATCTATATTATTTCTCTGAGAATCTTGTTCAATTCTCTTAGGATGGCCTTCAGGATACAAAGGTTCCTGAGTCATTTTACCAGTTCTAGTAGCCATTCTAACAGCATAATCATTATTCTTACTATTCAATTCATTGAGAAAATCATTATGAGCTTTAAGTACTTGTTCCACTTGAGTGGTAACCATAGAAGCATGTTTAGTAATGAGTTTAAGTTCACCTTTAACTCTAGACATATAATCACCCAAGTGTTCAAGTGTATCAGAATTGTATTTCAATTGTCTACCAAAATAAGCATTGAAGTTTTCTTGTTTGACAATAAAATTTTTCAAACTCTTCTAAGCATTGTCTAGCAGACTTATAGTGAGGAATATCACCTTCATCAAATCTATAGAGAGAATTTACCTTTACTACCTGTGTCGGGTTATCAAGACCATGAGTTTCTCCAATAGGTGATGGATTAAGATCATATGTTTCTTCAACAGGCGGTAAATTAAGACCATGTATTTTTTCAGTAGGAGGTAAATTCTTAACATCTTCAGCTTTAATACCTTTTTCTTTCATAGATTTCTTTGCCTCTTGCATATCTTCAGGACTGAGAAATAGAACACCCCTCTTCTTCGGAGTTGGTTTAGGAATAGGCTCAGGAGTTGGCTCAGGAAGTGTCCAATTATTTTCATTTGTCAACATATTATTCAATAGAATTTCAGCTTCATCCGGTGTTCTTTCCCTGAAAACAGAACCAGCACAACTATCCAGGTAATCTCTGGAAGCATCGGTTAGTCCATTATAAAAGATATCGAGTATTTCATTTTTCTTAAGAGGATGATTAGGCAAAGCATTAAGTAACTGGAGAAGCCTCCCCCAAGCTTGTGGGAGACTCTCGTTTTCAATTTGCACAAAATTATATATATCCCTTAAAGCAGCTTGTTTCTTATGAGCAGGGAAATATTTAGCAGAGAAGTAATAAATCATATCCTGGGGACTACGCACACAACCAGGACCAAGAGAATTAAACCATATCTTAGCATCACCCTTTAATGAGAACGGAAATATTTTAAGGATATATAGCTGGCAAGATTTCTCATCATTAGTGAACAGGGTGGCTATATCATTTAATTTAGTAAGATGTGCCACAACAGTTTCAGATTCATAGCCATAAAAAGGATCAGATTCAACCAAAGTAATTATATCAGGATCAACAGAGAATTCATAATCCTTATCAGTAACACAGATAGGTGAAGTAGCAAAAGCAGGGTCAGGTTTCATTCTAGCATTAAGAGATCGCTGCTTCCATTTAGCTAATAATTTCTTAAGATCACTTCTATCATTGCAAGCAAGAATGGCTCTAGCAGATTCTTCATCCAAAACATAACCCTCAGGCACAACAGGCAATTCATATTTATTAGGGGGAGAGTCTTCATCATCTCTACCTTCAATATTTTCAGTTTCAATAATTTCATTCTCTCTAGCCCTAGCAAGTTGTTCATCAAGAAATTCACCAAGTGGCACAATAGTATCAAGCATAGAAGTAGTTTCATCATAAGTATCATGCATAGCAGAAGTGGCATCATCAATAACATGCGACATATCGGAATGAATAGCAGAAGCAGGTTTAGGTCTCGCAAGCTTACTCAAAACAGAAGGTGAATCAAGTGCAGAGCTAGATGGTAGTTCCTTACCCCCCCCCCCTCGTAGTTGAGGGATAAATTGTTGTTTTTGTGTCTTTCAAGTTCTTCATAGTGACCAGCAGATATAAATCCCAAGTGACTCAAACAATAGAGCTATGCTCCCCGGCAACGGCGCCAGAAAATATTCTTGATAACCCACAAGTATAGGGGATCGCAACAGTTTTCGAGGGTAGAGTATTCAACCCAAATTTATTGATTCGACACAAGGGGAGCCAAAGAATATTCTCAAGTATTCGCAGTTGAGTTGTCAATTCAACCACACCTGGATAACTTAATGTCTGCAGCAAAGCATTTAGTAGCAAAGTAATATGGAAGTAACGGTAACCGTAGCAAAAGTAATATTTTTGGGTTTTGTAGTGATTGTAACAGTAGCAACGGAAAAGTAAATAAGCGAAGAACAATATGTGAAAAGCTCGTAGGCATTGGATCGGTGATGGAGAATTATGCCGGATGCGGTTCATCATGTAATAGTCATAACATAGGGTGACACAGAACTAGCTCCAATTCATCAATGTAATGTAGGCATGTATTCCGAATATAGTCATACGTGCTTATGGAAAAGAACTTGCATGACATCTTTTGTCCTACCCTCCTGTGGCAGCGGTGTCCTAATGGAAACTAAGGGATATTAAGGCCTCCTTTTAATAGAGTACCCGACCAAAGCATTAACACATAGTGAATACATGAACTCCTCAAACTATGGTCATCACCGGGAGTGGTCCCGATTATTGTCACTTCGGGGTTGCCGGATCATAACACATAGTAGGTGACTATAGACATGCAAGATAGGATCAAGAACTCACATATATTCATGAAAACATAATAGGTTCAGATCTGAAATCATGGCACTCGGGCCCTAGTGACAAGCATTAAGCATAGCAAAGTCATAGCAACATCAATCTCAGAACATAGTGGATACTAGGGATCAAACCTAACAAAGCTAACTCGATTACATGATAGATCTCATCCAACCCATCACCGTCCAGCAAGCCTACGATAGAATTACTCACGCACGGCGGTGAGCATCATGAAATTGGTGATGGAGGATGGTTGATGATGACGATGGCGACAGATTCCCCTCTCCGGAGCCCCGAACGGACTCCAGATCAGCCCTCCCGAGAGGTTTTAGGGCTTGGCTGCGGCTCCGTATCGTGAAACGCGATGAATCCTTCTCTCTGATTTTTTTCTCCCCGAAAGTGAATATATGGAGTTGGAGTTGAGGTCGGTGGAGCGTCAGGGGGCCCACGAGGCAGGAGGGCGCGCCCCCACCCTCATGGACAGGGTGTGGGCCCCCTGATGTGGATTTTTCTTCTAGTATTTTTAATATTTTCCAAAAAGATGTTCTGTGGAGTTTCAGGTCATTCCGAGAACTTTTGTTTCTACACATAAATAACACCATGGAAAGTCTGCTGAAAACAACGTCAGTCCGGGTTAGTTCCATTCAAATCATGCAAGTTAGAGTCCAAAACAAGGGCAAAAGTGTTTGGAAAAGTAGATACGACAGAGACGTATCACTGCCCGAACGAGCCGGAGCACGCCACCGCAAGGCACCACGCCCACCGCCGTCCCCTTGCCCCGTGGCCATGTCCTCTAGATCCACCTAGACACTGTGAAGCTCCAAGCCGAAGAACACGCGCTTGCATTCCTGGAGCCGTCGCCCTCGAGCTCGTCACCGCCGCATTTGGCCGCTGGAGCTCGCCGTTGATGCGTGCGCTGGAGGTCACCCCTGAGCCCGCTAAGACTGCCGCCGATCCCTCTATGAGCTCCAATGCGTTTCCCCTCTCTTCCCCGGCCTCTCTGGATTCTCTAGCCGCGGCTCCACTTTCGGCCGTAGCTCTGCTCTGCCATTGCCGTAGCATGTGCGCCTCCCGTGCTCCGTTCGTTGCTGTCGTGTAACGGGCGTGCTCCAGAGCGCCTCCTCTCCATGTTGCGCTGCTCAGCTCCCTCGCCCATGAGCACTAGCCGCAGTGCCACACATCACCGAGCGCCCCCTGCCGCCGGAGCTCGTTGCTGGCGCCGCCACAGGCTGCCCCGCGACCCACCGCTCACACCAACCGACGCGGCTCGTCGCGCTGATCACAACGGTGCCACGCGTGCTCCCAGCCGCTGCTGAAAACAGCCGTCCGGTGATCGCGGTCCCGCCGGATTAACGTTGGAGGTTAGCCAGCGGTTAACCCAACTGTCAACACTAATTAACCCCGCCCACAGTGGCTGACAGACGGGCCCCACACTGGTCAATGCTGCAGTCAATGCAGGATTAAACCCTAGTTAGGCACTGTGCCACTGACGTGTGGACCTCACACGTCAGGTTTGACCCCTGTTAACCTGCTGACGCAGTTGTGCTGCAGGGGCGATGTCTGCTATCTCTTGAGCATGCGTTGGTTTTCCCTTGAAGAGGAAAGGGTGATGCAGCAAAGTGATAAGTCTATTCTGCATCATGCTTTTATATCGATATTTATTGCATTATGGGCTGTTATTACACATTATGTCACAATACTTATGCCTATTCTCTTTTATTTTACAAGGTTTACATGAAGAGGGAGAATGCCGGCAGGTGGAATTCTGGGCTGGAAAAGGAGCAAATATTAGATACCTATTCTGCACAACTGCAAAAGTCCTGAAACTTCACGGAGGCACGTTTTGGAATATATATAAAATACTGGCGAAAGAATCAACCAGAGGGGGCCCACACCCTGGCCACGAGGGTGGGGGCGCGCCCCCTGTGCTTGTGGGCGCCCTGGTAGGCCTCCGGTGCCCATCTTCTGCTATATGAAGTCTTCCGTCTTAGAAAAAATAAGAAGGAAGCTTTCGGGATGAAGCACCGCCGCCACGAGGCGGAACCTGGCGAAACCAATCTAGGACTCGGGCGGAGCTGTTCAGTCGGGGAAACATCCCTCCGGGAGGGGGAAATCAGCACCATCGTCATCACCATCGATCCTCTCATCGGGAGGGGGTCAATCTCCATCAACATCTTCACCAGCACCATCTCCTCTCAAACCCTAGTTCATCTCTTGTATCCAATCTTTGTCTCAAAACCTCAGATTGGTACTTGTGGGTTGCTAGTAGTGTTGATTACTCCTTGTAGTTGATGCTAGTTGGTTTATTTGGTGGAAGATCATATGCTCAGATCCTTTATGCATATTAATACCCCTCTGATTATGAACATGAATATGATTTGTGAGTAGTTACGTTTGTTCCTGAGGACATGGGAGAAGTCTGGCTATAAGTAGTCTTGTGAATTTGGTATTCGTTCGATATTTTGATGAGATGTATGTTGTCTTTCCTCTAGTGGTGTTATGTGAACGTCGACTACATGACACTTCACCATTGTTTGGGCCTAGAGGAAGGCATTGGGAAGTAATAAGTAGATGATGGGTTGCTAGAGTGACAGAAGCTTAAACCCTAGTTAATGCGTTGCTTCGTAAGGGGCTGATTTGGATCTACATGTTTCATGCTATGGTTAGGTTTACTTTAATACTTCTTTTGCAGTTGCGAATGCTTGCAAGGGGGGTTAATCATAAGTGGGATGCTTGTCCAAGGAAGGGCAGTACCCAAGCACCGGTCCATCCACATATCAAATTATCAAAGTAACGAAGGCGAATCATATGAGCGTGATGAAAACTAGCTTGACGATAATTCCCATGTGTCCTAGGGAGCATTTTCCTTTATATAAGAGTTTGTCCGGGCTTGTCCTTTGCTACAAAAAGGATTGGGCCACCTTGCTGCACCTTGTTTACTTTTATTACTTGTTACCCGTTACAAATTACCTTATCACAAAACTATCTGTTACCGATAATTTCAGTGCTTGCAGAGAATACCTTACTGAAAACCGCTTGTCATTTCCTTCTGCTCCTCCTTGGGTTCGACACTCTTACTTATCGAAAGGACTATGATAGATTCCCTATACTTGTGGGTCATCAAGACTCTTTTCTGGCACCGTTGCCGGGGAGTGAAGCGCCTTTGGTAAGTGGAATTTGGTAAGGAAAAATTTAGATAGTGTGCTGAAATTTACTATCACTTGTTACTATGGAAAGTAATCCTTTGAGGGGCTTGTTCGGGGTATCTTCACCCCAACCAGTAGAGCAAAGAGTTGATCCTCAACCTACTGAACCTACTTAAAATGTTTACTTTGAAATTCCTTCGGGTATGATAGAGAAACTGCTAGCTAATCCTTTTACAGGAAATGGAACATTACATCCCGATTTGCACCTAATCTATGTGGATGAAGTTTGTGGATTATTTAAGCTTGCAGGTATGCCCGAGGATGTTATCAAGAAGAAGGTCTTCCCTTTACCTTTGAAGTGAAAGGCATTGACAAGGTTTAGGCTGTGTGATGATATGGGATCATGGAACTACAACCGATTGAAATTGGAATTTCATCAGACGTTTTATCCTATGCATCTTGTTCATCGTGATCGTAATTATATATATAATTTTTGGCCTCGCGAAGGAGAAAGCATCGATCAAGCTTGGGGGAGGCTTAAGTCAATGTTATATTCATGCCCCAATCATGAGCTCTCAAGAGAAATTATTATTCAAAATTTTTATGCTCGGCTTTCTCTCAATAATCGCTCCATGCTCGATACTTCTTTTATTGGTTCTTTTATGATGAAAACTATTGAATTCAAATGGGATTTATTGGAAAGAATTAAACACAACTTTGAAGATTGGGATCTCGATGAAGGTAAGGAGTCAGGTATAACACCTAAGTTTGATTGTGTTAAATCTTTTATGGATACCGATGCTTTTAGTGAATTTAGCACTAAATATGGACTTGACTCTGAGATAGTAGCTTCTTTCTGTGAATCCTTTGCTACTCATGTTGATCTCCCTAAGGAGAAGTGGTTTTAATATCATCCTCCCATTGAAGTAAAAGTAGTTGAACCCCTATTAAAGTTGAAGAAAAGACTATCACTTATAATGTTGATCCTATTGTTCCTACCGCTTATATTGAGAAACCACCTTTCCCTGTTAGAATAAAGGATCATGCTAAAGCTTCAACTGTGGTTCGTAAGAGTAATACTAGAACACCTACACCCCCTAAGCAAATTAAAGTTGAACCTAGTACTGCTATGGTGAAAGATCTCTTGGCTGATAATATTGATGGGCATGTTATTTACTTCTGTGAGGAAGCTGCTAGAATTGCTAGACCCGATACTAAGGGTAAACATAGACCTGTTGTTGGCATGCCTGTTGTTTCTGTTAAAATAGGAGATCATTGCTATCATGGCTTATGTGATATGGGTGCTAGTGCGAGTGCAATACCTCATTCTTTATACAAAGAAATTATGCATGATATTGCACCTGCTGAGATAGAAGAGATTGATGTTACAATTAAGCTTGCCAATAGAGATACTATTTCACCAGTTGGGATTGTTAGAGATGTTGAAGTCTTGTGTGGGAAAGTTAAATATCCTACTGATTTTCTTGTTCTTGGTTCCCCACAAGATGACTTTTGTCCCATTATATTTGGTAGGCCCTTCTTGAATACTGTTAATGCTAAGATAGACTGCGAAAAGGATATTGTTACTATTGGTTTAGGGGATATGTCTCATGATTTTAATTTTTCTAAATTTCGTAGACAACCCCATGATAAAGAATTGCCTAGTAAAGATGAAATTATTGGTCTTGCTTCTATTGCTATGCCTCTGAATGATCCTTTAGAACAATATTTGCTAGACCATGAAAATGATATGTTTATGAATGAAAGAAGGGAAATAGATGAAGTATTCTTTAAACAAGGACCTATCTTGAAACACAACTCTGTTGAAATTCTAGGGGATCCTCCTCCACCCAAGGGTGATCCCGTGTTTGAGCTTAAACCATTACCTGATACTCTTAAATATGCTTATCTTGATGAAAAGAAGATATATCCTGTTATTATTAGTGCTAACCTTTCAGAGCAGGAAGAAGGGAAATTATTGAAAACTCTGAAGAAGCACCGTGCTACTATTGGATATACTCTTGACGATCTTAAGGGCATTAGTCCTACTCTATGCCAGCACAAAATTAAATTGGAGAAAGACGCTAAACCGGTTGTTGAGCACCAACGACGGTTAAATCCTAAGATGGAAGAAGTGGTAAGAAAAGAAATACTAAAGCTTCTGGAGGTAGGTATAATTTATCCCGTTGCTGATAGTCAGTGGGTAAGCCCTGTCCATTGTGTTCCTAAGAAAGCAGGTATTACTGTTGTTCCTAATGATAAAGATGAATTGATCCCACAAAGAATTGTTACAGGTTATAGAGTGGTAATTGATTTCCGCAAATTAAATAAAGCTAATAAAAAGGATCATTAGGCTTTACCTTTTATTGATCAAATGCTAGAAAGATTATCCAAACACACACATTTTTGCTTTCTAGACGGTTATTCTGGTTTCTCTCAAATACCTGTGTCGAAAGAGGATCAAGAAAAGACCACTTTTAATTGCCCTTTCGATACCTTTGCTTATAGACGTATGCCTTTTGGTTTATGCAATGCACCTGCTACCTTTCAAAGATGTATGACTGCTATATTCTCTGACTTTTGTGAAAAGATTGTCAAAGTTTTCATGGATGATTTCTCTGTTTATGGAACTTCTTTTGATGATTGCTTAAGCAACCTTGATCGAGTTTTGCAGAGATGTGAAGAAACTAATCTTGTCTTGAATTGGGAGAAGTGCCACTTTATGGTTAATGAAGGTATTGTCTTGGGGCATAAAATTTCTTAAAGAGGTATTGAAGTTGATAAAGCCAAAGTTGATGCTATTGAAAAGATGCCGTGTCCTAAGGACATTAAAGGTATAAGAAGTTTCCTTGGTCATGCCGGTTTTTATAGGAGGTTCATTAAGGACTTCTCAAAAATTTCTAGGCCTTTGACTAATCTCTTACAAAAAGATGTTCCTTTTGTCTTTGATGATGATTGTGTAGAAGCATTTGAAATACTTAAGAAAGCCTTGATTTCTGCACCTATTGTTCAGCCACCTGATTGGAATTTACCCTTTGAAATTATGTGTGATGCTAGTGATTATGCTGTAGGTGCTGTTCTAGGACAAAGAGTTGATAAGAAATTAAATGTTATCCAATATGCTAGTAAAACTCTAGACAGTGCCCAGAGAAATTATACTACTACTGAAAAAGAATTTTTAGCAGTTGTATTTGCTTGTGATAAGTTCAGACCTTATATTGTTGATTCTAAAGAAACTGTTCACACTGATCATGCTGCTATTAAATATCTTATGGAAAAAAAGATGCTAAACCTAGACTTATTAGATGGGTTCTCTTGCTACAAGAATTTGCTTTGCATATCATTGATAGAAAGGGAGATGAGAACCCCCGTTGCAGACAACTTATCAAGGTTAGAGAATGTTCTTGATGACCCACTACCTATTGATGATAGCTTTCTCGATGAACAATTAGCTATCATAAATGATTCTCGTACTGCTCCATGGTATGCTGATTATGCTAATTACATTGTTGCTAAATTTATACCACCTAGTTTCACATACCAGCAAAATAAAAAGTTTTTCTATGATTTAAGACATTACTTCTGGGATGACCCACACCTTTATAAAGAAGGATTAGATGGTGTTATTCGACGTTGTGTACCTGAGCATGAATAGGAACAGATCCTACACAAGTGTCACTCTGAGGCTTATGGAGGACACCACGCTGGATATAGAACTGCACATAAGGTATTGCAATCCGGTTTTTATTGGCCTACTCTCTTCAAAGATGCCCGTAAGTTTGTCTTGTCTTGTGATGAATGTCAAAGAATTGGTAATATTAGTAGACGTCAAGAAATGCCTATGAACTATTCACTTGTTATTGAACCATTTGATGTTTGGGGCTTTGATTATATGGGATCGTTTCCTTCCTCTAATGGGTATGCACATATTTTAGTTGCTGTTGATTACGTTACTAAGTGGGTAGAAGCTATTCCAACTAGTAGTGCTGATCATAACACCTCTATTAAGATGATTAAAGAAGTTATTTTTCCAAGGTTTGGAGTCCCTAGATATTTAATGACTGATGGTGGTTCACATTTTATTCATGGTGCTTTTCGTAAAATGGTTGCTAAGTATGATGTTAATCATAGAATTGCATCTCCGTATCACCCGCAGTCTAGTGGTCAAGTAGAACTTAGTAATAGAGAGATCAAATTAATTTTGCAAAATATTGTTAATAGATCTAGAAAGAATTGGTCCAAGAAACTTGATGATGCATTATGGGCCTATAGAACTGCATATAAAAATCGTATGGGCATGTCTCCGTATAAAATTGTTTATGGAAAAGCATGTCACTTACCTCTCGAACTAGAACATAAGGCATATTGGGCCATTAAAGAGCTCAATTATGATTTCAAACTTGCCGGTGAGAAGAGACTATTTGACATTATCTCACTTGATGAATGGATAACCCAGGCCTATGAGAATGCCAAACTGTTTAAAGAAAAAGTTAAAAGATGGCATGACAAAAGGATACCAAAGCGTGAGTTTAATGTAGGTGATTATGTTTTGCTATACAACTCTCGTTTAAGATTTTTTGCAGGAAAACTTCTCTCTAAATGGGAAGGTCCTTACGTTATCGAGGAGGTCTATCGTTCCTGTGCCATAAAAATCAACAACTTCGAAGGCACAAATCCGAAGGTTGTGAACGGTCAAAGAATCAAACATTATATCTCATGTAATCCCATAAATGTTGAAACTAAGGTTATTGATACCGTAACCGCGGAGGAGTACATAAGGGACACTTTCCAGAATGTTTCAGACTCTGAAAAGGGATAGGTATGTGGTACGGTAAGTAAACCGACTCCAAAACAGTTATAATAGCAATGTTTCTCCGTTTTGGAATATTTAAGAAAATAGGAAAACAAGAAGTAATCCGGGAAGGACACGAGGTGTCCACGAGGGTGGAGTGCGCGCCCTACCCCCCTAGGCGTGCCCTCCTGCCTCGTGGGCACCTCGTGTGCCCTCCGGACTCTGTTTTCTTGCACGATACTTCTTTTGGTCGGTAAAAAATCATTGTATAATCTCCCGAAGGTTTTAACCACCGTACCACTCAAATATCCTCTGTTTTTGTTTCGAGCTGTTTTCTGCCAGAGTTGTCAAGGCCAGGCATCATGTCGTCCCCCTCCTCCAACAATGAGGGCAACGATCCTTGGCTAGTGAAGATAGAGCAGAAGAGAGAAGAACCCGGGGAGATCAACAAGGATGATGGGATCAAGAAGGCCATGGAGGATCAAGCTCCAGCAGCAGAAGACGAAGACATCCTTCAACCTCATTACAATCTTCTTACCCCAACGGAGATTGAAGCTTTCAAGATGATTGAGTTAGCTCGCATATAAAATAAGTACCTCACATGTGAAAATATTTTGTTGAAGGAGCATATCACCGCACTCAAGGGCATTATCCGCAAATCGGAGGATCTCCTACGCTCGATGTGCGACTATCCATCATCACCACCATCTTCTTCACCAGCAAAGGAGAACTGAGTATCTGGTATGGGCACTCCCCTAGGCAACTGCCAAGCTTGGGGGGGGTGCCCCGGTATCGTATCACCATCACACTCCTATCTTTACCGTTTTTCTTAGTTCGATCCTTTTGTTAATATCTTGATCTAGTAAAATAAAGCTTTAGTATGATCTAGTTTTGAGTTTTGCTTTACGATCCTTCTATGTAATCGAGTCCGTGAGCTATATATAATAAATATTAGTTTTGAGTCAAGGGCTTGATTATCTTGCTATGATCTTGAGGGAATAATAAGAAAAAGAAAGAATAAAAAGAATTAAAGAGATCATATTGATCTTATGGAGAGTAGTGACTTCACATATATAGAGTATGATGAATAGAGGTTGTTGAGAGTTGACAAACATAGTTTTGGTCATCGTTGCTAATAGGAAGTAATAAAGAAAGAGAGGTTTTCACATATAAATATACTATCTTGGACATCTTTTATGATTGTGAGCACTCATTAAAATATGACATGCTAAAAATTTGATGTTGGGCAAGGAAGACAACGTAATGGGTTATGTTTTCTTATATCCGAAATAAAGTATATTGTCATGGATCATCCAACATGTTGAGCTTGCCTTTCCCCATCATGCTAGCCAGATTCTTTGCACCAAGTAGCGATACTACTTGTGCTTCCAAATATCCTTAAACCCAGTTTTGCCATGACAGTCCACCATATCTACCTATGGATTGAGTAAGATCCTTCAAGTAAGTTGTCATTGTTGCATGCAATAAAAATTGCTCTCTAAATATGTATGATTTATTAGTGTGGAGAAAATAAGCTTTATACAATCTTGTGATGTGGAAGCAATAAAAGCGACGCACTGCATAATGAAGGTCCATATCACAAGTGGCAATATAAAGTGACGTTCTTTTGCATTAAGATTTCGTGCATCCAACCATAAAAGCACATGACAACCTCTGCTTCCCTCTGCGAAGGGCCTCTCTTTTACTTTTGTCTTATACCTTATGCAAGAGTCATGGTGATCTTCACCTTTCCTTTTTATATTTTATCCTTTGGCAAGCGCTTTGTGTTGGAAAGATCATGATATATATATATATCCAATTGGATGTAAGTTAGCATGAACTATTATTGTTGACATTACCCTTGAGGTAAAAGGTTGGGAGGCAACACTATAAGCCCCTATCTTTCTCTGTGTCCGATTAAAACTCCATAACCATGCATAAGTATTGCATGAGTGTTAGCAATTGTGAAAGACTAAATGATAGTTGAGTATGTGGACTTGCTGAAAAGTTCTTATATTGACTCTTTCCTATGTTATGATAAATTGCAATTGCCTCAATGACTGAGATCATAGTTTGTTGGTTTTCAATAAAGTTTCTGATTCATACTTTACATTGTGAATAGATTGTTACTTTAGCATAGGAAATAATATGACAATATATATATGTATATGTTGCTGTTACAAGAATGATCATGATGCCCTCATGTCCGTATTTTATTTTATCGACACCTCTATCTCCAAACATGAGGACATATTTTTCGTTATCGGCTTCCGCTTGAGGACAAGCGAGGTCTAAGCTTGGGGGAGTTGATACGTCCATTCTGCATCATGCTTTTATATCGATATTTATTGCATTATGGGCGGTTATTACATTATGTCACAATACTTATCCATATTCTCTTTTATTTTACAAGGTTTACATGAAGAGAGAGAATGCCGACAGCTGGAATTCTGGGCTGGAAAAGGAGCAAATATTAGAGACCTATTCTGCACAACTGCAAAAGTCCTGAAACTTCACGGAGGCACGTTTTCGAATATACAAAAAATACTGGCGAAAGAATCAACCAGAAGGGGCCCACACCCTGGCCACGAGGGTGGGGGCGCGCCCTACCCCCTGGGCGCGCACCCTGTCTCGTGCCCCCCTGGCAGGCCTCTAGGGCCCATCTTATGCTATATGAAGTCTTTTGTCTTAGAAAAATAAGAAGGAAGCTTTCGGGACAAAGCACCACCACCACGAGGCGGAACCTGGCGAAAGCAATCTAGGGCTCGGGAGGAGCTGTTCTGCCAGGGAAACATCCCTCCGGGAGAGGGAAATCATCACCATCGTCATCACCATCGATCCTCTCATCAGGAGGGGGTCAATCTCCATCAACATCTTCACCAGCACCATCTCCTCTCAAACCCTAGTTCATCTCTTGTATCCAATCTTTGTCTCAAAACCTTAGATTGGTAAATGTGGGTTGCTAGTAGTGTTGATTACTCCTTGTAGTCGATGCTAGTTGGTTTATTTGGTGGAAGATCATATGTTCAGATCCTTTATGCATATTAATACCCCTCTGATTATGAACATGAATATGATTTGTGAGTAGTTACGTTTGTTCATGAGGACATGGGAGAAGTCTGGCTATAAGTAGTCATGTGAATTTGGTATTTGTTCGATATTTTGATGAGATGTATGTTGTCTTTCCTCTAGTGGTGTTATGTGAATGTCGACTACATGACACTTCACCATTGTTTGGGCCTAGAGGAAGGCATTGGGAAGTAATAAGTAGATGATGGGTTGCTAGAGTGACAGAAGCTTAAACCCTAGTTTATGCGTTGCTTCGTAAGGGGCTGATTTGGATCCACATGTTTCATGCTATGGATTGGGCCACCTTGCTTCACCTTGTTTACTTTTATTACATGTTACCTGTTACAAATTACCTTATCACAAAACTACCTGTTACCGATAATTTCAGTGCTTGCAGAGAATACCTTACTGAAAACCGCTTGTCATTTCCTTCTGCTCCTCGTTGGGTTCGACACTCTTACTTGTCGAAAGGACTACGATAGATCCCCTGTACTTGTGGGTCATCACAAAGTAGCGTAAGTATTTCCCTCAGTTTTTGAGAACCAAGGTATCAATCCAGTAGGAGACTAAACGCAAGTCGCCTAGTACTTGCACAAACAATAAAGAACCATGCAACCAACGCGATAAAGGGGTTGTCAATCCCTTCACGGCCACTTGCAAAAGTGAGATCTGATAAATATAATAAGATAAATATTTTTGGTATTTTTGTTGTATAGATTGGAAAAGTAAAGATTGTAAAATAATAAACTAGAATTATAGATCAGAAACTTATATGATGTAAAGTAGACCCGGGGGCCATAGGTTTCACTAGTGGCTTCTCTCAAGATAGCATATATTACGGTGGGTGAACAAATTACTACCGAGCAATTGATAGAAAAGCGCATAGTTATGAGAATATCTAGGCATGATCATGAACATACGCATCATGTCCGTGACAAGCAGACCGAAACGATTCTGCATCTACTACTATTACTCCACACACCGACCGTTATCCAGCATGCATCTAGAGTCTTAAGTTCATAAGAACAGAGTAACACATTAAGTAAGATGACATGATGTAGAGGGATAAACTCAAGCAATATGATATAAAACCCATCTTTTTATCCTCGATGGCAACAATACAATATGTGTCGGTTCCCTTTCTGTCACTGGGATCGAGCACCGCAAGATTGAACCCAAAGCTAAGCACTTCTCCCATTGCAAGAAAGATCAATCTAGTAGGCCAAACTAAACCGATAATTCGAAGAGACTTGCAAAGATATTAAATCATGCATATAAGAATTCAGAGAAGAATCAAATATTGTTCATAGATAATCTTGATCATAAACCCACAATTCATCGGATCTCGGCAAACACACCGCAAAAAGAATTACATCGAATAGATCTCCAAGAAGATCGAGGAGAACTTTGTATTGAGATCCAAAGAGAGAGAACAAGCCATCTAGCTAATAACTATGGACCCGAAGGTCTGTGGTAAACTACTCACACATCATCGAAGACGCTATGGTGTTGATGTAGAAGCCCTCCGTGATTGAATCCCCCTCCGGCAGATCGTCGGAAAAGGCCCCAAGATGGGATCTCACGGGTACGGAAGGTTGCAGCGGTGGAAAAGTGGTTCCGTGGCTCCCCTGGATGTTTTCAGGGTATAAGAGTATATATAGGAGAAAAAAGTAGGTCGGTGGAGCTACGAGTGGCCCATGAGGGTGGGGGCGTGCCTACCCCCTAGGCACGCCCTCCTGCCTCGTGGCCGCCTCGTTGCTTCCTTGACGTCCACTCCAAGTATCCTCGCGAAGGTTTCGTTCCGTTTGGATTCCGTTTGATATTCCTTTTTTGCGAAACACTGAAATAGGCAAAAAAAACAGCAATTTGCACTGGGCCTTCGGTTAATAGGTTAGTCCCAAAAATAATATGAAAAGGTATATTAAATCCCATTCAACATCCAAAAATGATAATATAATAGCATGGAAAAATAAAAAATTATAGATACGTTGGAGACGTATCAAGCATCCCAAGCTTAATTCCTGCTCGTCCTTGAGTAGGTAAATGATAAAAAAGAATTTTTGATGTGGAATGCTACCTAACATAATTTTAATGTAATTCTCTTTATTATGGCATGAATGTTCGGATCCGAAAGATTCAAGACAAACGTTTAATATTGACATAAAAATAATAATACTTCAAGCATACTAACCAAGCAATTATGCCTTATCAAAATAACATAGCCAAAGAAAGCTCATCCCTACAAAATCATATAGTTTGGCCATGCTTCATTTTCGTCACACAAAAATGCTCTCATCATGCACAACCCTGATGACAAGCCAACCAATTGTTTCATACTTTAGTATTCTCAAACCTTTTCAACTTTCACGCAATACATGAGCGTGAGCCATGAACATATCACTATGGGTGGAATAGAATATGATGATGGGGGTTGTGTGGAGAAGACAAAAAGGAGGAAGTCTCACATTGACGCGGCTAATCAACATGCTATGAAGATGCCCATCAACTGATGTCAATGCGAGGAGTAGGGATTGCCATGCAACGGATGCACTAGAGCTATAAATGTATGAAAGCTCAACAAAAGAAACTAAGTGGGTGTGCATCCAACTTGCTTGCTCATGAAGACCTAGGGCATTTGAGGAAGCCATTGTTGGAATATACAAGCCAAGTTCTATAATGAAAAATTCCCACTTGTATATGAAAGTGACAAAATAAAAGACTCTCTATCATGAAGATCATGGTGCTACTTTGAAGCACAAGTGTGGAAAAAGGATAGTAACATTGTCCCTTCTATCTTTTTATTTTTTTGGGCCTTCCTTTTTTTGGCCTTCCCTTTTTTTTGAACGGGACAATGCTCTAATAATGATAATCATCACACTTCTATTTATTTACAACTCAAAGATTACAACTCGATACTAGAACAAGATATAACTCTATATGACTGCATATAAATATACTATGAGTGACATGTATGAAAACTTATGCATGGTGGCCTTGCCACAAATACGATGTCAACTACATGATCATGCAAGGCAATATGACAATGATGAAGCGTGTCATGATAAACGGAACGGTGGAAAGTTGCATGGCAATATATCTCAGAATGGCTATGGAAATGCCATAATAGGTAGGTATGGTGGTTGTTTTGAGGAATATATAAGGAGGCTTATGTGTGATAGAGCGTATCGTATCACGGGGTTCGGATGCACCGGCGGAGTTTGCACCAACTCTCGAGGTGAGAAAGGGCAATGCACGGTACCAAAGAGGCTAGCAATGATGGAAGGGTGAGAGTGCGTATAATCCATGGACTCAACATTAGTCATAATGAACTCACATACGTATTGCAAAAATCTACAAGTCATCGAAACCAAGCACTACACGCATGCTCATAGGGGGGTAGATTGGTAGGAAAATACTATCGCTCGTCCCCGACCGCCACTCATAAGGAAAGCAATCAAAGAACACCTCATGCTTCAAATTTGTCACACAACGTTTACCATACGTGCATGCTACGGGACTTGCAAACCTCAACATAAGTATTTCTCAATTCCATAATTACTCAACTAGCATGACTCTAATATTACCATCTTCAGATCTCAAAACAATCATCAAGTATCAAACTTCTCATAGTATTCAATGCACTCTATATGAAAGTTTTTATTATACCCATCTTGGATGCCTATCATATTAGGACTAATTTTATAACCAAAGCAAATTACCATGCTGTTCTAAAAGACTCTCAAAATAATATAAGTGAAGCATGAGAGATCAATAATTTCTATAAAATAAAACCACCACCGTGCTCTAAAAAGATATAAGAGAAGCACTAGAGCAAAATTATCTAGCTCAAAAGATATAAGTGAAGCACATAGAGTATTCTAATAAATTCCAATTCATGTGTGTCTCTCCAAAAGGTGTGTACAGCAAGGATGATTATGGTAAACTAAAAAGTAAAGACTCAAATCATACAAGACGCTCCAAGCAAAACACATATCATGTGGCGACTAAAAATATAGCCTCAAGTAAAGTTATCGATGGACGAAGACGAAAGAGGGGATGCCTTTCGGGGCATCCCCTAGCTTTGGCTTTTGGTTGTCCTTGAATTTTACCTTGGGGTTCCTTGGGAATCCCCAAGCTTAGGCTCTTGACACTCCTTATTCCGAAATCCATCAAATCTTTACCCAAAAACTTGAAAACTTCACAACACAAAACTCAACAGAAAATCTCATGAGCTCCGTTAGTGTAAGAAAACAAATCACCACTTTAAGGTACTGTAATGAACTCATTATTTATTTATATTGGCATTAAAACTGCTGTATTCCAACTTCTCTATGGTTCATACCCCCCGATACTAGCCATAGATTCATAAAAATAAGCAAACAACACACGAAAAACAGAATCTGTCAAAAACAGAACAGTGTGTAGCAATCTGATTTGTTCGAATACTTATGGAACTCGAACAATTCTGAAAAACTAGGACAACCTGGATAATTTGTATATTTATCTACTGCAAGAATAATTGGCATTTTATCACTTTCTGGTGAATTTTAACAATTATTTTCGTGAGCGTAAAGTTTCTGTCTTTTTCAGCAAGATCAAACAACTATCACCCAAGAAGATCCTAGTGGTTCTACTTGGCACAAACACTAATTTAAAACATAAACATCTAAAAAGAAGCTAGATTAATTATTTATTACTAAACAGAAACAAAAAACAAAAATAAAATTGGGTTGCCTCCCAACAAGCGCTATCGTTTAACGCCCCTAGCTAGGCATAAAAACAAGAATATATCTAGGTATTGTCATCTTTGGTATGCAATCCATGAGTGGCTCTCATAATAGATTCATAAATAAATTTAATTTTCTTCCTAGGAAAGTTTTCCATGCCTTTCCTTAATGGAAATTGGAATCTAATGTTTCCTTCTTTCATATCAATAATTGCACCAATCGTTCTAAGGAAACGTCTACCAAGAATAATAGGACATGTAGGATTGCAATCTATATCAAGGACAATGAAATCTACGGGCACATAATTCCTATTTGAATCAATAAGAGAATCATTAATCCTTCCCATAGGTTTCTTAATGGTGGAATCCGCAAGGTGCAAATTAAAAAAACAATCATCAAATTCACGGAAACCTAACACATCACACAAAGTCTTTGGAATCGTGGAAACACTAGCACCCAAATCACATAAAGCATAGCATTCATGATATTTAATTTTAATTTTAATAGTAGGTTCCCACTCATCATAAAGTTTTCCAGGGATAGAAACTTCTAATTCAAGCTTTTCTTCATAGGATTGCATTAAAGCATCAACGATATGTTTAGTAAAAGCTTTATTTTTATCATAAGCATGAGGAGAATTTAGCACGGATTGCAACAAGGAAATACAATCTATCAAAGAACAATTATCATAATTAAATTCCTTGAAATCCAAAATAGTGGGTTCATTGCTATGTAAAGTTTTGACCTCTTCAATCCCACTTTTACCAATTTTTGCATCAAGATCTAAAACCTCTGAATCATTGGGACGCCTTTTAACTAAAGTTGACTCATCTCCAGTCCCATCTTTATCAAGATTCATATTGGAAAACAAAGATTTAATAGGAGACACATCAATCATTTTTAGATCTTCATCATTATTATTATCTAGATCTTCCGGTTTAGCGGCCATCTTATTAACTAAGGTGGCTTGCTTATCTGAAGTTTGGGCTATTAAGTTTTCAAGATGAGCAAACTGAGATTTCAAACCATAAAATTCCTTAGACATATCATCGAGCTCTTTATTCATGTACTCTATAAAACTTTTCTGTTCTTTAAGCTCGCTTCTGAATAAATTATTATGCTCAAATTGCAAATACATAAAGCTTCTGACATTGTTTTCAATTTCTTCCAACCTTCTAAGGTGAGGATCAACGCTTTTCGGAGGGGCCATCAAAGCAAAACGGGCACACTAACACCCAAAATCACACGAAGCAAGTGAAAAGAGACGGACGGAAAAAGGGCGAATAAAACGACAAAGGTGAAGTGGGGGAGAGGAAAACGAGAGGCAAATGGCAAATAATGTAATGTGAGGGATAAGAGTTTGTGATGGGTACTTGGTATGTCTTTACTTGTGCGTAGATCCTCCCGGTGATGGCGCGAGAAATCCTTCTTGCTACCTCTTGAGCATGCGTTGGTTTTCCCTTAAAGAGGAAAGGGTGGTGCAGCAAAGTAGCGTAAGTATTTCCCTCATTTTTTGAGAACCAAGGTATCAATCCAGTAGGAGACTACATGCAACTCGCCTAGTACCTGCACAAACAATCAAGAACCTTGCGACCAACGCGATAAAGGGGTTGTCAATCCCTTCACGGCCACTTGCAAAAGTGAGATCTGATAAAGATAATAAGATAAATATTTTTGGTATTTTTGTTGTATAGATTGGAAAATTAAAGATTGCAAAATAATAAACTAGAATTATAGATCGGAAACTTATATGATGTAAAGTAGACCCGGGGACCATAGGTTCTGTTGGGGAACATAGTAATTTCAAAAAAATTCCTACACACACGCAAGATCATGGTGATGCATAGCAACGAGAGGGGAGAGTGTCGTCCACGTACCCTCGTAGACCGAAAGCGGAAGCGTTATGACAACGCGGTTGATGTAGTCGTACGTCTTCACGATCGACCGATCCTCAGTACCGAACGTACGGCACCTCCGTGTTCAGCACACGTTCAACTCGGTGACGTCCCGCGAACTCACGATCCAGTAGAGCTTTGGGGAGGAGCTTCGTCAGCACGACGACGTGGTGACAGTGTTGATGAAGTTACCGACGCAGGGCTTCACCTAAGCACCGCTACGGTATGACCGAGGTGGATTATGGTGGAGGGGGCACCGCACACGGCTAACAGAGATCAATGATCAACTTGTGTGTCCATGGGGTGCCCCCTCCCCCGTATATAAAGGAGTGGAGGAGGGTGTCGGTGTCAAAACCGGCGGATCTCGGGTAGGGGGTCCCGAACTGTGTGTCTAAGGCTAATGGTAACAGGAGCCGGGGGACACAATGTTTACCCAGGTTCGGGCCCTCTCGATGGAGGTAATACCCTACTTCCTGCTTGATTGATCTTGATGATATGAGTATTACAAGAGTTGATCTACCACAAGATCGTAGAGGCTAAACCCTGGAAGCTAGCCTATGATTATGACCGTTGTTGTCCTACGGAGTAAACCCTCCGGTTTATATAGACACCGGAGGGGTCTAGGGTTACACAGAGTCGGTTACAAAGGAGGAGATCTACATATTCGAATTGCCAAGCTTGCCTTCCACGCAAAGGAGAGTCCCACCCGGACATGGGACGAAGTCTTCAATCTTGTATCTTCATAGTCCAACTGTCCGACCAAAATATATAGTACGGCTGTCCGAGGACCCCCTAATTCAGGACTCCCTCAGAGGGGGAGGGCCGGCCCTCTACTATGGCGCGCCCTGGGGAGTCCTACTCCCACTCGGAGTAGGATTCCCCCCTTCCATATAGTAGGAGTAGGAGAGAAGGAAAGGGAAAAGAGAAGAGAAGGAAGGAGGGGGCGCCCCCCCCCTAGTCCAATTAGGACTAGGCCTGGGGGGCGCGTAGCCTCCCCTCTCTCTTTCCCCTAAATCCCAATAAGGCCCATATACTCCCCGGCGAATTCCCGTAACTCTTCGGTACTCCGATAAATACGCGAACCACTCAGAACCTTTCCGGTGTCCGAATATAGCCTTCCAATATATCGATCTTTACGTTCAAACATTTCGAGACTCCTCGTCATGTCCCCGATCTCATCCGGGACTCTGAACTACCTTCGGTACATCAAAACACATAAACTTAATACCGATTGTCACCGAACGTTATTCCTTTGTCATCGGTATGTTACTTGCCCGAGATTCCCTTTGTCATCGGTATGTTACTTGCCCGAGATTCCCTTTGTCATCGGTATGTTACTTGCCCAAGATTCCCTAGTCCGAATATAGCTTACTCCGATAAATACGCGAACCACTCAGAACTACGGGTTCGAGAACTATGTAGACATGACCAAGACACGTCTCTGGTCAATAACCAATAGCGGAACCTGGATGCTCATATTGGTTCCTACATATTCGACGAAGATCTTTATCAAACCGCATAACAACATACGTTGTTCCCTTTGTCATCGGTATGTTACTTGCCCGAGATTCGATCGTCGGTATCTCAATACCTAGCTCAATATCGTTACCGGCAAGTCTCTTTACTCGTTCCGTAATGCATCACCCCGTAACTAACTCATTAGTCACATTGCTTGCAAGGTTTATAGTGATGTGCATTACCGAGAGGGCCCAGAGATACCTCTCCGACAATCGGAGTGACAAATCCTAGTCTCGATCTATGCCAACTCAACAAGTACCATTGGAGACACCTGTTGAGCACCTTTATAATCACCCAGTTACGTTGTGACGTTTGGTAGCACACAAAGTGTTCCTCCGGTATTTGGGAGTTGCATAATCTCATAGTCATAGGAACATGTATCAGTCATGAAGAAAGCAATAGCAATATACTAAACGATCGAATGCTAAGCTAACGGAATGGGTCAAGTCAATCACATCATTTTCTAATGATGTGATCCCGTTAATCAAATGACAACTCATGTCTATGGCTAGGAAACTTAACCGTCGTTGCTTCAACGAGCTAGTCAAGTAGAGGCATACAAGTGACGTTCTGTTTGTCCATGTATTCACACATGTACTAAGTTTCCGGTTAATACAATTCTAGCATGAATAATAAACATTTTGTTAGAATTATGCCCTAGAGGCAATAATAAATTGGTTATTATTATATTTCCTTGTTCATGATAATCGTTTATTATCCATGCTAAAATTGTATTGATAGGAAACTCAGATACATGTGTGGATACATAGACAACACCATGTCCCTAGTAAGCCTCTAGTTGACTAGCTCGTTGATCAATAGATGGTTACGGTTTCCTAACCATGGACATTGGATGTCGTTGATGACGGGATCACATCATTAGGAGAATGATGTGATGGACAAGACCCAATCCTAAGCCTAGCACAAGATCGTGTAGTTCGTTTGCTAAGAGCTTTTCTAATGTCAAGTACCATTTCCTTAGACCATGAGATTGTGCAACTCCCGGATACCGTAGGAATGCTTTGGGTGTACCAAACGTCACAATGTAACTGGGTGGCTATAAAGGTGCACTACAGGTATCTCCGAAAGTGTCTGTTGGGTTGGCACGAATCGAGACTGGGATTTGTCACTCCATGTAAACGGAGAGGTATCTCTGGGCCCACTCGGTAGGACATCATCATTATGTGCACAATGTGACCAAGGAGTTGATCACGGGACTATGTGTTACGGAACGAGTAAAGAGACTTGCCGGTAACGAGATTGAACAAGGTATCGGGATACCGACGATCGAATCTCGGGCAAGTACCATACCGGTAGACAAAGGGAATTGAATACGGGATTGATTGAATCCTCGGCATCGTGGTTCATCCGATGAGATCATCGAGGAGCATGTGGGAGCCAATATGGGTATCCAGATCCCGCTATTGGTTATTGGCCGGATAGGTGTCTCGGTCATGTCTACATGTCTCCCGAACCCGTAGGGTCTACACACTTAAGGTTCGGTGACGCTAGGGTTATAGAGATATTAGTATGCGTTAACCCGAAAGTTGTTCGGAGTCCCGGATGAGATTCCGGACGTCGCGAGGAGTTCTAGAATGGTCCGGAGGTAAAGATTTATATATGGGAAGTCTTATTTTGGTCGCCCGAAAAGTTTCGCGCATTATCGGTATTGTACCGGGAGTGCCGAAAGGGGTCCGGGGGTCCACCAAGGGGGTCCACCTGCCCCGGGGGGCCACATGGGCTGTAGGGGTGTGCGCCTTGGCCTATATGGGCCAAGGGCACCAGCCCCAAGAGGCCCATGCGCCAAGAGATAAGGGAAAGGGAGAGTCCTAAAGGGGGAAGGCACCTCCGAGGTGCCTTGGGGAGGATGGACTCCTCCCTGGCCGCACCCTTCCTTGGAGGAAGGGCCAAGGCTGCGCCCCCCTCTCCCTTGGCCCTATATATAGTGGGGGGAGGGAGGGCAGCAATACCTAAGCCCTGGCGCCTCCCTCTCCCTCCCGTGACACATCTCCCTCCTCCCGCAGCGCTTGGCGAAGCCCTGTTGGATCCCCGCTACTTCCACCACCACGCCGTCGTGCTGCTGGATCTCCATCAACCTCTCCTTCCCCCTTGCTGTATCAAGAAGGAGGAGACGTCTCTCCCAACCGTACGTGTGTTGAACGCGGAGGTGCCGTCCGTTCGGCGCTAGGATCATCGGTGATTTGGATCACGACGAGTACGACTCCATCAACCCCGTTCTCTTGAACGCTTCCGCTCACGATCTACAAGGGTATGTAGATGCACTCCTTCCCTCTCGTTGCTAGTAATCTCCATAGATTGATCTTGGTGATGCGTAGAAAATTTTGAATTTCTGCTACGTTCCCCAACAGTGGCATCATGAGCTAGGTCTATGCGTAGTTTCTATGCACGAGTAGAACACAAAGTAGTTGTGGGCGTCGATTTTGTCAATTTACTTGCCGTTACTAGTCTTATCTTGATTCGGCGGCATCGTGGGATGAAGCGGCCCGGACCGACCTTACACGTACTCTTACGTGAGACAGGTTCCACCGACTCACATGCACTAGTTACATAAGGTGGCTAGCGGGTGAATGTCTCTCCCACTTTAGTCGGATCAGATTCGATGAAAAGGGTCCTTATGAAGGGTAAATAGCAATTGGCATATCACGTTGTGGTTTTGCGTAGGTAAGAAACGTTCTTGCTAGAATCCCATAGCAGCCACGTAAAACATGCAACAACAATTAGAGGACGTCTAACTTGTTTTTGCAGGGTATGCTATGTGATGTGATATGGCCAAAAGGATGTGATGAATGATATATGTGATGTATGAGATTGATCATGTTCTTGTAATAGGAATCACGACTTGCATGTCGATGAGTATGACAACCGGCAGGAGCCATAGGAGTTGTCTTAATTTATTGTATGACCTGCGTGTCAATGAAAACGCCATGTAATTACTTTACTTCATTGCTAACCGTTAGCCATAGAGTAGAAGTAATAGTTGGCGATACAACTTCATGAAGACACGATCATGGAGATCATGATGATGGAGATCATGGTGTCATGCCGGTGATGAAGGTGATCATGCCGCGCCTCGAAGATGGAGATCAAAGGCGCAGGATGATATTGGCCATATCACGTCACTTTATGATTTGCATGTGATGTTTGTCATGTTTACATCTTATTTGCTTAGAACGACGGTAGCATAAATAAGATGATCCCTCACTAAAATTTCAAGAGACGTGTTCCCCCTAACTGTGCACCGTTGCGAAGGTTCGTTGTTTCGAAGCACCACGTGATGATCGGGTGTGATAGATTCTAACGTTCGAATACAACGGGTGTTGACGAGCCTAGCATGTACAGACATGGCCTCGGAACACATGCAAAGCACTTAGGTTGACTTGACGAGCCTAGCATGTATAGACATGGCCTTGGAACACAAGAGATCGAAAGGTCGAACATGAGTCGTATAGTAGATGTGATCAACATGGAGATGTTCACCGATGATGACTAGTCCGTCTCACGTGATGATCGGACACGGCCTAGTTTGACTCGGATCATGTATCACTTAGATGACTAGAGGGATGTCTATCTAAGTGGGAGTTCATTAAATAATAAGATGAACTTAATTATCATGAACATAGTCAAAAGGTCTTTGCAAATTATGTCATAGCTTACGCTGTAGTTCTACTATTTAAGATATGTTCCTAGAGAAAATTTAGTTGAAAGTTGGTAGTAGCAATTATGCGGACTGGGTCCGTGAACTGAGGATTGTCCTCATTGCTGCACAGAAGGCTTATGTCCTTAATGCACCGCTCGGTGTGCTGAACCTCAGCGTCGTCTGTAGATGTTGCGAAACATCTGATATACACGTTTTGATAACTACGTGATAGTTCAGTGCGTAATGCTAACGGTTTAGAATTGTGGCACCAAAGACGTTTTTGAAACGTCGCAGAACATATGAGATGTTCCAAAGACTGAAATTGGGATTTCAGACTAATGCCCACGTCAAGAGGTATGAGACCTCTGACAAGTCTCAAGCCTGCAAACTAAGGGAGAAAAGCTCAATCGTTGAGCATGTGCTCAGATTGTCTGAGTACTACAATCACTTGAATCGAGTGGGAGTTAATCTTCCAGATGAGATAGTGATGGTTCTCCATAGTCACTGCCACCAAGCTATTAGAGCTTCGTGATGAACTATAACATATCAGGGATAGACATGATGATCCTTGAGCAACTCGCGATGTTTGACACCGCGAAAGTAAAAATCAAGAAGGAGCATCAATTGTTGATGATTAGTAAAACCACTAGTTTCTAGAAGGGCAAGGGCAAAAGGGATACTTCATGAAACAGCAAATCATTTGCTGCTCTAGTATAGAATCCCAAGGTTGAACCCAAACCCGAGACTAAGTGCTTCTGTAATGAGGGGAACGGTCACTGAAGCAGAACTACCCTAGATACTCGGTAGATGAGAAGGCAGGCAAGGTCGACAGAAGTATATTGGATATACATTATATGAATGTGTACTTTACTAGTACTACTAGCAGCACCAGGGTATTAGACACCGTTTCGGTTGCTAAGTGTTAGTAACTCGAAATAAAAGCTGCGGAATAAACGGAGACTAGCTAAAGGTGAGATGACGATATGTGTTGGAAGTGTTTCCAAGGTTGATGTGATCAAGCATCGCATGCTCCCTCTACCATCGAGATTGGTGTTAAACCTAAATAATTGTTATTTGGTGTTTGTGTTGAGCATAAACATGATTGGATTATGTTTATCACAATACGGTTACTCATTTAAGGAGAATAATGGTTACTCTGTTTATTTGAATAATACCTTCAATGGTCTTGCACCTAAAATGAATCTCGATCGCAGTGATACACATGTTCGTGCCAAAAGATATAAAATAGTAATGATAGTACCACATACTTGTGGCACTACCATTTGAGTCATATTGGTATAGAACGCATGAAGAAGCTCCATGTAGATGGATCTTTGGACTCACTCATTCTTGAAAGGATTGAGACATGCGAAACATGTCTATTGGTATATATGCATGAAGAAACTCCATGCAGATGGATCGTTTGGACTCACTTGATTTTGAATCACTTGAGACATGCAAATCATACCACATGGGCAAGATGACTGAAAAGCCTCATTTTCAGTAAGATGGAACAAGAGAGCAACTTGTTGGAAGTAATACATTTGATGTGTGCAGTCCAATGAGTGCTGAGGCACGCAGTGGATATCGATATGTTCTTACTTCACAGATGATTTGAGTAGATGCTGAGAATATTTACTTGATGAAACACAAGTCTGAATTATGGAAAGGTTCAAGTAATTTCAGAGTGAAGTTGAAGATCGTCGTGACAAGAGGATAAAATGTCTGTGATATGATCATAGAGATGAGTATCTGAGTTACGAGTTTGGCACACAATTAAGACATTGTGGAAAGTGTTTCACAATTAATACTGCCTGGAACACCACAGTGTAATGGTGTGTCCGAACATCATAACTGCACCCTATTGGATATGGTGCATACCATGATGTCTCTTATCGAATTACCACTATTGTTTATGGGTTAGGCATTAGAGATAACCGCATTTACTTTAAAAGGGGCACCACGCAATTCCGTTGAGATGACACCGTTTAGAGAAACCTAAGTTGTCGTTTCTCAAAAGTTTGGGGCTGCGATGCTTATGTGAAAAAGTTTCAGGCTGATAAGCTCGAACCTAAAGCGGATAAATGCATCTTCATAGAATACCCAAAACAGTTGGGTATACCTCCTATTTCAGATCTGGAAGCAAAAGTAATTGCTTCTAGAAACAAGTCCTTTCTCGAGGAAAAGTTTCTCTCGAAAGAATTGAGTGGGAGGATGGTGGAGACTTGATGAGGTTATTGAACCATGACTTCAACTAGTGTGTAGCAGGGCACAGGAAGTTGTTCCTATGGCACCTACACCAATTGAAGTGGAAGCTTATGATAGTGATCATGAAACTTCAGATCAAGTCACTACCAAACCTCGTAGGACGACGAGGATGCGTGCTACTTCAGAGTAGTACGTGATCCTGTCTTGGAAGTCATGTTGCTAGACAACAATGAACCTACGAGCTATGGAGAAGCAATGGTGGGCCCATATTCCGACAAATGGTTAGAAGCCATGAAATCCGAGATAGGATCCATGTATCAGAACAAAGCATGGACTTTGGTGAACTTGCCCGATGATCGGCAAGCCATTGAGATAAATGGATCTTTAAGAAGAAGACGGACGTGGACGGTAATGTTACCGTCTATGAAGCTCGACTTGTGGCAAAGAGTATTTTCACAAGTTCAAGCAGTTGACTACGATGAGATTTTCTCATCCGTAGCGATGCTTAAGTCCGTCGGAATCATGTTAGCATTAGCTGCATTTATGAAATCTGGCAGATGGATGTCAAAACAAGTTTCCTTACCAGTTTTCTTGAGGAAAGGTTGTATGTGATACAACCAGAAGGTTTTGTCAATCCTGAAAGATGCTAAAAAGTATGCAAAGCTCCAGCAATCCTTCTAAGGACTGGAGTAAGCATCTCGGAGTTGGAATGTACGCTTTGATGAGATGATCAAAGATTTTGGGTTTATACAAAGTTTATGAGAAACTTGTATTTCCAAAGAAGTGAGTGGGAGCACTATAAATTTTTTGATGAGTATATGTTGTTGAGATATTGTTGATCAGAAATGATGTAGAATTTCTGGAAAGCATACAGGGTTATTTGAAAAGTGTTTTTCAATGGAAGACCTGGATTAAGCTACTTAAACATTGAGCATCAAGATCTATAAGGATAGATCAAAAATGCTTAATAGTACTTTCAAAGAACGCACACCTTGACATGATTTTGAAAGAGTTCAAAATAGATCAGCAAAGAAGGAGTTCTTGGCTGTGTTACAAGGTGTGAGTATTGAGTAAGACTCAAGACCTGACCACAGCAGAAGAGAGAGAAAGGACGAAGGTCGTCCCCTATGCATTAGACGTAGGCTCTACAGTATGCTATGCTATGTACCACACCTAAAGTGTGCCTTGCCATGAGTTGGTCAACGGGTACAAGAGTGATCCAGGAATGGATCACATGACAGCGGTCGAACTTATCCTTAATAACTAGTGGACTAAGGAATTTTCTCGATTATGGAGGTGGTAAAAGAGTTCGTCGTAAAGGGTTATGTCGATGCAAACTTTGACACTAATCCGGATGACTCTGAGTAGTAAACCGGATTCGTATAGTAGAGCAGTTATTTGGAGTAGCTCCAAGTAGCGCGTGGTAGATGCATCTGCAAGATAACATAGAGATTTGTAAAGCACACACGGATCTGAAAGGTTCAGACCCGTTGACCAAAAACCTCTCTCACAAGCAGAACATGATCAAACCCTAGTAAACTCTTTAGGTGTAGTCACATGGCGATGTGGACTATGAGTGTCAATCACATGGCGATGTGAACTAGATTATTGACTCTAGTGCAAGTGGGAGACTATTAGAAATATGCCCTAGAGGCAATAATAAATTGGTTATTATTATATTTCCTTGTTCATGATAATCGTTTATTATCCATGCTAAAATTGTATTGATAGGAAACTCAGATACATGTGTGGATACATAGACAACACCATGTCCCTAGTAAGCCTCTAGTTGACTAGCTCGTTGATCAATAGATGGTTACGGTTTCCTGACCATGGACATTGGATGTCGTTGATGACGGGATCACATCATTAGGAGAATGATGTGATGGACAAGACCCAATCCTAAGCCTAGCACAAGATCGTGTAGTTCGTTTGCTAAGAGCTTTTCTAATGTCAAGTATCATTTCCTTAGACCATGAGATTGTGCAACTCCCGGATACCGTAGGAATGCTTTGGGTGTACCAAACGTCACAATGTAACTGGGTGGCTATAAAGGTGCACTACAGGTATCTCCAAAAGTGTCTGTTGGGTTGGCACGAATCGAGACTGGGATTTGTCACTCCATGTAAACGAAGAGGTATCTCTGGGCCCACTCGGTAGGACATCATCATTATGTGCAAAATATGACCAAGGAGTTGATCACGGGATGATGTGTTACGGAACGAGTTAAGAGACTTGCCGGTAACGAGATTGAACAAGGTATCGGGATACCAACGATCGAATCTCGGGCAACTACCATACCGGTAGACAAAGGGAATTGAATACGGGATTGATTGAATCCTCGGCATCGTGGATCATCCGATGAGATCATCGAGGAGCATGTGGGAGCCAATATGGGTATCCAGATCCCGCTATTGGTTATTGGCCGGAGAGGTGTCTCGGTCATGTCTACATGTCTCCCGAACCCGTAGGGTCTACACACTTAAGGTTCGGTGACGCTAGGGTTATAGAGATATTAGTATGCGGTAACCCGAAAGTTGTTCGGAGTCCCGGATGAGATCCTGGACGTCGCGAGGAGTTCCGGAATGGGCTGGAGGTAAAGATTTATATATGGGAAGTCTTATTTTGGTCACCGGAAAAGTTTCGCGCATTATCGGGATTGTACCGGGAGTGCCGAAAGGGGTCCGGGGGTCCACCA
The DNA here is from genome assembly GCF_002575655.3 of Aegilops tauschii subsp. strangulata. Classification (NCBI taxonomy): domain Eukaryota; kingdom Viridiplantae; phylum Streptophyta; class Magnoliopsida; order Poales; family Poaceae; genus Aegilops; species Aegilops tauschii. Next base: position 79,559,068 of record NC_053040.3, read on the forward strand.
AGGGGGTCCACCTGCCCCGGGGGGCCACATGGGCTGTAGGGGTGTGCGCCTTGGCCTATATGGGCCAAGGGCACCAGCCCCAAGAGGCCCATGCGCCAAGACATAAGGGAAAGTGAGAGTCCTAATGGGGGAAGGCACCTCCGAGGTGCCTTGGGGAGGATGGACTCCTCCCTGTCCGCACCCTTGCTTGGAGGAAGGGCCAAGGCTGCGCCCCCCTCTCCCTTGGCCCTATATATAGTGGGGGGAGGGAGGGCAGCAATACCTAAGCCCTGGGGCCTCCCTCTCCCTCCCGTGACACATCTCCCTCCTCCCGCAGCGCTTGGCGAAGCCCTGTTGGATCCCCGCTACTTCCACCACCACGCCGTCGTGCTGCTGGATCTCCATCAACCTCTCCTTCCCCCTTGCTGGATCAAGAAGGAGGAGACGTCTCTCCCAACCGTACGTGTGTTGAACACGGAGGTGCCGTCCGTTCGGCGCTAGGATCATCGGTGATTTGGATCACGACGAGTACGACTCCATCAACCCCGTTCTCTTGAACGCTTCCGCTCGCGATCTACAAGGGTATGTAGATGCACTCCTTCCCTCTCGTTGCTAGTAATCTCCATAGATTGATCTTGGTGATGCGTAGAAAATTTTGAATTTCTGCTACGTTCCCCAACACATTTATCATGGAATAAGGAAATAAATAATAACTTTATTATTGCCTCTAGGGCATATTTCCTTCAGTCTCCCACTTCCACTAGAGTCAATAATCTAGTTCACATCGCCATGTGATTTAACACCAATAGTTCTCATCACCATGTGATTAACACCCATAGTTCACATCGTCATGTGACCAACACCCAAAGGGTTTACTAGAGTCAATAATCTAGTTCACATCGCTATGTGATTAATACCCATAGAGTACTAAGGTGCAATCATGTTTTGCTTGTGCGAGAAGTTTAGTCAACGGGTCTGCCACATTCAGATCCATATGTATTTTGCTAATTTCTATGTCAATAATGCTCTGCACGGAGCTACTCTAGCTAATTGCTCCCACCTTCAATATGTATCCAGATTGAGACTTAGAGTCATTTGGATCAGTGTCAAAACTTGCATCGACGTAACCCTTTACGACGAACCTTTTGTCACCTCCATAATCGAGAAACATATCCTTATTCCATTAAGGATAATTTTGACCGCTGTCCAGTGATCTACTCCTAGATCACTATTGTACTCCCTTGCTAAATTCAGTGTAGGGTATACAATAGGTCTGGTACACAGCATGGCATACTTTATAGAACCTATGCTTGAGGCATAGGGAATGACTTTCATTCTCTTTCTATCTTCTGCCGTGGTCGGGCTTTGAGTCTTACTCAACTTCACACCTTGCAACACAGGCAAGAACTCCTTCTTTGACTGTTCCATTTTGAACTACTTTAAAATTTTGTCAAGGTATGTACTCATTGAAAAAACTTATTAAGCGTCTTGATCTATCTCTATAGATCTTGATGCTCAGTATGTAAGCAACTTCACTGAGGTCTTTCTTTGAAAAACTCCTTTCAAATACTCCTTTATGCTTTCCAGAAAATTCTACATTATTTCCGATCAACAATATGTCATTCACATATATTTATCAGAAATGCTGTAGTGCTCCCACTCAGTTTCTTGTAAATACAGGTTTCACCGCAAGTCTGTATCAAACTATATGCTTTGATCAACTCATCAAAGCGTATATTCCAACTGTGAAATGCTTGCACCAGTCAATAGATGGATCGCTGGAGCTTGCACATTTTGTTAGCGCCTTTAGGATCGACAAAAACTTCTGGTTGCATCATATACAACTCTTCTTTAAGAAATCCATTAAGGAATGTAGTTTTGACATCCATTTGCCAGATTTCATAAAATGTGGCAATTTGCTAACATGATTCGGACAGACTTAAGCATCGCTACGAGTGAGAAAATCTCATCGTAGTCAACACCTTGAACTTTGTCAAAACCTTTTTCAACAAGTCTAGATTTGTAGATAGTAATACTACTATCAGCGTCCGTCTTCCCCTTGAAGATCCATTTATTTTCTATGGCTTGCCGATCATCGGGCAAGTCAACCGAAGTCCACACTTTGTTCTCATACATGGATCCCATCTCAGATTTCATGGCCTCAAGCCATTTCGCGGAACCTGGGCTCATCATCGCTTCCTCATAGTTCGTAGGTTCGTCATGGTCAAGTAACATGACCTCCAGAACAGGATTACCGTACCATCTGGTGCGGATCTCACTCTGGTTGACCTACGAGGTTTGGTAGTAACTTGATATGTAGTTACATGACCATCATCATTATCTTCCTCACTAATTGGGGTAGGAGTCACAGGAACAGATTTCTGTGATGAACTACTTTCCAATAAGGGAGCAGGTACAGTTACCTCATCAAGTTCTACTTTCCTCCCACTCACTTCTTTCGAGAGAAACTCCTTCTCTAGAAAGGATCCATTCTTAGCAACGAATGCCTTGCCTTCGGATATGTGATAGAAGGTGTACCCAACTGTCTCCTTTGGGTATCCTATGAAGACACATTTCTCCGATTAGGGTTTGAGCTTATCAGGATGAAACTTTTTCACATAAGCATTGCAACCCCAAACTTTAATAAACGACAACTTTGGTTTCTTGCCAAACCACAGTTCATATCGTGCCGTCTCAACGGATTTAGATGGTGCCCTATTTAACGTGAATGCAGCTGTCTCTAATGCATAACCCAAAACGATAGTGGTAAATCTGTAAGAGACATCATAGATTGCACCATATCTAATAAACTACGGTTACGATGTTCGGACACACCATTACGCAGTGGTGTTCTAGGTGGCGTGAGTTGCGAAACTATTCCGCATTATTTCAAATGAAGACCAAACTCGTAACTCAAATATTCTCCTCCATGATCAGATCGTAGAAACTTTATTTTCTTGTTATGATGATTTTCCACTTCAATCTGAAATTATATGAACTGTTCAAATGTTTCAGACTTATGTTTCATCAAGTAGATATACCCATATCTGCTCAAATCATCTGTGAAGGTCAGAAATAACGATACCCGTCGCGAGCCTCAACACTCATCGGATCGCATACATCAGTATCTATTATTTCCAGTAAGTCAGTTGCTCGCTCCATTGTTCCGGAGAACAGAGTCTTAGTCATCTTGCCCATAAGGCATGGTTCGCAAGCATCAAGTGATTCATAATCAAGTGATTCCAAAATCCCATCAGCATGGAGTTTCTTCATGCGCTTTACACTAATATGACCTAAACGGCAGTGCCACAAATAAGTTGCACTATCATTATTAACTTTGCATCTTTTGGCTTCAATATTATGAATATGTGTATCACTACAATCGAGATCCAACAAACCATTTTCATTGGGTGTATGACCATAGAAGGTTTTATTCATGTAAACAGAACAACAATTATTCTCTAACTTAAATGAATAACTGTATTGCAATAAATATGATCAAATCATATTCATGCTCAACACAAACACCTAATAACACTTATTTAGGTTCAATACTAATCCCGAAAGTATAGGGAGTGTGCGATGATGATCATATCAATCTTGGAACTACTTCCAACACACATCGTCACCTCGCCCTTAACTAGTTTCTGTTCATTCTGCAACTCCTGTTTCGAGTTACTACTCTGAGCAACTGAACCAGTATCAAATGCCGAGGGGTTGCTATAAACACTAGAAAAGTACACATCAATAACATGTTTTAACACCCCGGATGTAACTTTTCATATTTGTAACTCCAACTCTTGCCATTTTCGGCTATGTGTTATGATATTCCCTCCGTGGTTGGGTTTTGTCTTTCGTTTTGCATTTTGTTCATGTCATGCATCTCATATCATGTCATCATGTGCATTGCATTTGCATACGTGTTCGTCTTTTGCGTCCGAGCATTTTCCCCGTTGTCCGTTTTGCAATCCGGCACTCCCACCTCCTCCGGCGCAACCCTCTTGTTTCTTTTCTTGAGTGGGTGTTAAACATTCTCGGAATGGACCGAGTCTTGCCAAGTGGCCTTGGTATACCTCCGGTAGACCACCTGTCAAGTTTCGTTCCATTTGGAGGTCGTTTGATGCTCCAACGGTTAACCGGGTAACCGCAAAGTCCTTTTGTGTGTTGCAGCAAAACACCCCTTCAAACATCCCAAAACCCCTCTAAGTCTCCTCCATGCACTAGGTCGTTCGATCACGACCGTGTGGGCGAAAACCGCACTCCATTTGGAGCCTCCTACCTCCCTCTACCTATATATATGTGTCCCCCTCCGAATTTTCTCGCAGTCCAAACCCTAATCCCGCTCCTCCGCGCCGCCGGACGAAAGCCGCCGCCGCGCCCGGCCAACCGGAGGCTGCCACGTGGCGCCCGTCGCCCGCGCCGCCCGCGGCCCGGCGAGCCCGTGGACGGCCCCCGCCGGCCCGTCTCCTCCTCCGCGCCCGCGCCTCCTCCCCGCGGCTCCCCGCTGCCTCGCCGCCCTCCGCCGCCAGCGCCGCCTCGTCGCCGGCCGGCCCTCCTCGCCACCCGTGCCCGCGGGCACCGCTGCCATCCACCGCCGCCCTGCTTCCTCGACGTCCGCGCCCCGCCGCCTCACCACGTCCCCACGTCGCCGGCGCCGCGCCCCTTCTTCCTCCTCCCCGGCGACGCCTCCTCCGGCCGCCCCATCCTCCGTCTCCGGCAGCAGCTCCGGCGAGCCCCAAGCCCGATCTGGATCCAAACGCCTCGGTTGACTTCTTCCCCCCTATCGAATTCTCCAAGTCCCGAGACTTATGCATTACATGGTCATGTTCATCGCATCATAACTCTCTGCATATAGCTCCGCTTCATGCGTGTAATATATTGAAATGTTTGACTCGTGATGATCTTCATTTTGTTCCATTATGCCATGTTCATTTTAGTCCATCTTGATGCCCAAATCTCTGGTGCAAGAGTGCTAATTGCTGTTAACTGCTATTACTTATCAGAACTTGAGGATTTGTTATTTTTGTTGCATTTAATGTGTGCATCTTATGGGTATCAGCTCTACATGTGTTTTGATGTATGACATGCTATCTTTACATACGTGTATGCCATGTATTTTTGTGATCTCTGTGGTGACTAGCACAAGCATGCAAACTAGGCTTCGTGATGTTTCTGATTCCAGGGACTTCATAATTTTACAAAGTCTGTCACTGCTGTTATTTTGTTGCTATGTATCCATGTGTCTACAGAGAGATCCATGCTCATTTTGGAGATGTTCAGTAAGGATGTTTTGTAGATGTAGTTGTGCCCTATCCATTCATGCCTCTGTTTGCAATTATGGAGTGCCATAGCATGTCTTAATCTTGCTCTACTTTTGCTATAAAATATTTCTGGCAGATTATTAACATGATATTCAATTTTGCCAAGGTTGTTGTAGTTGTTTCATACATGCTATGTACTTGCTCTTGCCATGGATAGCTTCATAAACATGCCATCTTGCTATAGTTATGCTTGTTTTGTCATGCATTGCTTTGTGGTGAGTGAATCAAGGTCACCAAGATGCCTTAATATTACTATTTCTGCCATGCTCTCTTTTCTGCCAAGTCTGAAACCTGTTAACGAAACTTGCTATGTTTACATGGTTGCCATCATATCTTCTGGTCCTTTTTGGCTTATGGTCAGTAAGGGACTTTTGTTTTATGCATTCAGTAGATTCATGCCATGCCTTGTTTTGCTATGTTAAGTTCCTGTAGTATGTTGATTTCTTGCTCTGAACATTGCTACCTGATGTTGTTTATGCCATGTCCAGTAATTTCACCAAGTCTGTGAACCTGATATCTTTTGCACTTTTGCTATGCTTGTTTGAACCTTCTGTGGTGTGATCTAGCCGTAGCTCAGTGTTCATTGTTTGTCAAGCATCTTCTTTATATTACTTTCTTATGCTTTGTTGCTATGTTGGAGTGCTGTAGCATAGTTTCTTGTTGCATTCTAAGTGCTATCATGCTGTTAATCGCAGAATAGTGTCATTCTTGTTTTGCTTGCCATTTGCAAACCGTGCATCCGTTTCCGGTGATCTTTATATCGATTTCGACCGAAATCATCTCATCTTTCCAGTGGCATACTTGGCTTGTCAAGTTACTGCCTTGTTCATCATTATCCTTCCGGAGCACGCATATGCATCGCATATCATATCTTGCATATCATTCATGTTTTGCATCATGTTGCTTGTGCATTTCCCGTGATTGATTGTGGTTCCGTGGCTTGTGTTCTTGTTTTGGGTAGAGCCGGGAGACGAGTTCATGAGTGAGGAACCTGTTGAGTATGCTTACGAGGATCAAGTTTTCGACAACTCTGAGAACCTTGCAGGCAAGATGACCATACCCTCGAAATCACTTCTATCTTTGCTTTGCTAGTTGTTCGTTCTATTGCCATGCTGCGCTACCTACCACTTGCTATATCATGCCTCCCATATTGCCATGTAAAGCGTCTAACCATCCTTTCCTAGCAAACCGTTGTTTGGCTAAGTTACCGCTTTTGCTCAGCCCTTCTTATAGCGTTGCTAGTTGCAGGTGAAGTGGAAGCTGGTTCCATGTTGGAACATGGATATTTTGGAATATCACAATATCTCTTATTTAATTAATGCATCTATATATTTGGTAAAGGGTGGAAGGCTCGGCCTTATGCCTGGTGTTTTGTTCCACTCTTGCCGCCCTAGTTTCCGTCATACCGGTATTATGTTCCTTGAGTTTGCGTTCCTTACGCGGTTGGGTGATTTATAGGACCCCCTTGACAGTTCGCCTTGAATAAAACTCCTCCAGCAAGGCCCAACCTTGGTTTTACCATTTTCCACCTAAGCCTTTTTCCTTGGGTTTTCGCGAGCCCGAGGGTCATCTTTATTTAAACCCCCGGGCCAGTGTTGCTCTGAGTGCTGGTCCAAACTAGAGCACCGTGCGGGACCGTCCCTTGGCAACTTGGGTTATGTTGGTACCTGTACGCTTCGCTTATCCGGTGTGCCCTGAGAACGAGATATGTGCAGCTCCTATCGGGATTTGTCGGCACATTCGGGCGGCTTTGGTGGTCTTGTTTTACCATTGTCGAAATGTCTTGTAAACCGGGATTCCGAGACTGATCGGGTCTTCCTGGGAGAAGGTTTATCCTTTGTTGACCGTGAGAGCTTATCATGGGCTAAGTTGGGACACCCCTGCAGGGTATTATCTTTCGAAAGCCGTGCCCGCGGTTATGAGGCAGATGGGAATTTCTTAATGTCCGGTTGTAGAGAACTTGTCACTTGACTTAATTAAAATACATCAACCGTGTGTGTAGCCGTGATGGTCTCTTCTCGGCGGAGTCCGGGAAGTGAACACGGTTTGAGTTATGCATGAACGTAAGTAGTTTCAGGATCACTTCTTGATCATTTCTAGCTTCGCGACCGTTGCGTTGCTTCTCTTCTCGCTCTCATTTGCGTATGTTAGCCACCATATATGCTTAGTGCCTGCTGCAGTGACCATTTCCTTTGCAGTAGAAGCACTCAGTTTCAGGCTTGGGTCTTGCTTTGGGCTTCTTCACGGGAGCAGCAACTTGCTTGCCGTTCTTTTGATGTTCCCCTTCTTCCCTTTGCCCCTTTCTTGAAACTAGTGGTCTTGTCAACCATCAACACTTGATGCTTTTCTTGATTTCTACCTTCGTCGATTTCAGCATCACGAAGAGCTTGGGAATCGTTTACGTTATCCCTTGCATATTATAGTTCATCACGAAGTTCTAGTAACTTGGTGATAGTGACTAGAGAACTCTGTCAATCACTATCTTATCTGGAAGATTAACTCCCACTTGATTCAAGTGATTGTAGTACTCAGACATTCTGAGCACATGCTCACTAGCTGAGCTATTTTCCTCCATCTTGTAGGCAAACTACTTGTCAAAGGTCTCATACCTTTCGACATGGGCATGAGTCCGAAATACTAATTTCAACTCTTGGAACATCTCATATGCTCCGTGGTGTTTCAAAAACGTCTTTGAAGCCCCGATTCTAAGCCGTAAAGCATGGTGCACTAAACTATCAAGTAGTCATCATATCGAGCTTACCAAACGTTCATAATGTCTGCATTTGCTCCTGCAATCGGTCTGTCACCTAGCGGTGCATCAAGGACATAATTCTTCTGTGCAGCAATGAGGATAATCCTCAGATCACGGATCCAATCTGCATCATTGCTACTAACATCTTTCAACTTAGTTTTCTCTAGGAACATATAAAAAATAAAACAGGGGAGCTAAACGCGAGCTATTAATCTACAACATAGATATGCTAATACTACCAGGACTAAGTTCATGATAAATTAAAGTTCAATTAATCATATTACTTAAGAACTCCCACTTAGATAGACATCCCTCTAATCATCTAAGTGATCACGTGATCCATATCAACTAAACCATGTCCGATAATAACGTGAGATAGAGTAGCTTTCAATGGTGAACATGTTGGAAATATGCCCTAGAGGCAATAATAAATGGTTATTATTATATTTCTTTGTTCATGATAATAGTCTATTATTCATGCTATAATTGTATTGTCCGGAAATCGTAATACATGTGTGAATACATAGACCACAACGTGTCCCTAGTAAGCCTCTAGTTGACTAGCTCGTTGATCAACAGATAGTCATGGTTTCCTGACTATGGACATTGGATGTCATTGATAACGGGATCACATCATTAGGAGAATGATGTGATGGACAAGACCCAATCCTAAGCATAGCATAAAAGATCGTGTAGTTTCGTTTGCTAGAGCTTTTCCAATGTCAAGTATCTTTTCCTTAGACCATGAGATCGTGCAACTCCCGGATACCGTAAGAGTGCTTTGGGTGTGCCAAACGTCACAACGTAACTGGGTGACTATAAAGGTGCACTACGGGTATCTCCGAAAGTGTCTGTTGGGTTGGCACGGATCGAGACTGGGATTTGTCACTCCGTGTGACGGAGAGGTATCTCTGGGCCCACTCGGTAATGCATCATCATAATGAGCTCAATGTGACTAAGGCGTTAGTCACGGGATCATGCATTGCGGTACGAGTAAAGAGACTTACCGGTAACGAGATTGAACAAGGTATTGGGATACCGACGATCGAATCTCGGGCAAGTAACATACCGATTGAGAAAGGGAATTGCATACGGATTGATTGAATCCTCGACACCGTGGTTCATCCGATGAGATCATCGTGGAACATGTGGGAGCCAACATGGGTTTCCAGATCCCGCTGTTGGTTATTGACTGGAGCGGCGTCTCGGTCATGTCTGCATGTCTCCCGAACCCGTAGGGTCTACACACTTAAGGTTCGGTGACGCTAGGGTTGTAGAGATATATGTATGCGGAAACGCGAAAGTTGTTCGGAGTCCCGGATGAGATCCTGGATGTCACGAGAGGTTCCATAATGGTCTGGAGGTGAAGAATTATATATAGGAATTCAAGTTTCGGCCACCGGGAAAGTTTCGGGGGTTACCGGTATTGTACCGGGACCACCGGAAGGGTCCCGGGGGTCCACCGGGTGGGGCCACCTATCCCGGAGGGCCCCGTGGGCTGAAAGTGGAAGGAAACCAGCCCTTAGTGGGCTGGGGCGCCCCCCTTGGGCCTCCCCCCATGCGCCTAGGGTTGGGAACCCTAGGGGGGAGCTTCCCCCTTGCCTTGGGGGGCAAGGCACCCCTTCCCCCCTTTGGCCGCGCCCCCCCTTGGAGATCCCATCTCCCTGAGCCGGCGCCCCCCCAGGGGGCCTATATAAAGGGGGGGAGGGAGGGCAGCAACATACAGCCTTGGCCGCCTCCCTCCTCCCCTGCAACACCTCTCTCTCTCTCGCAGAAGCTTGGCAAAGCCCTGCCGAGACCCGCTACATCCACCACCACGCCGTCGTGCTGCTGGATCTCCATCAACCTCTCCTTCCCCCTTGCTGGATCAAGAAGGAGGAGACGTCGCTGCACCGTACGTGTGTTGAACACGGAGGTGCCGTCCGTTCGGCACTCGGTCATCGGTGATTTGGATCACGGCGAGTACGACTCCGTCATCCACGTTCATTGGAACGCTTCCGCTCGCGATCTACAAGGGTATGTAGGTGCACTCCTTTCCCCTCGTTGCTAGTAGACTCCATAGATGCATCTTGGTGAGCGTAGAAAAATTTTAAATTATGCTACGATTCCCAACAGTGGCATCATGAGCCAGGCCTATGCGTAGTTACTATGCACGAGTAGAACACAAAGCAGTTGTGGGCGTTGAGTTTACCAATTCTTCTTGCCGCTACTAGTCGTTTCTTGTTTCGGCGTCATTGCAGGATGAAGCGGCCCGGACCGACCTTACACGTACGCTTACGTGAGACAGGTTCCAGCGACTGACATGCACTAGTTGCATAAGGTGGCTAGCGGGTGTCTGTCTCTCCTACTTTAGTCGGAACGGATTCGATGAAAAGGGTCCTTATGAAGGGTAAATAGAAATTGGCAAATCACGTTGTGGTCATACGAAGGTAAGAAAATGTTCTTGCTAGAAACCTACAATCCACGTAAAAAACTTGCAACAACAATTAGAGGACGTCTAACTTGTTTTTGCAGCAAGTGCTATGTGATGTGATATGGCCAGAAGATGTGATGAATGATATATGTGATGTATGAGATTGATCATATTCTTGTAATAGGAATCACGACTTGCATGTCGATGAGTATGACAACCGGCAGGAGCCATAGGAGTTGTCTTTATTATTTTGCATGACCTGCGTGTCATTGAATAACGCCATGTAATTTACTTTACTTTGTTGCTAAACGCGTTATCCATACAAGTAGAAGTAATCTTTGGCGTGACGACTTCATGAAGACACAATGAGGGAGATCATGATGATGGAGATCATGGTGTCATGCCGGTGACGAAGATGATCATGGTGCCCCGAAGATGGAGATCAAAGGAGCATGATGATATTGGCCATATCATGTCACTATTTGATTGCATGTGATGTTTATCATGTTTTTGCATCTTATTTGCTTAGAACGACGGTAGTAAGTAAGATGATCCCTTATAATAATTTCAAGAAAGTGTTCACCCTAATTGCGCACCGTTGCGAAGGTTCGTTGTTTCGAAGCACCACGTGATGATCGGGTGTGATAGATTCTAACGTTCGAATACAACGGGTGTTGACGAGCCTAGCATGTACAGACATGGCCTCGGAACACACGCAATACACTTAGGTCGACTTGACGAGCCTAGCATGTACAGACATGGCCTCGGAACACGGAGAACCGAAATGTCGAGCATGAGTCGTATAGAAGATACGATCAACATGGAGATGTTCACCGATCTTGACTAGTCCGTCTCACGTGATGATCGGACACGGCCTAGTTGAATTCGGATCATGTTTCACTTAGATGACTAGAGGGATGCCTATCTGAGTTGGAGTTCATTAAAAATTTGATTAGATGAACTCAATTATCATGAACTTAGTCTAAAATCTTTACACTATGTATTGTAGATCAAATGGCCAACGTTGTCCTCAATTTCAACGCGTTCCTAGAGAAAACCAAGCTGAAAGATGATGGCAGCAACTATACGGACTGGGTCCGGAACCTGAGGCTCATCCTCATAGTAGCCAAGAAAGATTATGTCTTAGAAGCACCGCTGGGTGAAGCACCAATCCCAGAGAACCAAGACGTTATGAACGCTTGGCAATCACGTGCTGATGATTACTCCCTCGTTCAGTGCGGCATGCTTTACAGCCTAGAACCGGGTCTCCAAAAGCGTTTTGAGAAACATGGAGCATATGAGATGTTCGAGGAGCTGAAATTAGTTTTTCAAGCTCATGCCCGGGTCGAGAGATATGATGTCTCTGACAAGTTCTTCAGCTGTAAAATGGAGGAGAACAGTTCTGTTAGTGAGCACATACTCAGAATGTCTGTGTTGCACAACCGCTTGTCTCAGCTGGGAGTTAATCTCCCGGATGACGCGGTCATTGACAGAATCCTCCAGTCGCTTCCACCAAGCTACAAGAGCTTTGTGATGAACTACCATATGCAGGGGATGGAAAAGACCATTCCCGAGGTATATTCAATGCTGAAATCAGCGGAAGGGGAGATCAGAAAAGAACATCAAGTGTTGATGGTGAATAAAACCACTAAGTTCAAGAAGGGCAAGGGTAAGAAGAACTTCAAGAAGGACGACAAGGGAGTTGCCGCGCCCGGTAAACCAGTTACTGGGAAGAAGTCAAAGCATGGACCCAAGCCCGAGACTGAGTGCTTTTATTGCAAGGGAAGTGGTCACTGGAAGCGGAACTGCCCCAAATACTTAGCGGACAAGAAGGCCGGCAACGCCAAAGGTATATGTGATATACATGTAATTGATGTGTACCTTACCAGTACTCGTAGTAGCTCCTGGGTATTTGATACCGGTGCGGTTGCTCATATTTGTAACTCAAAACAGGAACTACGGAATAAACGGAGACTGGCGAAGGATGAGGTGACGATGCGCGTCGGGAATGGTTCCAAGGTTGATGTGATCGCCGTCGGCACGCTACCTCTGCATCTACGCACGGGATTAGTTTTAAACCTCAATAATTGTTATTTAGTGCCAGCTTTGAGCATGAACATTGTATCTGGATCTCGTTTAATTCGAGATGGATACTCATTTAAATCCGAGAATAATGGTTGTTCTATTTATTTGAGAGATATGTTTTATGGTCATGCCCCGATGGTCAATGGTTTATTTTTGATGAATCTCGAACGTGATGTTACACATGTTCATAGTATGAATACCAAAAGATGTAAAGTTGATAACGATAGTCCCACATACTTGTGGCACTGCCGCCTTGGTCACATTGGTGTCAAGCGCATGAAGAAGCTCCATGCAGATGGAATTTTGGAGTATCTTGATTACGAATCATTTGACCCGTGCGAACTATGCCTCATGGGTAAGATGACCAAGACTCCGTTCTCCGGAACAATGCAGCGAGCAACCAACTTATTGGAAATCATACATACCGATGTGTGTGGTCCAATGAGTGTTGAGGCTCGCGGAGGATATCGTTATGTTCTCACTCTCACTGATGATTTAAGTAGATATGGGTATGTCTACCTAATGAAACACAAGTCTGAAACCTTTGAAATGTTCAAGGAATTTCAGAGTGAAGTCGAGAATCAACGTGACAGAAAAATAAAATTCTTACGATCAGATCGTGGTGGAGAATATTTAAGTCATGAATTTGGTGGACACTTAAGGAAATGTGGAATAGTTTCACAACTCACGCCGCCTGGAACACCTCAGAGAAACGGTGTGTCCGAACATCGTAATCGCACTCTATTGGATATGGTGCGATCTATGATGTCTCTTACCGATTTACCGCTCTCATTTTGGGGCTATGCTTTAGAGACTGCCGCATTCATTTTAAATAGGGCTCCGTCGAAATCCGTTGAGACGACACCGTATGAATTATGGTTTGGGAAGAAACCTAAGCTGTCGTTTCTAAAAGTTTGGGGATGCGATGCTTATGTCAAGAAACTTCAACCTGAAAAGCTCGAACCCAAGTCGGAAAAATGCGTCTTCATAGGATACCCTAAGGAAACTATTGGGTATACCTTCTACCTCAGATCCGAAGGCAAGATCTTCGTTGCCAAGAACGGGTCCTTTCTAGAGAAGGAGTTTCTCTCGAAAGAATTGAGTGGGAGGAAAGTGGAACTTGATGAGGTGATAGTCACCCCTTCCGAACCGGAAAGTAGCACAGCGCGGGAAAATGTTCCTGTGGTGCCTACACCGACTGGGGAGGAAGTTAATGATGATGATCATGAAGCTTCGGATCAAGTTACTACTGAACTTCGTAGGTCCACAAGGACACGTTCCGCACCAGAGTGGTACGGCAACCCTGTCCTGGAAATCATGTTGTTAGACAACGGTGAACCTTCGAACTATGAAGAAGCGATGGCGGGCCCGGATTCCGACAAATGGCTAGAAGCCATGAAATCCGAGATAGGATCCATGTATGAAAACGAAGTATGGACATTGACTGACTTGCCCGATGATCGGCGAGCCATAGAAAACAAATGGATCTTTAAGAAGAAGACGGACGCGGATGGTAATGCGACCATCTACAAAGCTCGACTTGTCGCTAAGGGTTATCGACAAGTTCAAGGGGTTGACTACGATGAGACTTTCTCACCTGTAGCGAAGCTGAAGTCCGTCCGAATCATGTTAGCAATTGCCACATACTATGATTATGAGATATGGCAGATGGACGTCAAAACGGCATTCCTTAACGGCTTCCTTAAGGAAGAGTTGTATATGATGCAGCCGGAAGGTTTTGTCAATCCTAAGAATGCTAACAAAGTATGCAAGCTCCAGCGCTCAATTTATGGGCTGGTGCAAGCATCTCGGAGTTGGAACATTCGCTTTGATGAGATGATCAAAGCGTTTGGGTTTACACAGACTTATGGAGAAGCCTGTGTTTACAAGAAAGTAAGTGGGAGCTCTGTAGCATTTCTCATATTATATGTGGATGACATACTGTTGATGGGAAATGATATAGAATTCTTGGAGAGTATAAAGGCCTATTTGAATAAGTGTTTTTCAATGAAGGACCTTGGAGAAGCTGCTTATATATTAGGCATCAAGATCTATAGAGATAGATCAAGACGCCTCATTGGTCTTTCACAGAGTACATACCTTGACAAGATATTGAAGAAGTTCAATATGGATCAGTCCAAGAAGGGGTTCTTGCCTGTATTGCAAGGTGTGCAATTGAGCACGGCTCAATGCCCGACCACGGCAGAAGATATAGAAAAGATGAGTGTCATCCCCTATGCCTTGGCCATAGGGTCTATTATGTATGCCATGCTGTGTACCAGACCTGATGTAAACCTTGCCGTAAGTTTGGTAGGAAGATACCAAAGTAATCCCGGCATGGAACACTGGACAGCGGTCAAGAATATCCTGAAGTACCTGAAGAGGACTAAGGATATGTTTCTCGTTTATGGAGGTGACGAAGAGCTCGCCGTAAAGGGTTACGTCGATGCTAGCTTCGACACAGATCTGGATGACTCGAAGTCACAGACCGGATACGTGTATATTTTGAATGGAGGAGCAGTAAGCTGGTGCAGTTGCAAGCAAAGCGTCGTGGCGGGATCTACATGTGAAGCGGAGTACATGGCAGCCTCGGCGGCAGCACAGGAAGCAGTCTGGATGAAGGAGTTCATTACCGACCTAGGGGTGATTCCCAATGCGTCGGGCCTGATGACTCTCTTCTGTGACAACACTGGAGCCATTGCCCTTGCGAAGGAGCCCAGGTTTCACAGGAAGACCAGGCATATCAAGCGTCGCTTCAACTCCATTCGTGGAAGTGTTCAAAATGGAGACATAGATATTTGTAAAGTACATACAGACCTGAATGTAGCAGATCCGTTGACTAAACCTCTCCCTAGGGCAAAACATGATCAACACCAGGACGCAATGGGAGTTCGATTCATCACAATGTAACTAGATTATTGACTCTAGTGCAAGTGGGAGACTGTTGGAAATATGCCCTAGAGGCAATAATAAATGGTTATTATTATATTTCTTTGTTCATGATAATAGTCTATTATTCATGCTATAATTGTATTGTCCGGAAATCGTAATACATGTGTGAATACATAGACCACAACGTGTCCCTAGTAAGCCTCTAGTTGACAAGCTCGTTGATCAACAGATAGTCATGGTTTCCTGACTATGGACATTGGATGTCATTGATAACGGGATCACATCATTAGGAGAATGATGTGATGGACAAGACCCAATCCTAAGCATAGCATAAAAGATCGTGTAGTTTCGTTTGCTAGAGCTTTTCCAATGTCAAGTATCTTTTCCTTAGACCATGAGATCGTGCAACTCCCGGATACCGTAAGAGTGCTTTGGGTGTGCCAAACGTCACAACGTAACTGGGTGACTATAAAGGTGCACTACGGGTATCTCCGAAAGTGTCTGTTGGGTTGGCACAGATCGAGACTGGGATTTGTCACTCCGTGTGACGGAGAGGTATCTCTGGGCCCACTCGGTAATGCATCATCATAATGAGCTCAATGTGACTAAGGCGTTAGTCACGGGATCATGCATTGCGGTACGAGTAAAGAGACTTGCCGGTAACGAGATTGAACAAGGTATTGGGATACCGACGATCGAATCTCGGGCAAGTAACATACCGATTGACAAAGGGAATTGCATACGGATTGATTGAATCCTCGACACCGTGGTTCATCCGATGAGATCATCGTGGAACATGTGGGAGCCAACATGGGTATCCAGATCCCGCTGTTGGTTATTGACCGGAGAGGCGTCTCGGTCATGTCTGCATGTCTCCCGAACCCGTAGGGTCTACACACTTAAGGTTCGGTGACGCTAGGGTTGTAGAGATATATGTATGCGGAAACCCGAAAGTTGTTCGCCGGATGAGATCCCGGACGTCACGAGAGGTTCCGGAATGATCCGGAGGTGAAGAATTATATATAGGAAGTCAAGTTTCGGCCACCGGGAAAGTTTCGGGGGTTACCGGTATTGTACGGGGACCACCGGAAGGGTCCCGGGGGTCCACCGGGTGGGGCCACCTATCCCGGAGGGCCCCGTGGGCTGAAAGTGGAAGGGAACCAGCCCTTAGTGGGCTGGGGCGCCCCCCTTGGGCCTCCCCCCATGCGCCTAGGGTTGGGAACCCTAGGGGGGGAGCTTCCCCCTTGCCTTGGGGGGCAAGCCACCCCTTCCCCCCTTTGGCCGCCGCCCCCCTTGGAGATCCCATCTCCCTGGGCCGGCGCCCCCCCAGGGGGCCTATATAAAGGGGGGGAGGGAGGGCAACAACATACAGCCTTGGCCGCCTCCCTCCTCCCCTGCAACACCTCTCTCTCTCTCTCGCAGAAGCTTGGCAAAGCCCTGCCGAGACCCGCTACATCCACCACCACGTCGTCGTGCTGCTGGATCTCCATCAACCTCTCCTTCCCCCTTGCTGGATCAAGAAGGAGGAGACGTCGCTGCACCGTACGTGTGTTGAACGCGGAGGTGCCGTCCGTTCGGCACCCGGTCATCGGTGATTTGGATCACGGCGAGTACGACTCCGTCATCCACGTTCATTGGAACGCTTCCGCTCGCGATCTACAAGGGTATGTAGATGCACTCCTTTCCCCTCGTTGCTAGTAGACTCCATAGATGCATCTTGGTGAGCGTAGAAAAATTTTAAATTATGCTTCGATTCCCAACAGAACATCACTATGTTGATCATATCTACTATATGATTCATGCTCGACCTTTCGGTCTCAGTGTTCCGAGGCCATATCTGCATATGATAGGCTCATCAAGTTTAACACGAGTATTTCTGCGTGTGCAAAACTGGCTTGCACCCGTTGTATATGAACATAGAGCTTATCACACCCGATCATCACGTGGTGTCTCGGCACGACGAACTTTGGCAACGGTGCATACTCAGGGAGAACACTTGTACCTTGAAATTTAGTGAGAGATCATCTTATAATGCTACCGTCAATCAAAGCAGAATAAGATGCATAAAAGATAAACATCACATGCAACCAATATAAGTGATATGATATGGCCATCATCATCTTGTGCCTTTGATCTCCATCTCCAAAGCACCGTCATAATCACCATCGTCACCGGCGCGAAACCTTGACCTCCATCGTAGCATCGTTGTCGTCTCGCCAACTATTGCTTCTACGACTATCGCTACCGCATAGTGAAGAAAATATGCCCTAGAGGCAATAATAAAGTTATTATTTATTTCCTTATTTCATGATAAATGTTTATTATTCATGCTATAATTGTATTAACCGGAAACATGATACATGTGTGAGTACATAGACAAAAAGAGTGTCACAAGTATGCCTCTACTTGACTAGCTCATTGAATCAAAATGGTTAAGTTTCCTAGCCATAGACATGAGTTGTCATTTGATTAACAGGATCACATCATTAGAAAATTATGTGATTGACTTGACCCATTCCGTTAGCTTAGCACTTGATCGTTTTAGTTTACTGCTATTGCTTTCTTCATGACTTATACATGTTCCTATGACTATGAGATTATGCAACTCCCAATTACCGGAGGAACACTTTGTGTGCTACCAAACGTCACAACGTAACTGGGTGATTATAAAGGTGCTCAACAGGTGTCTCCGATGGTACTTGTTGAGTTGGCATAGATCGAGATTAGGATTTGTCACATCACCATAAGCCTGGCACGCATTGTAACTAATGAGTTAGTTGCGGGATGTTGTAATACGGAATGAGTAAAGAGACTTGCCGGTAACAAGATTGAACTAGGTATTGAGATACCAACGATCGAATCTCGAGCAAGTAACATAGCGATGACAAAGGAACAACGTATGTTGTTATGCGGTTTGACCGATAAAAATCTTCATAGAATATGTTGGAGCCAATATGAGCATCGAGGTTCCGCTATTGGTTATTGACCGGAGACGTGTCTCGATCATGTCTACATAGTTCTCGAACCCATAGGGTCCGCACGCTTAACGTTCGGTGATGATTTGTATTATGAGTTTATGTGTTTTGATGTATCGAAGGTAGTTCGGAGTCCCGGATGAGATCGCGGACATGACGAGGAGTCTCGAAATGGTCGAGGCGTAAAGATCGATATATTGGACGACTATATTCGGACATCGGAAAGGTTCCGAGTGATTCGGGTATTTTTTGGAGTACCGGAGAGTTACGGGAATTCGTATTGGGCCTTAATGGGCCATACGGGAAAGGAGAGAAAGGCCTCAAAGGGTGGCCGCACCCCTCCCCATGGACTGGTCCGAATTGGACTAGGGAGGGGGGGCGCCCCCTTCCTTCCTTCTCCTTCTCCCTTCCCTTTTTCCTATTCCATGTGGGAGGTGGAATCCTACTAGGACTAGGGAGTCCTAGTAGGACTCCACACTTGGGCGCGCCCTATGAGGGCCGGCCTCCTCCTCCCTCCATCCTTTATATACATGGCCAGGGGGCACCCCATAGACACAACTATTGATCATTGATCTTTTAGCCGTGTGCGGTGCCCCCCTCCATCATAATCCACCTCAGTCATATCGTAGCGGTGCTTAGGCGAAGCCCTGCGTAGGTAGCATCATCATCACCGTCATTAAGCCATCGTGCTGACGGAACTCTCCCTCGAAGCTCTGCTGGATCGGAGTTCGTGGGACGTCATCGAGCTGAACGTGTGCTGAACTCGGAGGTGCCGTCTGTTCGGTACTTGGATCGGTCGGATCGTGAAGACGTACGAATACATCAACCGCGTTGTTCTAACGCTTCCTCTTTTGGTCTACGAGGGTACGTGGACACACTCTCCCCTCTCGTTGCTATGCATCACCATGATCAAGCGTGTGCGTAGGATTTTTTTTAAATTACTACGTTCCCCAACAGTGGCATCCGAGCCTGGTTTTATGCGTAGATGTTATATGCATGAGTAGAACACAAGTGAGTTGTGGGTGATACAAGTCATACTGCTTACCAACATGTCATACTTTGGTTCGGCGGTATTGTTGGATGAAGCGGCCCGGACCGACATTACGTGTACGCTTACGCGAGACTGGTTCTACCGACGTGCTTTGCACATAGGTGGCTGGCGGGTATCAGTTTCTCCAACTTTAGTTGAACCGAGTGTGACTACGCCCGGTCCTTGAGAAGGTTAAAACATCACTAACTTGACGAATTATCGTTGTGGTTTTGATGCGTAGGTAAGAACGGTCTTGCTCAGCCCCTAGCAGCCACGTAAAACTTGCAACAACAAAGTAGAGGACGTCTAACTTGTTTTTGCAGGGCATGTTGTGATGTGATATGGTCAAGACATGATGCTATATTTTATTGTATGCGATGATCATGTTTTGTAACCGAGTTATCGGCAACTGGCAGGAGCCATATGGTTGTCGCTTTATTGTATGCAATGCAATCGCCCTGTAATTGCTTTACTTTATCACTAAGCGGTAGCGATAGTCGTAGAAGCAATAGTTGGCGAGACAACAACAATGCTACGATGGAGATCAAGGTGTCGCGCCGGTGACGATGGTGATCATGACGGTGCTTCGGAGATGGAGATCACAAGCACAAGATGATGATGGCCATATCATATCACTTATATTGATTGCATGTGATGTTTATCTTTTATGCATCTTATTTTGCTTTGATTGACGGTAGCATTATAAGATGATCTCTCACTAAATTTCAAGATAAAAGTGTTCTCCCTGAGTATGCACCGTTTCCAAAGTTCGTCGTGCCAAGACACCACGTGATGATCGAGCATGATAAGCTCTACGTTCATCTACAACGGGTGCAAGCCAGTTTTGCACACGCGGAATACTCGGGTTAAACTTGACGAGCCTAACATATGCAGATATGGCCTCGGAAAACTGAGACCGAAAGGTCGAGCGTGAATCATATAGTAGATATGATCAACATAGTGATGTTCACCATTGAAAACTACTCCATCTCACGTGATGATCGTACATGGTTTAGTTGATTTGGATCACGTGATCACTTAGATGATTAGAGGGATATCTGTCTAAGTGGGAGTTCTTAAGTAATATGATTAATTGAACTTTAATTTATCATGAACTTAGTCCTGATAGTATTTTGCAAATAATGTTATAGATCAATAGCTCGCGTTGTTGCTTCCCTATGTTTTATATATATTCCCAGAGAAAACTAAGTTGAAAGATGATAGTAGCAATGATGCGGACTGGGTCCGTGATCTGAGGTTTATCCTAATTGATGCACATAAGAATTATGTCCTTGATGCACTGCTAGGTGACATACCTATTGCAGGAGCAGATGCATACGTTATGAATGTTTGGCTAGCTCAATATGATGACTACTTGATAGTTTAGTGCACCATGCTTAACGGCTTAGAATCGGGACTTCAAAGACGTTTTGAACGTCATGGACCATATGAGATGTTTCAGGAGTTGAAGTTAATATTTCAAGCAAATACCCGAGTTGAGAGATATGAAGTCTCCAACAAGTTCTATAGCTAAAAGATGGAGGAGAATAGCTCAACCAGTGAGCATGTGCTCAGATTGTCTGGGTACTACAATTGCTTGAATCAAGTGGGAGTTAATCTTCCAGATAAGATAGTAATTGACAAAGTTGTCTACTCACTATCACCAAGTTAATAGAACTTCGTGATGAACTATAATATGCAAGGGATGACGAAAATAATTCCCAAGCTCTTCGCGATGCTAAAATCGGCGAAGGTAGAAATCAAGAAAAACATCAAGTGTTGATGGTTGACAAGACCACTAGTTTCAAGAAAAGGGGCAAAGGGAAGAAGGGGAACTTCAGGAAGAACGGCAAGCAAGTTGCTTCTCAAGTGAAGAAGCCCAAGTCTGGACCTAAGCCTGAGACTAAGTGCTTCTACTGCAAAGGAACTGGTCACAGGAAGCGGAACTACCCCAAGTAATTGGCGAATAAGAAGGATGGCAAAGTGAACAAAGGTATATTTGATATACATGTTATTGATGTATACTTTACTAGTGTTTACAGCAACCCCTCGGTATTTGATACTGGTTCAGTTGCTAAAAGTAGTAACTCGAAACGGGAGTTGCAGAATGAACAGAAACTAGTTAAGGGTGAAGTGACGATGTGTGTTGGAAGTAGTTCCAAGATTGATATGATCATCATCGCACACTCCCTATACTTTCAGGATTAGTGTTGAACTTAAATAAATGTTATTTGGTGTTTGCGTTGAGCATGAATATGATTTGATCATGTTTATTGCAATACGGTTATTCATTTAAATTAGAGAATAATTATTGTTCTGTTTACATGAATAAAACCTTCTATGGTCATACACCCAATGAAAATGGTCTGTTGGATCTCGATTGCAGTGATACACATATTCATCATATTGAAGCCAAAAGATGCAAAGTTAATAATGATAGTGCAACTTATTTGTGGCACTGCCATTTAGGTCATATTGGTGTAAAGCGCATGAAGAAAATCCATGCTGATGGGCTTTTGGAATCACTTGATTATGAATCAGTTGATGCTTGCGAACCTTGCCTCATGGGCAAGATGACTAAGAATCCATTCTCCGGAACAATGGAGCATGCAACAGACTTGTTGGAAATAATACATACTGATATATGCAGTCCGATGATTGTTGAGGCCCGCGGCAGGTATCGTTATTTTCTGACCTTCACACATGATTTGAGAAGATATGGGTATATCTACTTGATGAAACATAAATATGAAACATTTGAAAAGTTCAAATAATTTCAGAGTGAAGTGGAAAATCATCGTAACAAGAGAATAAAGTTTCTATGATCTGATAGTGGAGGAGAATATTTGAGTTACGAGTTTGGTCTTCATTTGAAACAATGTGGAATAGTTTCGCAACTCACGCCACCTGGAACACCACAGCGTAATGGTGTGTCCGAACATCGTAACCGTACTTTATTAGATATGGTGCAATCTATGATGTCTCTTACCGATTTACCACTATCGTTTTGGGGTTATGCATTAGAGACAGCTGCATTCACGTTAAATAGGGCACCATCTAAATCCGTTGAGACGGCACTATATGAACTGTGGTTTGGCAAGAAACCAAAGTTGTCGTTTATTAAAGTTTGGAGTTGCAATGCTTATGTGAAAAGGTTTCAACCTGATAAGCTCTAACCCAAATCGGAGAAATGCGTCTTCATAGTATACCCAAAGGAGACTATTGGGTACACCTTCTAATCATAGATCCAAAGGCAAAATATTCGTTGCTAAGAACGGATCCTTTCTAGAGAAGGAGCTTCTCTCGAAAGAAGTGAGTGGGAGGAAAGTAGAAATTGATGAGGTAATTGTACCTTCTCCCGAATTGGAAAATAGTTCATCACAGAAATCAGTTCCAGTGATGCCTACACCAATTAGTGAGGAAGATTAATGATGATGATCATGAAACTTCAGATCAAGTTACTACCAAACCTCGTAGGTCAACCAGAGTACGGTCCGCACCAGAGTGGTACGGTAATCCTGTTCTGGAGGTCATGTTACTTGACCATGACGAACCTACGAACAATGATGAAGCGATGATGAGCCCAGATTCCGCAAAATGGTTTAAGGCCATGATATCTGAGATGGAATCCATGTATGAGAACAAAGTATGGACTTTGGTTGACTTGCCCGATGATCGGCAAGCCATTGAGAATAATTGGATCTTCAAGAGGAAGATGGACGCTGATAGTAGTGTCACTATCTACAAAGCTCGAATTGTCGCAAAAAGGTTTTCGACAAATTCAAGGTGTTGACTACGATGATATTTTCTCACTCGTAGCAATGCTTAAGTCTATCCGAATCATGTTAGCAATTGCCACATTTGATGAAATCTGGCAAATGGATGTCAAAACTGCATTCCTAAATGGATTTCTTAAAGAAGAGTTGTATATGATACAACAAGAAAGTTTTGTCAATCCTAAAAGTGCTAACAAAGTGTGCAAAGCTCGAGCGATCCATCTATGGACTGGTGCAAGCATCTCGGAGTTGGAATATACGCTTTGATGAGTTGATCAAAGCATATAGTTTTATACAGACTTGTGGTGAAGCCTGTATTTACAAGAAAGTGAGTGGGAGCACTACAACATTTCTGATAAATATATGTGAATGACATATTGTTAATCAGAAATAATGTAGAATTTTCTGGAAAGCATAAAGGAGTATTTGAAAGGAGTTTTTCAAAGAAAGACCTCGGTGAAGCTGCTTACATATTGAGCATCAAGATCTATAGAGATAAATCAAGACGCTTGATAAGTTTTTTCAATGAGTACATACCTTGAAAAGATTTTGAAGTAGTTCAAAATGGAACAGTCAAAGAAGGAGTTCTTGCCTGTGTTGCAAGGTGTGAAGTTGAGTAAGACTCAAAGCCCGACCACGGCAGAAGATAGAAAGAGAATGAAAGTCATTCCCTATGCCTCAAGCATAGGTTCTATAAAGTATGCCATGCTGTGTACCAGATCTATTGTATACCCTACACTGAATTTAGCAAGGGAGTACAATAGTGATCTAGGAGTAGATCACTGGACAGCGGTCAAAATTATCCTTAGTGGAATAAGGATATGTTTCTCGATTATGGAGGTGACAAAAGGTTCATCATAAAAGGTTACGTCGATGCAAGTTTTGACACTGATCCAGATGACTCTAAGTCTCAATCTGGATACATATTGAAAGTGGGAGCAATTAGCTAGAGTAGCTCCGTGCAGAGCATTGTTGACATAGAAATTTGCAAAATACATTGGATCTGAATGTGGCAGACCCATTGACTAAACTTCTCTCACAAGCAAAACATGATCACACCTTAGTACTCTTTGGGTGTTAATCACATAGCGATGTGAACTAGATTATTGACTCTAGTAAACCCTTTTGGGTCTTAGTCACATGACGATGAGAACTATGGGTGTTAATCACATGGTGATGTGAACTATTGGTGTTAAATCACATGGCGATGTGAACTAGATTATTGACTCTAGTGCAAGCGGGAGACTAAAGGAAATATGCCCTAGAGGCAATAATAAAGTTATTATTTATTTCCTTATTTCATGATAAATGTTTATTATTCATGCTAGAATTGTATTAACCGGAAACTTGATACATGTGTGAGTACATAGACAAACAGAGTGTCACTAGTATGCCTCTACTTGACTAGCTCGTTGAATCAAAGATGGTTAATTTTCCTAGCCATAGACATGAGTTGTCATTTGATTAACGGGATCACATCATTAGAGAATGATGTGATTGACTTGACCCATTCCGTTAGCTTAGCACTTGATCATTTTAGTTTACTACTATTGCTTTCTTCATGACTTATACATGTTCCAATGACTATGAGATTATGCAACTCCCGATTACCGGCGGAACACTTTGTGTGCTACCAAACGTCACAACGTAACTGGGTGATTATAAAGGTGCTCAACAGGTGTCTCCGATGGTACTTGTTGAGTTGGCATAGATCGAGATTAGGATTTGTCACTCTGATTGTCGGAGAGGTATCTCTGGGCCCTCTCGGTAATGCACATCACTATAAGCCTTCCAAGCATTGTAACTAATGAGTTAGTTGCGGGATGATGTATTACGGAACGAGTAAAGAGACTTGCCGGTAACGAGATTGAACTAGGTATTGAGATACCGACTATCGAATCTCGAGCAAGTAACATACCGATGACAAAGGGAACAACGTATGTTGTTATGCGATTTGACCGATAAAGATCTTCATAGAATATGTAGGAGCCAATATGAGCATCTAGGTTCCGCTATTGGTTATTGACCGGAGACGTGTCTCGGTCATGTCTACATAGTTCTCGAACCCGTAGGGTCCGCACGCTTAACGTTCGCTGACGATTTGTATTATGAGTTTATGTGTTTTGATGTACCGAAGGTAGTTCGGAGTCCCGGATGAGATCGGGGATATGACGAGGAGTCTCGAAATGGTCGAGACATAAAGATCGATATATTGGACGACTATATTCAGATATCGGAAAGGTTCCGAGTGATTCCGGTATTTTTTGGAGTACCGGAGAGTTACGGGAATTCGTATTGGGCCTTAATGGGCCATACGGGAAAGGAGAGAAAGGCCTCAAAGGGTGGCCGCACCCCTCCCCATGGACTGGTCTGAATTGGACTAGGGAGGGGGGCGCCCCCTTCCTTCCTTCTCCTTCTCTCTTCCCTTTTTCCTATTCCATGTGGGAGGTGGAATCCTACTAGGACTAGGGAGTCCTAGTAGGACTCCACACTTGGGCGCGCCCTATGAGGGCCGGCCTCCTCCTCCCTCCATCCTTTATATACGTTGCCAGGGGGCACCCCATAGACACAACTATTGATCATTGATCTTTTAGCCGTGTGCGGTGCCCCCCTCCACCATAATCCACCTCGATCATATCATAAAGGTGCTTAGGCGAAGCCCTGCGTCGGTAGCATCATCATCACCGTCATCACGCCGTCGTGCTGACGGAACTCTCCCTCGAAGCTCTGCTGGATCGGAGTTCGTGGGACATCATCGAGCTAAACATGTGCTGAACTCGGAGGTGCCGTGCGTTCGGTCTTTGGATCGGTCGGATCGTGAAGACGTACGACTACATCAACCGCGTTGTTCTAACGCTTCCGCTTTCGGTCTACAGGGGTACGTGGACACACTCTCCCCTCTCGTTGCTATGCATCACCATGATCCTGCATGTGCGTAGGATTTTTTTTTGAAATTACTACATTCCCCAACACTTAGTGATAAAGTAAAGCAATTACATGGCGATTGCATTTCATACAATAAAGCGACAACCATATGGCTCCTGCAAGTTGCCGATAACTCGGTTACAAAACATGATCATCTCATACAATAAAATTTAGCATCATGTCTTGACCATATCACATCACAGCATGCCCTAAAAAAACAAGTTAGACGTCCTCTACTTTGTTGTTGCTAGTTTTACATGGCTGCTACGGGCTGAGCCAAAACCGTTCTTACCTACGCATCAAAACCACCACGATATTTTGTCAAGTTAGTGTTGTTTTAACCTTCACAAGGACTGCGCGAAGCCACACTTGATTCAAGTAAAGTAGGAGAAACTGACACCCACCAGCCACCTGTATGCGAAGCACGTCGGTAGAACCAGTCTCGCGTAAGCGTACGCGTAATGTCGGTCCGGGCCACTTCATCCAACAATACCGCCGAATCAAAGTATGACATGCTGGTAAGCAGTATGACTTGTATCGCCCACAACTCACTTGTGTTCTACTCGTGCATATAACATCTACGCATAAACCTGGCTCGGATGCCACTGTTGGGGAACGTAGTAATTTCAAAAAAATTCCTACGGACACGCAAGATCATGGTGATGCATAGCAACGAGAGGGGAGAGTGTCGTCCACATACCCTCGTACACCAAAAGCGGAAGCGTTATGACAAGGCGGTTGATGTAGTCGTACGTCTTCATGATTGACCAATCCTCAGTACAGAACGTACGGCACCTCCGCATTCAGCACACGTTCAGCTCGGTGACGTCCCGCGAACTCACGATCCAGTAGAGCTTCAGGGAGGAGCTTCGTCAGCACGACGGCGTGGTGACGGTGTTGATGAAGTTACCGACGCAGGGCTTCGCCTAAGCACCGCTACGATATGACCGAGGTGGATTATGCTGGAGGGGGGCACCGCACACGGCTAAGAGAGATCAATGATCAACTTGTGTGTCCATGGGGTGCCCCCCTCCCCCGTATATAAAGGAGTGCAGGAGGGGGAGGGCCGGCCCTCTACTACGGCACGCCCTGGGGAGTCCTACTCCCACTGGGAGTAGGATTCCCCCCCCCCTTCCATGTAGTAGGAGTAGGAGAGAAGGAAAGGGAAAAGAGAAGAG
Organism: Aegilops tauschii subsp. strangulata; assembly: GCF_002575655.3. Taxonomy (NCBI): domain Eukaryota; kingdom Viridiplantae; phylum Streptophyta; class Magnoliopsida; order Poales; family Poaceae; genus Aegilops; species Aegilops tauschii. The sequence goes on from NC_053040.3 coordinate 79,586,394, forward strand.
AAGGAAGGAGGGGGCACCGCCCCTCCCCCTAGTCCAATTCGGACTAGACCTTGGGGGGCGCGTAGCCTCCCCTCTCTCTTTCCCCTAAAGCCCAATAAGGGCCATATACTCCCCGGCGAATTCCCGTAACTCTCCGGTACTCCGATAAATACCCGAACCACTCAGAACCTTTCCGATGTCCGAATATAGCCTTCCAATATATCGATCTTTACGTCTCGAACATTTCGAGACTCCTCGTCATGTCCCCGATCTCATTCGGGACTCCGAACTACCTTCGGTACATCAAAACACATAAATTCATAATACCGATTGTCACCGAACGTTAAGCGTGCGGGCCCTACGGGTTCGAGAACTATGTAGACATGACCGAGACACGTCTCCGGTCAATAACCAATAGCGGAACCTGGATGCTCATATTGGTTCCTACATATTCTACGAAGATCTTTATCGGTCAAACCGCATAACAACATACGTTGCTCCCTTTGTCATCGGTATGTTACTTGCCCGAGATTCGATCGTCGGTATCTCAATACCTAGCTCAATCTCGTTACCGGCAAGTCTCTTTACTCGTTCCGTAATGCATCATCCCGTAACTAAGTCATTAGTCACATTGCTTGCAAGGCTTATAGTGATGTGCATTACCGAGAGGGCCCAGAGATACCTCTCCGACAATCGGAGTGACAAATCCTAGTCTCGATCTACGCCAACTCAACAAGTGCCATCGGAGACACCTGTAGAGCCCCTTTATAATCACCCAGTTACGTTGTGACGTTTGGTAGCACACAAAGTGTTCCTCCGGTATTCGGGAGTTGCATAATCTCAGTCATAGGAACATGTATAAGTCATGAAGAAAGCAATAGCAATATACTAAACGATCGAATGCTAAGCTAACGGAATGGGTCAAGTCAATCAAATCATTCTCTAATGATGTGATCCCGTTAATCAAATGACAACTCATGTCTATGGCTAGGAAACTTAACCATCTTTGATTCAACGAGCTAGTCAAGTAGAGGCATACTAGTGACGTTCTGTTTGTCTATGTATTCACACATGTACTAAGTTTCCGGTTAATACAATTCTAGCATGAATAATAAACATTTATCATGAAATAAGGAAATAAATAATAACTTTATTATTGCCTTTAGGTCATATTTCCTTCAGGTTTCACTAGTGGATTCTCTCAAGATAGCATATATTACGGTGGGTGAACAAATTACTGTCGAGCAATTGATAGAAAAGCGCATAGTTATGAGAATATCTAGGCATGATCATGAATATACGCATCTCGTCCGTGACAAGTAGACCGAAATGATTCTGCATGTACTACTATTACTCCACACATCGACCGCTATCCAGCATGCATCTAGAGTATTAAGTTCATAAGAACAGAGTAACACATTAAGTAAGATGACATGATGTAGAGGGATAAACTCAAGCAATATGATATAAAACCCATCTTTTTATCCTTGATGGAAACAATACAATACATGTCGGTTCCCTTTCTGTCACTGGGATCGAGCACCGCAAGATTGAACCCAAAGCTAAGCACTTCTCCCATTGCAAGAAAGATCAATCTAGTAGGCCAAACTGAACCGATAATTCGAAGAGACTTGCAAAGATATTAAATCATGCGTATAAGAATTCAGAGAAGAATCAAATATTGTTCATAGATAATCTTGATCATAAACCCACAATTCATCGGTTCTCGGCAAACACACCGCAAAAAGAATTACATCGAATAGATCTACAAGAAGATCTAGGAGAACTTTGTATTGAGATCCCAAGAGAGAGAAGAAGCCATCTAGCTAATAACTATGGACCCGAAGGTCTGTGGTAAACTACTCACACATCATCGGAGTGGCTATGGTGTTGATGTAGAAGCCCTCCGTGATTGAATCCCCCTCCGGCAGATCATCGGAAAAGGCCCCAAGATGGGATCTCACGGGTACAAAAGGTTGCGGCGGTGGAAAAGTGGTTTCATGGCTCCCTGGATGTTTTCAGGGTATAAGAGTATATATAGGCGAAAAAGTACGTCGGTGGAGCTACGATGGGCCCACGAGGGTGGGGGGCGCGCCCTCCTGCCTCGTGGCCGCCTCGTTGCTTCCTTGACGTCCACTCCAAGTCTCCTAGATTGCATTTGTTCCAAAAAAGATCCTCGCAAAGGTTTCGTTCCGTTTGGATTCCGTTTGATATTCCTTTTCTGCGGAACACTGAAATAGGAAAAAAAATAGCAATTTGCACTCAGCCTTCGGTTAATAGGTTAGTCCCAAAAATATTATAGAAAGGTATATTAAAGCCCATTAAACATCCAAAACAGATAATATAATAGCATGGAACAATCAAAAAATTATAGATACGTTGGAGACATATCAATGCCATATTATCTTTTCTGGGTTTTCTAAATTCTAAAATGATTTTGGAAATTCCAGAAATTATCACAAACTTTGAAAAGTCATAGAAATTAAACTGTAACTCCAATGAAAATAATTTATATATGAAAAATTATCAGGAAAATCCAAAGAATCTGTTTGTGTCATTTTCATGCATGTTTAAGCAACTTAAACCTACTGTTTAGGACAAAACAAGATAATGCCAGTTTACCTTTCCGTTTTGGAGTTGGAAATGATTTATATGCTTGTTTTCCACTTCAATGAAGTTCTTTCTCAATGCATTAGATCAATTCAATACTTAACATGACAAACCATGCATATGGATGTGCATCATTGCCTAGAATTGAATGTTGTTCCTCTGTTTGCCAGTGTTTGTTCCCTCTTGGTAGCACACATTCCGACGATGTGATCGATGCCACCGATGAAGAGCTATATCATCTTCAGAAGTGCCAGGCAAGCAAACCCCCTTGATCACTCTGATACAATCCCACTCTCTCGCTCCTGCTCTCTTTTACTGCATTAGGACAACAACGATTCAACTGTTACATGTTGCGGTAGTTGAACCCATTCCTCTGCATGACCTGTCTTTGCCACAGTAAATAGTTGAAACCGACTAGCATGAGTAGGAGTTGTTTGAGCCATGATGTGACTACTCATCCATGCTTGTTTGTCATGCCTGCTATTGCTTAGAGTTGTGTCAGGTTTGATTCCTCTGGGATGGATTGGAATGGTGGTAAACATGTCCTGTTGTTGAGAGCTAAGTGTGTGATCACGATTCGATAAAGGTAGCGATGAGAGGCCATGTAGGAGTACATGGTGGGTTGTCTCACTAAAACCGTCCTCCGGAACCGAGTTCTGTGTTTGTGATCCAAGACAGGTACTACCACACATTGGGTTCCGGTAACTTGACCCCTCTTGACTTATTAATCGCCTTCTCCTCTTTCCAGGAGTTGCAACTAGTTTCTGGTGTTTGTAGGTTGTGTTAATAGTCTACCAAGTGGCACCCGGTATAGGTGGGCTTGGGACAGACTAGGCACCGTGGCCCGGTGTACCAAGTGTCACCCGGATGGTGGACCTGGGAACCCTGCACTCATCGTTTGGGGCCGTAGTGGAAACCCCGGCCGGACTTCCTTGCGGTTGGAACTCAAATAGGTGATAAACCTGGACTAGACACTTGTGTGGTTAGTCAGGTCATGGCTGACACCCTCCCTGGGCTTCCACTTGAAGGTTGCTGCTACCTCTTGAGCACTGCGTTGGTTTTCCCTTGAGGAGGAAAGGTTGATGCAGCAAAGTAGCATTAGTATTTCCCTCAGTTTTTCAGAACCAAGGTATCAATCTAGTAGGAGGCTACGCGCGAGTCCCACGAACCTACACAAACAAATAAATCCTCGCAACCAATGCGATAAGGGGTTGTCAATCCCTACACGGTCACTTACGAGAGTGGGATCTGATAGATAGGATAGGATAATATTTTTGGTATTTTTGTGGTAAAGATGCAAAGTAAAGAAAGTAAATAAAAACGGCTAAAGAAATAGCTAAGTGTTGGAAGATTAATATGATGGAAAATAGACCCGGGGGCCATAGGTTTCACTAGTGGCTTCTCTCAAGAGCATAAGTATTTTACGGTGGGTGACCAAATTACTGTTGAGCAATTGACAGAATTGAGCATAGTTATGAGAATATCTAGGTATGATCATGTATATAGGCATCACGTCCGAGACAAGTCCTGCATCTACTACTATTACTCCACACATCAACCGCTATCCAGCATGCATCTAGAGTATTAAGTTCATAAGAACAGAGTAATGCTTTAAGCAAGATGACATGATGTAGAGGGATAAATTCATGCAATATGATAAAAAACCCATCTTGTTATCCTCGATGGCAACAATACAATACATGCCTTGCTGCCCCTACTGTCACTAGGAAAGGAAAAGGCAAGATTGAACCCAAAGCTAAGCACTTCTCCCATTGCAAGCAAGATCAATCTAGTAGGCCAAACCAAACTGATAACTCGAAGAGACTTGCAAAGATAACCAATCATACATAAAAGAATTCAGAAGATTCCAATATTGTTCATAGATAAACTTGATCATGAACCCACAATTCATCGGTCTCAACAAACACACCGCAAAAGAAGATTACATCGAATAGATCTCCACAAGAGAGGGGGAGAACACTGTATTGAGATCCAAAAAGAGAGAAGAAGCCATCTAGCTAATAACTATGGACTCGAAGGTCTGAGGTAAACTACTCACACTTCATCGGAGAGGCTATGGTGTTGATGTAGAAGCCCTCCGTGATGGATGCCCCCTCCGGCAGAGCTCCGGAACAGGCCCCAAGACGGGATCTCGTGGGTACAGAAGGTTGTGGCGATGGAATTAGGTTTTTGGCTCCGTATCTGATCGTTTGGGGGTACGTAGGTATATATAGGAGGAAGGAGTACGTCGGTGGAGCAACATGGGGCCCACGAGGGTGGAGGGCGCGCCTAGGGGGGTAGGCGCGCCCCCCTACGTCGTGGCTTCCTGCTTGATTTCTTGACATAGGGTCCAAGTCCTCTGGATCATGTTCGTTCCGAAAATCACGTTCCCGAAGGTTTCATTCCGTTTGGACTCTGTCGTGGAATTGTCATGGCAGATGTCCTCGAGCTAGGACTTAGTCGTGGAGCCATCGCAACTAGGAAGCTTGAAGGGGTTAATGCGGGACAAGGAACACGAGGGTTTATACTGGTTCGGCCCCTGACGGTGAAGGTAAAAGCCTACGTCCAGTTTGAGGTGATATTGATTAGGGTTACGATCACCAGGGAGCTAAGCTGCTATGCCCGGCTCTCGATGAGATTGTTCTTGTCCCTAAACCGCTGCCGGGTCGTCCCTTTATATAGGGAGGCTGATGCCCAGCAGCTCTCAGATTCCCGGCCGGCTCATAAGAGTGTCCGGCTCGGACTCTCAGCTATTCTTGCCTTACACTACAAGTTCTACCATGATAATGATGGTAACTACGGGCCTTAAGCCATATCCGGGTCTTAAGCCAATCTTTGGCCCACCGTCTTTAAGCTTGGCGCCGGGCTTCTGGCAGTGACCATATGAGTAACCTGGCCCCTCCTGGCGGTTGACTCTAAGGTCTATATCCTCAACATTAGGCCCCAGATTGATTTGAGCCGGCTCATATCAATCTTCCATTCCTTCGACAGAAAACCTCCGACTTACAATTGTGTGAAGGCCATAACCCGGCGTGACGTCATCTTCTGGACTCCGGATAATCCGCCGTGACGTCATCTTCCATTAAGTCCGTTTTTTACTCCGCCAGATCCGCAACGGATCTTTTTCTTTACTGTCATCCCGAAAATCGAGGCGTTTCATGGGGAGATAACCACGCCGTGGTCTCCTTGAATCTCGCGCCCACTTATGAACTTGCCTTATAAATAGGCCGGCCCAACGGGCTCTCAGCCACTTCTCTCTCCATCTTCTTCCTCGTGCCATTGCTCCTCTGCCCGAGCTCTGCTACTGCCACCGCCGTCGCACCCCCGGTCTTCGTCAACCTTGGCCGCTGCATCACCCTGACTCGGACCAGACAAACGGCGGCAACCTCCGCTCCTCTCCAGCTCCGGTGAGTCTCCGCTACTCCATAGGGCAGATCCGTACTAGGGCTCGAGTAGTTCGTCCGTGTTCTTCGTAGTTCATCACCATTGCCACAAACTCCGGTAGTTTTCTTTCTTACTGCTCCTTTTGATCTTAGACCTGCATAGAACTATTGTGGTGACTGTTTAGCACCCATTTTACATGCAAGCAGCTCTCTTTTTACTGCATAGGAACTCTGTTCGAGCCCAAGAACTCCCTCGCTTCTATTTTTAGGTCTAGAAATTTTTCTTTTGCCCGACCATTTTGATCCAAAAAAGTTACTGCAATGTGTGAAACCTGTTTTACCACACTTAGTAAAAAACTGCAATCATTGAATCCCGGCGGTTTATAGTTCCGGTTTAAAGAAACCACGCGCCGTAGAACCGTCCGGCTTAAAGAAAGCCATGCACCATAAAAATTTCCGGCTTAGCTGTAATAAGGCCTGTAGATGATCAAATTACTCTCAATCCCTCGGCGGCTTAAATAGCCTGATGCACTTAAGTGTATACCATTAGTCCCCTTCATAAGCCGCCACCTTGACATTGAACTGTAGATTTCCTCCGCCTCATAATTAACCCGGATGTTTTTTCCTTTTATCATAGACCGCCGACTTTCACCATGCCTCCCAAAGCTCCCATTACTTGCAACTGGATGAGGTCCAATGTCACTAATGAGACCCTAGCAGATTTTGTTAAGGCCGGATATCTGCCCAAGAAGGATGTCATGTCCTACCGTGCCCCTGACCCGTCAGAAGAGAGACCACAGCCAAAGGACGGGGAGGTAGTGATTTTTGCGGATCATATGAGCCGGGGCTTCGCACCGCCCGGTTCAAAGTTTTTCAGAGACGTTCTGAACTTCTTCGACTTGCGGCCTCAAGATATAGGACCCAACTCAGTGTCCAACATCTGCAATTTCCAAGTCTTCTGCGAGGTTTATCTTGGAGAAGAACCTAGTCTGCTGCTCTTCAGAGAGCTTTTTTACTTAAACCGTCAGAATGAGTGCGCCAATGGACCAAGTCTAGAGCTAGGTGGCATCTCCATTCAGCGGCGAAGAGACTGTCTTTTTCCTTATGCCGAGCCGCCGAGCCATCCAAAGGACTGGAACATGACTTGGTTCTATTGCCAAGATACGTCACCGGCTGATGAAAGTCCGCTGCCCGGCTTTCGCCCATCACGTCTGGAATCAACACACCCATTGTCAGACAAACTGACTCCGGCGGAGCGCCAGCCTCTGCTTCCCACCATCAACAAGATCAAGGCTCTCCTGGACAATGGTCTAAATGGAATCGATCTAGTCTGGGTCTGGATCTCATGGCGGGTGATCCCATTGAGCCGCCGCCCCGGCTTAATGTGTGAGTACACGGGCCGAAAAGACGACCCTCAGAGACACAGCCGCAATGATCTTCGTGAAGATGTTGCAGAGGAGATGACCAAGGCTCTCTTGAACGAGAGTCTGGCAGACTGTGGAAGGACCGGGTTAGCCCCCTTCTGCAAGGCCAACCCAGCCCCAGCGGTAAGCCGCCAATCTGATCATCCTATCTTCTTCTGTATATAACCTTCATCTGAATCGTTTAAAGAAATCATCATTGTATTTTTCAGGCTGACGACAAGTTCTGGCGGGTCAAATATGACCATGAGGCGGCCAAGAAGGCCAGAAAGGTGAAGAAAGCCGCCAAGAAAGCCGCTCCCCGTAAGAAGGGAAGCAGGCCCACTACTTCGGAGCTGTTGCAGCTAAGTGACAGCTCCGAGTCTGAGGTAATTCCTAAACCAGTAAGCTCTTGTTATACTTGTCGTTTATTTCTGTCCGCCTTACCAATGCTGTTTATCAACAGGAGGACACCGGAGCCAGTAACCCAGTGGTTGAAGAGGTAACAATACTTTCCTCCGACTCGGAGCCCTTGCCAAGGCTGAAAACCCGAAGAGTAACCCGGAAAGTAAGCTTTTCCCATCCTTTAGCTTACCAAGATCCTCAATTTATTTTGAAGCGACAGGTTCATGAGAGCCGGCGGCACACCCGGACCAGCAAGGACACTGACCTCTCCAACGGGTTACCTGATGCATCAAGGAAACGCTGGACCGAGGTGATCGCAAAATTATACCCTTTTCATCCTTTTGCGGGTGTTATACGCCAACCGCTTAATTCTTCTGACTCAAATTATCAGGAGACTTCCCCTTCTTCCGGCGACTATATGCAGTCGAATCTGCCGGCTTTCAAGACCGCGCCCGGGTAACGATAATCATCTCATGTTGTTCTTTATTCATATTTTTTGTACTAACCTTTGTTGTTCTTTCAGTGCCCGGGCAAAGCTCACCAAGAGGGTGAAGAAAACCAAGTCGGCCGGAGTGCCGGATTTGCCTGAGCCGGAGGTGACGTTCCAAGACCCGCCAGCTGCCTCCGCCCCCGAAGCCACCACTCCAATGGCCACGGCGCCTGTAGAAGCTTCTGCCGACCCGGAGGCCTCCGGCTCGGCCCAACCAACAAATGACCCGGACGTGGTAATCACCCGGACGGAGTTCGTTGAATCGGGGAGACCTACCGTGCTAGCCAAGTGCTCCGCTGAGGGGGAGTTGCTGCAGCCCCACCGGGTGAACCTGGACCTCTCCGACTAGACCAACCTGAGCATTGGAGAGCTCGTCTCTGGCTACATCAGCCAAGTGCACAAGAGCCGGGACGCCGAGGTTGCCATGGTGACCCAGATCCAGCAGAAGTCTGAGGTAACATCCTTTTGTCCTCTTATTTACTGCTTAGTTACTTGTACCATGCTAGCCCCCAAGTCGACGACTTATGACTGAGTACGTTGTAGACTTAGGTTCCGGCTCACTCCATTTGAACCGGCAATATGTAGATAGAAAACGTTCAATATGCATTAGCCCCCGAGTGCCAAGTGTCTTTGCTTGGAAAACGCTTGGGACTTTAAATTTGTAGAGTAATTGTTCATGCCATAACCCGGAAACTTATACAGGCTGCTGGCAAGAAGCTGGAGACTGACCTTGCTGATCTCACGAGCCGGCTGAAGATGCAAGAAATGGAGACCCGGAAGGCAAATGCCAAGTTCGTGTCCAGCATCGCCGCGCAAGAGAAGCTGAAGACGGAGTTCGATGCTGAGCGGAAGGCATGGGCCGAAGAAAAGGCCGCATTGGTGACCCGGGCTGAACAGGCAGAGAAGACTCTCTCCGAGAAGACCGCTGAGCTCTCCGGCCTAAAGCGCCAAGTGTCCCAAATGGTGGCCGCAATCTTTGGTAAGTCGTCTCGCCGGCTTTCGTCAAGTTTTAGAATGTGTATGTCTCATAATTTCATCCTTGTCGGCGGCTTATCTGTCTTTGTTAAACAGGTCCCAGATGTGCCAACCTAAATCAGAGTGTGGTGACCAAACTGAAGGCCGTATACACCCTGGTGGAGCAACTCTACACCGGGTCACAACGTGCCTTGGCTGTGGTGGCCCTCTCCAACGAGGTGCCGACTCACCTGGCGGAAGTCCTTCGCCGGCTCGCCGTTCTTCCTCAACGGATCCAAGAGCTGCGACGGGCCTCTGCAAGAGCCGGAGCAATCGCCGCACTGAGCCGGGCCAAGGCGTTCTTGCCAGAGCTAGACCCGGCGGACATCGCCCTCGGCTACCCAAGCCTGAAGGAAGACGGCACCGCCTTTGATCAGAAGGAATTCGCAGCTTGCGTGAAGGCTGTACGCCCGGTGGCTACTCTCATTGGCAACGATACAGATCTAACCAAGTACCAGCCGGGTTACAATGCAGAGAATCAGAGGATCCCAACCCCTCGCTATGAAGCCCTCAACTTGATCCCGTCGGCTCGTCAGCACACTTTCGCCCCGGAGATTGACCCGGCCGGGTTAATTGACGAGGAAGCCCAATTCGAAGCTCTCAGCGGCATCGACTGGAAGTCATCAACTTTCCAGGTCTTGGGATCAGCCGGAGGAGAAGATAGGGACGAGCCGGAGACTTCCACTCAGCCAGCGTCGTAACTCAGCGGGCGGTTTACCAAACAATGCCTCACCCTTGTGGACTTAGCGAGTCTTGTAATAGAATAGGTGCAACAGTTTATCTCTGCCATGCCATCGTGCACGTATTGAATGCTGAAGTCTTTTGAAGTTGTCTCTTTGATGTTTCTCTGGGTCATAATCAATCCTTTGTTTCTCTTAACCTCAAAAGAGGTGCCTTTAATTATCCTGCATAGAAGGGCAAATCACAAGTCTCGAGGCGGCTTACCACTCTGAGAATCATAAAATTTAGATAACCCGGAATATGAATCAAAAAGGACTTGTCTTCAATTATATCCTGAATACAGCCGTAAGAACATACTTAACGGCCGGCAAGCATACTTCCGGTTTAGGTAACCCGGAGGAGAAAGTTGGTACCGCAACTCCGGTTTACCAGTTTTATAACACCCATTGCGTTCAGCAATACTGTAAACCAAAGTTAAGCCGGCAAAGTGAGACCCGGCTGTACACACCTTGACATAATCAGAGAAAACTTGTGATAAAATAGAAGAACTTAGGGGCTTCCGGTTCGAATACGACCAGAGACCCGGCCCAAAGGGGTTAAGCTAAGATTCGGATACGATCATATAGCCCCTAGTGGGTGTGGCGATGCCAATCAAGAGGGTACCGACAGTTATGTTCTCTTTGGTTCGAATACGACCCATGTTTGAACAGGAAGCCCCCAAGTGATTTTTAAGAATTGTTTAACGACGCTGATTCGAATACGATCCATGTCGGTTCTCAGAGGGGTTAAATTATGATTCCAATATGACCAAAGGTAACCTCCCAATGAGCTCGGCACTTTGCCAATCAAATGGGTATCGACAGCTATGTTCTCTTTGGTTCGAATACGACCCATGTTTGAACAGGAAGCCCCCAAGTGACCTTATTGCTTACGGCTAGATTCGAATACGATCATAGGCTGGATCCTCCTTTAAGTCATCATGTAATCTTGCAATGAAATCAACACGTGCATATTTGGAGGAGAAAAAAGGATAGAGGTCCTGCTTTATTGCTTATCATAATTTATACATGGCTGAAAGAAATATGTACACCACGAGAGCCGGTGGCTCAAGTGTAGTAAGGCCGAAGCTGAGCTATGTTCCACGGCCGACGGGTCTCTTCCTCCGACTTACGTGAATCTTTGTGCTCCCGAATGTCAATGAGGTAATATGACCCGTTGTGCAAGTTCTTGCTGACCACAAAGGGCCCTTCCCAAGGCGGGGATAACTTGTGTGCATCTGTTTGATCCTGGATGAGCCGGAGCATGAGATCGCCTTCTTGGAAGACCCGGGATTTAACCCGGCGGCTATGATAACGGCGCAGGTCTTGTTGGTAAATCGCTGAACGGGCTGCTGCCACATCACGCTGTTCGTCCAATAAGTCCAGAGTATCTTGGCGCGCCTGTTCATTATCCGCCTCAACGTAAGCCGCCACGCGAGGTGAGTCATGACGGATGTCACTGGGGAGGACTGCTTCTGCTCCATAAACCATGAAGAAAGGCGTAAAACCTGTAGACCTGTTAGGAATAGTGTTGACGCTCCATAACACGGAGGGCAACTCCTCCACCCAACAACCCGGCGTCCGTTGGAAAGGGACCAAAAGCCGGGGCTTGATGCCCTTCAGAATCTCCTGATTAGCTCTCTCAGCTTGACCATTGGATTGAGGATGAGCCACTGAGGAAACATCAAGTCGGATATGCTCTCGTTGACAAAACTCTTCCATGGCGCCTTTGGAGAGATTGGTGCCATTATCAGTTATAATGCTGTGCGGAAAACCAAAGCGGAAAATCACCTTTTTCATAAATTGAACCGCCGTGGCTGCATCGCACTTGCTAACTGGCTCAGCTTCCACCCACTTTGTGAATTTGTCAACTGCCACCAAGAGGTGGGTCTTCTTATCTTTGGACCTCTTAAAAGGCCCAACCATATCAAGCCCCCAGACCGCAAAGGGCCAAGTGATTGGGATCGTCCTCAGCTCCTGAGCCGGCACGTGAGCCCGTCGTGAGAACCTCTGGCAACCATCACACTTACTGACCAAGTCCTCCGCATCAGCATGAGCCGTCAACCAATAAAAACCATGACGAAAAGCCTTAGCAACAAGAGACTTTGAGCCGGCATGATGGCCACAATCCCCTTCATGGATCTCACGCAAGATTTCTTGACCTTCCTCAGGGGAAACACAACGCTGAAACGCTCCCGTAACACTGCGGTGATGCAACTCTCCATTGATAACAATCATTGACTTAGCCCGCCGGGTTATTTGCCTGGCCAAAGTTTCGTCCTCAGGCAACTCGCCCGGGTCATGTAAGCCAGATATGGAATTGTCCAGTCTGGTATGATATGAAGAGCCGCCACCAGTCGGGCCTCCGGGTCAGGGACAGCCAAGTCTTCCTCCGTAGGCAACTTAACAGAAGGGCTATACAGGACGTCCAGGAAAGTGTTGGGCGGCACCGGTTTTCGCTGAGAGCCCAGCCGGCTTAAAGCATCCGCCGCCTCGTTCTTCCTGCGATCGATGTGTTCCACTTGATAACCCTGAAAGTGCCCAGCAATGGCATCAACCTCGCGGCGATAAGCCGCCATGAGAGGGTCCTTGGAATCCCACTTTCCTTATACTTGTTGAGCCACCAAGTCTGAGTCGCCGAAGCATCTTAGCCGGCTTAAGCTCATCTCCTTAGCCATCCGAAGACCATGGAGGAAGGCCTCGTACTCAGCCGCGTTGTTAGTGCAAGGAAACAGCAACTATAGCACATAATGGAACTTGTCACCTTTAGGGGAAGCCAACACGACTCTAGCCCCCGAGCCCTCCAATTGCCTGGACCCATCGAAGTGGATAGTCCAATATGTGTTATACGGCTTCTGCTCGGGCACTTGTGACTCTGTCCAGTCATTGATGAAATCCACCAAGGCCTGAGATTTAACAGCAGTGCGTGGCACGTACTTGAGACCATGAGGTCCGAGCTCTATAGCCCACTTAGCTACTCTCCCTGTGGCCTCCCTGTTTTGAATGATATCACCAAGAGGGGCAGAACTGACCACAGTGATGGGATGACCCTGAAAATAATGCTTGAGTTTCCGGCTTGCCATGAACACACCATAAACAAGCTTCTGCCAATGCGGATATCGCTGCTTGGACTCAATGAGCACTTCGCTGACATAATAAACCAGCCGCTGAACCGGATGCTCCTTGCCCTCCTCCTTGCGCTCCACCACCATAGCCACACTGATGGCTCGTGTGTTCGCCGCCACGTACAGTAATAAGGGCTCCTTATCAACCGGAGCAGCAAGGACTGGGGGCTCTGCCAGCTGCTTTTTGAAATCCTCAAAGGCAGTATTAGCCGCATCATTCCAGACAAAGTTATCAGTTTTCTTCATCAACTGATATAATGGCATGGCCTTCTCACCCAAACGGCTTATAAACCGGCTTAAAGCAGCGATGCGACCCGCCAAACGCTGAACGTCATTTATACACGCCGGCTTAGCCAGGGAGGTGATGGCCTTGATCTTCTCCGGGTTAGCCTCAATGCCTCTGTCAGAAACCAAAAAACCCAAGAGCTTGCCTGCAGGGACACCAAAGACACACTTGGCTGGGTTAAGCATCATTTTGTAGACCCGGAGATTATCAAAGGTTTCCCTTAAATCATCTATCAGGGTTTCCTCTTTTATGGACTTAACCACAATATCGTCCACATAAGCGTGAACATTGCGCCCAATCTGTTTATGAAGACAGTTCTGTACACAACGCTGGTAAGTCGCCTGTGCACACTTAAGTCCAAAGGGCATAGACACATAGCAGAAGGCTCCAAAGGGAGTGATGAACGCCGTCTTCTCCTGGTCCTGAACTGCATCTTAATCTGATGATATCCGGAATAAGCATCCAAGAAACTTAAGCGCGCACAACCTGCCGTAGCATCAATGATTTGATCAATACGGGGGAGGGCAAAAGGATCAGCCGGACACGCCTTGTTTAAGTCCGTATAATCCACACACATCCGCCAAGTGCCGTTCTTCTTGAGTACGAGCACCGGGTTAGCTAACCACTCTGGGTGAAAGACTTCAACAATAAACCCGGCCGCCAAGAGCCGGGCCACTTCTTCACCAATAGCTTTCCGCCTCTCTTCATTAAACCGCCGAAGGAACTGCCTGACCGGCTTAAATTTCGGATCAACATTGAGAGTGTGCGCAGCGAGTTCTCTACGCACACCTGGCATGTCAGAAGGTTTCCATGCGAAGATGTCCCTATTCTCACGGATGAACTCGATGAGCGCGCCTTCCTATTTTGGATCCAGATTGGCACTGAGCTAAATTGCTGAGATGAGTCTCCTGGAACGAAATCAACAAGTTTAGTCTCATCAGCTGACTTAAATTTCATCGCCGGCTCATTCTCCGTAGTCGGCTTCTTCAGAGAGGTCATATCTGTTGGGTCAACGTTGTCTTTGTAAAACTTCAACTCCTCTGTTGCAAAAACAGATTCTGCATAAGCTGCATCGCCTTCCTCACACTCCAGAGCCACTTTCCGGCTGCCGTGAACCGTAATGGTCCCATTATGACCCGGCATCTTGAGCTGAAAGTATACATAACACGGCCGTGCCATGAACTTGGCGTAAGCCGGCCGTCCAAATATAGCATGGTATGGACTTCTTATCTTGACCACCTCAAAGGTCAATTTCTCCACCCTGTAGTTGTTCTCATCTCCAAAGGCCACTTCCAACTCAATCTTGCCGACTGGATAAGCCGACTTACCAGGTACCACCCCATGGAAAATAGTGTTGGACTGGCTGAGGTTCTTATCAATCAACCCCATACGACGGAATGTCTCATAATAGAGGATGTTGATGCTGCTGCCTCCATCCATGAGCACCTTAGTGAACTTATATCCTCCCACCTGAGGAGCCACCACCAGGGCCAAGTGACCCGGATTATCCACCCGTGGAGAGTGATCATCCCTGCTCCACACTATAGGCTGCTCTGACCACCGCAAGTAGCGTGGAACCGCCGGCTCAACAGCATTCACAGCCCTCTTGTGAAGCTTCTGATCTCGCTTGCACAAACTAGTGGTAAACACATGATACTGTCCACCGCTAAGCTGCTTTGGATTGGTCTGATAACCCCCTGATGCTGTTGATGACCCTAGCCAGACTGTTGATTAAAGCCCCCTTGACCGTTCTGAGGACTGGAATTCGAGCCGTCGCCCGGGCCATGAAAGCCGCCGGCGCCTGAGCCGCCGCCAGGGCCATTGTAATTCTTAAAGGCCTTCATGCTTGCACAATCCTTCCACAGATGAGTCGCTGGCTTCTCTCTAGAGCCATGCCTTGGACAAGGCTCATTCAACAGCTGCTCCAGCGTCGGACCTGACCCGCCGCCTCGGGGAGGGGGCCTCCCCTTACGTCGCTGGTTATTCCCTTGTGAGCTGGCGTTGGCCACAAACTCTAGGCTGCCGTTGGCCTTGCGCTTCCCTCCTCCTTGGTTCCCCGGGTTATGCTGAAGACCCTTGCCGTTGCCGTTCTTCTTTCCCTTCCCTGCCCTTTCATCATCTGAAGGGGGATCCTTGGTACCATCAGAATCGGCGTACTTAACAAGAGCCGCCATTAGTGTACCCATATCACTGCAGTCGCGCTTAAGCCGCCCGAGTTTCATCTTCAGGGGCATGAAACGACAATTCTGTTCCAGCATTAAGACTGCAGAGCCGGCATCCATCTTATCTGACGAATGTATGATCTCCTTGACCCGGCGAACCCAATGCGTCGTGGATTCACCCTCCTGCTGCTTACAGTTAGTCAAATCCACAATTGACATCGACTGCCTGCAGGTATCCTTGAAGTTTTGGATGAACCGGGCTTTCAGCTCAGCCCAAGACCCGATGGAGTTCGGTGGTAGCCCTTTCAACCAAGTGTGGGCAGTCCCATCCAACATCATGGTGAAGTACTTGGCCATTGCCGCCTCACTGACCTCCAGTAGTTCCATGGCCATCTCGTAACTCTCGATCCAGGCTGCGGGTTGTAAGTCAGCTGTGTAATTAGGCACCTTCCTAGGGCCCTTGAAGTCCTTAGGTAGACGTTCATTACGGATAGCTGGCACTAAACAAGGGACACCCCCGGTCCTGGTAGGGATGCCCACGTCGACGGAAGTCGTCGAATAAGCCGGGGGGTCTGGTAAGCCGTCAATTGAGGCACTTGCTCCGCCTCTTGCCGCGCTCTGTCCTGGTCTGCTGCGTAAAAGGCTCCATTATGAGCCGGGCCATGGCCAGGGGGCGGGTCATGGCGTCGGACGTTACTTGAGCCGGTTGCTGAGACCATGTGCCGGCTGTAACTCGGACTCTGGACTGGACGAGGGGTCGAGTGGATCCTGTCCCGGCTGTAGGAGTACGCCTCTTACTGCGCCAGAGCTGTCTGAAGGAGTTCCCTGACCCGGCGGGTTTCAATAGCCGTCGGAGAGTCGCTGTCAACTGGGAGAGCCGCCAGCCGTGCTACCGCAGCGACCATGTTCTCCAGCGGGTTATTATAATGACCCGGGGGTATTGGCACGTACTGAGGCGGGGCAGGGGGCACCTGGGGAGGCCCAATTACTCGTGGCTGAATAGGGGCTCCAGACCCGGGCACTATGACCCCTGGCGGGCTACTAGACCCTGCACCTGGCGTGTTGAAGAGGTTGCGTGGATCGTAAACCGGAGGGAGTCGAGATTGGGTCTTTTGATGCCTCCTTCTCATGACCTCATTGGACGCGTTCTGATCCATCGTGAGTTGGAAGGACTGCGCCTGGATCAGCTGAGTTTGGGCATCGAGAGCTGCCCTCTCTGCAGCCATCCTGATCCCTTCCGCTGCAAGCTCCTCCTTAGCTTTCACTAGATCCAATTTTAACTGTGCCACCTCCGCATCATGCTGAGCCTGATCCGCCGGGTCAACCATGGCGGTTAACAGGGCCGTCATCTTGTCCGTGAGATCCATTAGTACCTGAGCCGGAGAAGGCACCGGGTTTCCCGCTCCAGCAGCGGGGTTCTGAACAGGCTGCGCGCCAGCCATAAAGACTCCAACCTGACTTGGCGGCTCAAACGGGTCCGGAATACTGTCACCATCGGAACAACCCATGAGCCTGCCATCTTGAAGCTGATACAACGAGTTTGACTCATCGGTGGCCGACTCGCCGTCAGAGCCGGCGGCCGCCTCATCACCAGCCCCAGATAGATCAGAGGGCCCTCCGTGGATACGTCCCACAAACGCGCGCCTTAAGGCAGGCCGGGCCCGGGCGGGTCGTGCACGCTGAGCCGTCTCAATGAGATCGGCGCAGAGATCCGGCTCAGGGCCCGGCTCACCAATCTTGCCAATGAAAACACGAATTCCGCCGAAGGGGACCCGGTACCCGTACTCAATTGAGCCGGCGTCGGGGCCCCAGTTTGCATCGTCGATGTAGAGCTTGCCGCGACGACTCTTGGTCATCCGGCCCACAGCGTATCCCTTGAGCCCTTCGAAGCTGCCCTTCAAGAACTCAAATCCACCGTGCGCTGGCCCCACGGTGGGCGCCAACTGTCGTGGAATTGTCACGGCAGATGTCCTCGAGCTAGGACTTAGTCGTGGAGCTATCGCAACTAGGAAGCTTGAAGGGGTTAATGCGGGACAAGGAACACGAGGGTTTATACTGGTTCGGCCCCTTACGGTGAAGGTAAAAGCCTACGTCCAGTTTGAGGTGATATTGATTAGGGTTACGATCACCAGGGAGCTAAGCTGCTATGCCCGGCTCTCGATGAGATTGTTCTTGTCCCTAAACCGCTGCCGGGTCGTCCCTTTATATAGGGAGGCTGACGCCCAGCAGCTCTCAGAGTCCCGGCCGGCTCATAAGAGTGTCCGGCTCGGACTCTCAGCTATTCTTGCCTTACACTACAAGTTCTACCATGATAATGATGGTAACTACGGGCCTTAAGCCATATCCGGGTCTTAAGCCCATCTTTGGCCCACCGTCTTTAAGCTTGGCGCCGGGCTTCTGGCAGTGACCATATGAGTAACCCGGCCCCTCCTGGCGGGTGACTCTAAGGTCTATATCCTCAACAGACTCCGTTTGATATTCTTTTTCTGCGAAACTCTGAAATAGATAAAAAAACAACAATTCTGGGCTGGGCCTCCGGTTAGTAGGTTAGTCCCAAAAATAATATAAAAGTGGATAATAAAGCCCGATAATGTCCAAAATAGAAGATAATATAGCATGGAGCAATCAAAAATTATAGATACGTTGGAGACGTATCAAGCATCCCCAAGCTTAATTCCTGCTCGTCCTCGAGTAGGTAAATGATAAAAACAGAATTTTTGATGCGGAATGCTACTTGGCATAATTTCAATGTAATTCTTCTTAATTGTGGTATGAATATTCAGATCCGAAAGATTCAAGATAAAAGTTCATATTGACATAAAAATAATAATACTTCAAGCATACTAACTAAGCAATTATGTCTTCTCAAAATAACATGGCCAAAGAAAGTTCATCCCTACAAAATCATATAGTTTAGTCATGCTCCATTTTCGTCACACCAGAATGCTCTCATCATGCACAACCCCGATGACAAGCCAAGCGATTGTTTCATACTTTAGTAATCTCAAAATTTTCAACCTTCACGCAATACATGAGCGTGAGCCATGGATATATCACTATGGGTGGAATAGAATATGATGATGGGGGTTATGTGGAGAAGACAAAAAAGGAGAAGGTCTCACATCAACAAGGCTAATCAATGAGCTATGGAGATGCCCATCGATTGATGTTAATGCGAGGAGTAGGGATTGCCATGCAACGGATGCACTAGAGCTATAAATATATGAAAGCTCAACAAAAGAAACTAAGTGGGTGTGCATCCAACTTGCTTGCTCACGAAGACCTAGGGCACTTGAGGAGGCCCATTGTTGGAATATACAAGCCAAGTTTTATAACGAAAAATTCCCACTAGTATATGAAAGTGACAAAACAAGAGACTCTTTATCATGAAGATTATGGTGCTACTTTGAAGCACAAGTGTGGTAAAAGGATAGTAACATTGTCCCTTCCCTCTTTTTATCTCATTTTTTTGGGCCTTCTCTTTTTTTATGGCCTTTCTCTCCTTTTTTCTCACTTGGGACAATGCTCTAGAAAATGATGATCATCACACTTCTATTTATTTACAACTCAATGATTACAACTCGATACTAGAACAAAGTATGACTCTATATGAATGCCTCCGGTGGTGTACCGGGATATGCAATGAACCAAGAGTGACATGTATGAAAGAATTATGAATGGTGGCTTTGCCACAAATACAATGTCAACTACATGATCATGCAAAGCAATATGACAGTGATGAACGTGTCATGATAAACTGGATGGTGGAAAGTTGCATGGCAATATATCTCGGAATGGCTATGGAAATGCCATAATAGGCAGGTATGGTGGCTGTTTTGAGGAAGATATAAGGAGGTTTATGTGTGAAAGAGCGTATCATATCACGGGGTTTGGATGCACCGGCGAAGTTTGCACCAACTCTCAATGTGAGAAAGGGCAATGCACGGTACCGAAGAGGCTAGCAATGGTGGAAAGGTGAGAGTGCGTATAATCCATAGACTCAACGTCATAAAGAACTCACATACTTATTGCAAAAATCTACAAGTCATCAAAAACCAAGCACTATGTGCATGCTCCTACGGGGATAGATTGGGAGGAAAAGACCATCGCTCGTCCCCGACCGCCACTCATAAGGAGGACAATCAAAGAACACCTCATGTTTCAAATTTGTTACATAACGTTTACCATACGTGCATGCTACGGGACTTGCAAACTTCAACACAAGTATTTCTCAAATTCACAACTACTCAACTAGCACAACTTTGATATCACTACCTCCATGTCTCAAAACAATCATCAAGCATCAAACTTCTCTTAGTATTCAACACACTCATAAGAATTTTTTTACTATTCTTGAATACCTTGCATATTAGGATTTTTTAAGCAAATTACCATGCTATTTAAGACTCTCAAAATAATCTAAGTGAAGCATGAGAGATCAATAGTTTCTATAAAACAAATCCACCACCGTGCTCTAAAAGATATAAGTGAAGTACTAGAGCAAAAACTATATAACTCAAAAGATATAAGTGAAGCACACAGAGTATTCTAATAATTGCCGAACCATGTGTGTCTCTCTCAAAAGGTGTGTACAGAAAAGATGATTGTGGTAAACTAAAAAGCAAAGACTCAAATCATACAAGACGCTCCAAGCAAAACACATATCATGTGGTGAATAAAAATATAGCTCCAAGTAAAGTTACCGATGGAAATAGACGAAAGAGGGGATGCCTTCCGGGGCATCCCCAAGCTTTGGCTTTTTGGTGTCTTTAGATTATCTTGGGGGTGCCATGCGCATCCCCAAGCTTAGGCTCTTGCCACTCCATGTTCCATAATCCATCAAATCTTTCACCCAAAACTTGAAAACTTCACAACACAAAACTTCACAGAAAATCTCGTGAGCTCCGTTAGCGAAAGAAAACAAAAGACCACTTCAAGGTACTGTAATGAACTCATACTTTTATTTATATTGGTCTTAAACCAACTGTATACCAACTTCTCTATGGTTTATAAACTCTTTTACTAGCCATAGATTCATCAAAATAAGCAAACAACACACGAAAAACAGAATCTGTCAAAAAGAGAACAGTCTGTAGTAATCTGTAAGTAACGCAAACTTCTGGAACTCCAAAAAATCAGCCAAAATAGGAAGACCTAGACAATTTGTTTATTGATCAGCAGAAATTGGAATCAATATTTTATCACGTTCTGGTGATTTTTAACAATTATTTTCGTGAACAGAAAGTTTCTGGAATTTTCTGCAAGATCAAATAACTAACATCCAAGAAGATCCTATAGGTTTAACTTGGCACAAAAACTAACTAAAACATAAAAACACATCTAACCAGAGGCTAGAACAAATATTTATTCCTAAACAGAAGCAAAAAAGCAAAAAAAACTAAAAATAAAATTGGGTTGCCTCCCAACAAGCGCTATCGTTTAACGCCCCTAGCTAGGCAAAAAGGCAAGGATAGATCTAGGTATTGCCATCTTTGGTAGGCAATCCACAAGTGGCTCTCATAATAGATTCATAAGGTAATTTTATTTTATTTCTAGGGAAGTGTTTCATGCCTTTCTTTAATGGAAATTGGAATCTAATATTCCCTTCCTTCATATCAATAATTGCACCAATCGTTCTAAGGAAAGGTCTACCAAGAATAATAGGACATGAATGATTGCAATCTATATCAAGAACAATAAAATCTACGGGTACATAGTTCCTATTTGCAACAATAAGAACATCATTAATTCTTCCCATGTGTTTTTTAATAGTGGAATCCGCAAGGTGCATGTTTAAAGAGCAATCATCAAAATCACGGAAACCTAGCAAATCGCACAAAGTTTTTGGAATCGTGGAAACACTAGCACCCAAATCACACAAAGCATAGCATTCATGATCATTAATTTTAATTTTAATAGTAGGTTCCCACTCATCATAAAGTTTTCTAGGGATAGAAACTTCCAACTCAAGTTTTCCTTCATAAGATTGCATCAAAGCATCAACGATATGTTTGGTAAAGGCTTTATTTTGACTATAAGCATGAGGTGAATTTAGCACGGATTGCAACAAGGAAATACAATCTATCAAAGAGCAATTATCATAATTAAATTCCATGAAATCCAAAATAGTGGGTTTATTAACATCTAATGTTTTGATCTCTTCAATCCCACTTTTATCAATTTTAGCATCAAGATATAAAAACTCCGAATTTTTTGAACGCCTTCTAGGTAAAGGTGGATCATATTCAGTCCCATCATTATCAAGATTCATATTGCAAAACAAAGATTTAATAGGGGACACATCAATAACTTTTAGATCTTCATCTTTATTTTCAAAGTTCTCCGGTTTAGCGGCCATCTTATTAACTAAGGTAGCCTGCTTATCCGATATTTCAGCTATCAACTTCTCAAGACGAGCAATTTGGGATCTCAAACCATCAAATTCTTTAGACATATCATCGAGCTCTTTATTCATATAACTCATAAAGCTTTTTTGTTCCTTAAGCTCGTTTCTGAAGAAATTATTATGCTCAAATTGCAAAACCATAAAACTCCTAACGTTGATTTCGATCTCTTCTAACCTTTTAAGGTGAAGATCACCAAATCTAGGTAGAGCCATCGTGACAAGCAAGCAATCCAACACACTAGCAAACCAGAAACGGGCAAAAAGAGGCAAACGGAAAAGAGAGGGCGAATAAAACGACAAGGGTGAAGTGGGGCAGAGGAAAACGAGAGGCAAATGGCGAATAATGTAATGCCGGAGATAAGGGTTTGTGATGGGTACTTGGTATGTCGACTTTTGCGTACACCTCCCCGGCAACGGCGCCAGAAATCCTTCTTGCTACGTCTTGAGCACTGCGTTGGTTTTCCCTTGAAGCGGAAAGGGTGATGCAGCAAAGTAGCGTAAGTATTTCCCTCAGTTTTTTAGAACCAAGGTATCAATCGAGTAGGAGGCTACGCGCGAGTCCCTCGCAACTACACAAACAAATAAATCCTCACAACCAACGCGATAAGGGGTTGTCAATCCCTACACGGTCACTTATGAGACTGCGATCTGATAGATATGATAGGATAATATTTTTGGTATTTTTGTGATAAAGATGCAAAGTAAAGAAAGTAAATAAAAACGGCAAAAGAAATAGCTAAGTGTTGGAAGATTAATATGATGGAAAATAGACCCGGGGGCCATAGGTTTCACTAGTGGCTTCTCAAGAGCATAAGTATTTTACGGTGGGTGAACAAATTACTATTGAGCAATTGACATAATTGAGCACAGTTACGAGAATATCTAGGTATGATCATGTATATAGGCATCACGTCCGAGACAAGTAGACCGACTCCTGCCTGCATCTACTACTATTACTCCACACATCGACCGCTATCCAGCATGCATCTACAGTATTAAGTTCATAAGAACAGAGTAACGCTTTAAGCAAGATGACATGATGTAGAGGGATAAATTCATGCAATATGATAAAAAAACCCATCTTGTTATCCTCGATGGCAACAATACAATACGTGCCTTGCTGCCACTACTCTCACTGGGAAAGGACACCGCAAGATTGAACCCAAAGCTAAGCACTTCTCCCATTGCAAGAAAGATCAATCTAGTAGGCCAAACCAAACTGATAACTCGAAGAGACTTGCAAAGATAACCAATCATACATAAAAGAATTCAGAAGATTCCAATATTGTTCATAGATAAACTTGATCATAAACCCACAATTCATCAGTCTCAACAAACACACCGCAAAAGAAGATAACATCGAATAGATCTCCACAAGAGAGGGGGAGAACATTGTATTGAGATCCAAAAAGAGAGAAGAAGCCATCTAGCTAATAACTATGGACCCGAAGGTCTGAGGTAAACTAATCACACTTCATCGGAGAGGCTATGGTGTTGATGTAGAAGCCCTCCGTGATGGATGCCCCCTCCGGCGGAGCTCCGGAACAGGCCCCAAGATGGGATCTCGTGGGTACAGAAGGTTGCGGCGGTGGAATTAGGTTTTTGGCTCCGTATCTGATCGTTTGGGGGTACGTAGGTATATATAGGAGGAAGGAGTACGTCGGTGGAGCAACATGGGGCCCACGAGGGTGGAGGGCACGCCCAGGGGGTAGGCGCGCCCCCTACCTCGTGGCTTCCTTCTTGATTTCTTGACGTAGGGTCCAAGTCCTCTGGATCATGTTCGTTCCGAAAATCACGTTCCCGAAGGTTTCATTCCGTTTGGACTCCGTTTGATATTCTTTTTCTGCGAAACTCTGAAATAGGCAAAAACATCAATTCTGGGCTGGGCCTCCGGTTAGTAGGTTAGTCCCAAAAATAATATAAAAGTGGATAATAAAGCCCAATAATGTCCAAAACAGAAGATAATATAGCATGGAGCAATCAAAAATTATAGATACGTTGGAGACGTATCAGTTGTCGAGTACATGTCGTGTAAATGGCGATAAGTGGTGGGAGTGTGTGTGTGTGTGTGTGTGTGTGTGAAGAAGTACACCCCTTTAGGGTTATGAATGATCTATTCAAATAATCGCGTCCTCGGATCTGGACTACTTGGAAAGCTTATATGGTTCATAGGTAACTGGAAGTGGATACTCTAAAATGCGCAAGATAAGCGTGAGTGCCATGGATGGCCTTCTCGTAGGGAGACGGGAGCGGATCCATAGTGTTGTATTGATGTGGTGAATATGTGGACCCATGTGCCTCAAAGAAAAACTGGTAGTCGTAGTACAGGATAGCCACCGTGTCAAAGCTGGCTTGCTGCAGTTAAACTCCACCACCCCTTTGTTGAGACTGATGCATATGTAGCTTGTTCTGATGTAAGTCTTGCTGAGTACATTTGTACTCATGTTTGCTTAATTTATGTTTTGGAGAGGAGACATCAGTCTAACTAGTAGTTCTACATGGGCTTCGACGATTAGCTTGGGAATCCCAGATGGAGGTCTGGCTCCTATGGAGGGTCTTGTAGATAGACAGGATCCCCAGCCTTCTTTTTTTTAGTTGTTTGTACTCAGACAGGATAAGCTTCCGCATGTGCTTGTTGCTTGCAAGATTTCTGTGTTGGGTCATGAGACCCATGTTTGTAATATCATGCTATGTATGGCTTCTCGGAGTCTTTTAAATAAATATTTTGAGTCGTAGAGTTCTTTTGTGATGCCATGTTGTATTTACACATATCGAGCATATTGTGTGTATGTTATTGAAATGCTTGGTATGTGTGGGATCCGACACCTAGTTGTTTATTCTTGGTAGCCTTCCTTATGGGGAAATGTCTCCTAGTGCTTCCACTGAGCCTTGGTAGCTTGCTACTGTTCCGGAACACATGGGTTGACCGGCATGTGTCATTCTTTGCTCATGTGTCTGTCCCTATGGGGAAATGTCACGTGGTGTTACCGGAGTCCTAATAGCTTGCTACAGCCCGGTTACACTCGCTGCTGACCGACACGTCCATTGTTGGGTCATGTATGCTTGTCCCTGTAAGTTTGTGCCACCCTGGGTTTACGACTAGTCATGTTGGTCCGGGTTCTCTGTCATATGGATGCTAGCGACACAATCATATACGTGAGCCAAAAGGCACAAATGGTCCCGGCCTAGGTAAGGCTGCAGCCGTGGGAATACCGTGTGTGAGGCTGCAAAGTGATATGATGTGTTACATGCTAGATCGATGTGACATAGGATCGGGGTCCTGGCATCGATGAACATTTTTTTTTTCAAAATCGATGAAAAAAGTTCATCAATTTTGAAAAAAATGTTTATCAATTTTGAAAATTTTCACGAATCTTGAAAAAATGTTTATCGATTTTGAAAAAACGCCTGGAGGGTGGGAAGATTGAGATTGGACTTTCAGCACCTGTTGTCTAGACACCCCTTTATCATGACCGTCCAAGCAGTACCCAGCTCCTTGAGATATGACACCACGGTTTCGATGACTAGGCTGGCTGAACAGTAAGTGTGGTAGTCTGGAATTGTTTGAAACACATATGGGCCTAGATCTCTACTGTACTGTTCATCGTAGGTAGATTCCACAAACTCTATCATTGGATATGACATAGTGCCGGGACGCGTCAATTCCAACCATGGCCATGCCTCTCCGACCGAAGTAGTCAAGGGACCTGCCCCTGGTTAGTGTACATATACTCCATTGATTCTAGCAGAGAACCACCTCTATTCGTACGATCATCTGTTCATATCCCGTGCACCCTCTCCCAAGCCCCCTTTCAGATCTGAAGTGGTAGATGGTGGCATGTTTGATCTCTTCCTGCATGGCATTCGAGTCGGTGATGCACAGAACGGCGGCCGTGGAGATGCGAACACTGGGCCGTATCAGGCAACGGGAGGTTGGAAACGCAGGTGAGCATCTGTAACTCATTCTTTAGATAAATCTTGTCTCATGTTTCTGAAAAAACAGCGCACGAAAAATCTTGTTTCTTTTTCTTTTTGCGGGTGGCAAATATTGTTTCATGTTTCTGAAAAAAAACAGCGCACGACAAATCTTGTTTCATGTTTCTGAAAAAACAGCTCACGATACTAAATATGATTCGCTGTCGCAGCGTCACTGGCGTCAACCATATTCAGTATCAATGGAGTGGAAGAATATGCCGACAAAAATTTCACTTCAGTTTTCTTGGTCCAGGAACCGGATTCATAATGGACTTGCGGCTAGAGTGTTAAAAGGGAGAGTGAGAGGGATTGGTGGAATCATCATTGTATTGATTGAGCCTCATGGGCATATATATAGGAGTACAATGATCTACTTGGAGTACAAGACAAGTTAGAACAAATCCTAATCTATCTCGTCTTTCCTAATACAATCACGTTACTCAACATCCCCCCGCAGTCACAACAGTAGCGACGCAGACAGTGAGACTGGAGAATAATCCGAAGGCAAGCCGACGGACACCCCCCATAGTCGTAACGGTCGACGCATCGCGGAAGTCGTGGCTGGAGTAGAAACCGACGAGGTTGCTCAAGCAAGGCGATAGCCCTTTGTGCCGTTTGTCGAGGTAGCCGAGAGCGGAGGGTGGAGTAGCCGTGGTCGAGGTAGCCGTGCGAAGAATGTCGTGGTCGATGTCGAGTCAGGGTAGCCGGTGTCGAGGATGTCGCCATGGAGCCGCGGGCGCAAGGGGACGCCGAGTTAGCATGGGCGCAGTGGTGTCGAAGTAGTGGTTCACCGGGGAGAAGACGTTGTTGACGACGCGTCGCGCCGGGGTTGCCAACCCCGGGGACACATCGTAGAAGAAGGCACACGTCGGTGTTGCCAGTACCGGGCATGCGTAGATTGACGAAGACGAAGTTGACGAAGCACCACACCAGGATTGCCAGGCCCAGGGACACGTCGTGGACGAAGGCACGCGGCGGTGTTGCAAGCATCGGGCATGTGTAGACTGGGACCTGCACGAGCTGTATGCCATGTCGAAGAAGTCGGAGAGGCCAGCGGAGAAGGACTCGACGACGGTTGCGGCGCCAATCGGCGCGGGGCCATTGTCGCCCGCGGTTTTCGGAGTAGATGAAGCGGTCGGGGTAGATGACGGCGACGCTCGCGACGGGCTGGTGCTGGACGAACACGACGGGGTTGGACGGGCAGCTGCGACGGCTACGGAGGTAGCGGCGGCGGCGGCCAAAGAAGGGCGGCGGCGGCGGCGGCGGCCTGGCGGCGGCGGCGGCCTGGCGGCGGCGGCGACGGCTAGGTTAGAAGTGTGGCGGCGGTGCTCGAAGTAGGCGAAGAACCCTGACAGCGTGACGAAGACCAGCATGGACGGTGGCGTTCCCGTGCCAAGGGAGACGGCGCGGCGCATACCACGGGAGGTCGACGCGCGGTGACGGCGGAGTGGACCGCGGGCCGCGGCGCTACGGCCTGAAGGGGCGACGTAGCGGCGGTAGGCGGGTCGGGGCAACGGCGGGAAGGCCTCGAGGCGGTGGCGGGGACCGCGGGCCGCGATGCTGCGGCCCGAAGAGGTGACGCAACGGCGGTTCGAGAGTCGGTGCAGCCGCGGGGACGGCCTCGGCTTGGCGGCGGGGACTGCATATCGCGGCACTACGGCCTGAAGGGGTGACGCAACGGTGTCGGTGTGGAACGACACCTATGGGATCACAAGAATCCCTACGAAGGTTGCCGGGGCGCAGGGTTGCAAGAACAGCAGGATCAGTAGTCAGCACAAGGATCGTTTACCCAGGTTCGGGCCGCGAGGATGCGTAAAACCCTTGTCCTGCTTTGGTGGATGTATTGAGTGTTCTTGAGCTCTTGAACTAGCTACGGTAGCTGAGTGGTTCGAAAGAGCCGAATCCTTCTCCAGTACGCCATTGGCCTCCTTTTATAGTCGAAAGGGGCTGCCACAGTGGCATACAGGAGGTGGAAAGGCGTACAGTGCTACGAGTTTATCGCTCGTATTATAGGACAAGGCGCATTTGATGCGCCGCTGAGGTGTCCCCTTGCTTTATTGGGGACGGGAACGAAGTCCGTCCCGTCCGTCGCCGCTCCTCCTCATTCATTTCTTCGCCACCGCAACTACTACCAAATTCCGACCCAGGAAGTAACTCTCAGGCACAAGGAAAAAGGGACTACGATGGTTTTAAGACATAAACGAGGCTCCACATGTCCCAGTTCCATACGGAAATGTACAACAGGGGGATGAAAAACTTATCTGAATCCGCAGCCCCCAGCAACCTTGGCTCGCCGTGGTTGGATCCTCACATCTTCAGCCCCTGGCAGGCTTGCCTTGGTGGGGTCGGGGCGTCAGTCCGTTCTCCTTTTCCCAAGTGGCTCAGTATAAGTGACCCGTGGACAAAAGAAAACAGAAAAGACGCACAGCCGACCTCTAGGCTAGGGGTTAGTCGCCGCTAAGCACTATCAACCCTAACTAAGGAAGGGACTCAACCTAGCATGCATGCCATAACTTAGGGCGCCAGCGCTTTGTTTATTTATGCTCAGGGTCTGCACCTGGCTTTGTACAGAGGGTTACATGCCTTGCCGGCAAAGCTTGTACAAAAGGTGGCTTGCCGGGGGGCCCGGCAAGCCGCGCCTTATGGATAAAACTTGCGAAGATGCTCAATGTTCTAGGAATTACTCACTAGGAAGGCATCTTTGGTCTCCAGGCGGACTGCACCAGGCCTGGTGACTTGTATTACCCGATAAGGGCCTTCCCACTTCGGCGTCAACTTGTTGGTATTCTTGGCCGACTGAACGCGCCGAAGAACAAGGTCGCCTTCCTCAAAGCTTCGGGCATGAACCTTGCGGCTATGGTAGCGGCGCAAGGCTTGCTTGTAGCATGCTGCTCTCATAGCCGCCCGAAGACGATCTTCCTCAAGGAGCATTGCGTCATCTTGCCGCAACTGCTCTTGCTCAAGCTCATCATAAGCAAGCACTCGAGGTGACCCGTATATGAGTTCCGTGGGGAGAACTGCCTCTGCCCCATATACTAGGGTAAAGGGTGTCTGACCGGTGGCTCGATTTGGCGTCGTCCTGATCGACCAAAGAACCACCGACAAGTCATCAATCCAGCGCCTTCCGCTCTTGTCCAGCCTGTCAAAGGTCTTCGTTCTCAGGCCTCGCAACACTTCAGCATTCGCCCTCTCCGCTTGGCCGTTGCTCCGGGGGTGTGCCACGGAAGCAAAACAGACCTTGCTGCCGAGGTCTTGAATGTACTGCATGAAGGTGTGACTTGTGAACTGCGTGCCATTGTCGGTGATAATTCTGCTTGGCACACCAAAGCGGCAGACCAGTCCCTTGAAGAATTTGACGGCTGACTGTGCTGTCACCTTTCTCACTGCTTCCACTTTCGGCCACTTTGTGAACTTGTCGATTGCAACGTACAAGTACTCAAAGCCCCCGATAGCACGGGAGAAGGGGCCCAGTATATCGAGCCCCCAGACCGAGAATGGCCAGGAGAGAGGGATTGTTTGAAGGGCTTGAGCTGGTTGATGAAGCTTCTTTGAATGGAAGTGACACGCTTCACATTTGGTTACTAGTGTCGTCGCATCCTGGAGGGCAGTGGGCCAGAAGAAACCTTGCCGGAACGCCTTGCCGGCAAGGGCCCTCGACCCTATGTGGGAGCCACATATGCCTCCATGTATCTCCGCCAACAGCTGCAGTCCTTCCTCCCGGGGGACGCACTTCAATTTCACACCGTTCGGCCTCCTCCTGTACAGGACATCATCGACGAACTGGTACAGGGCAGACCAACGGGCTACTTTTCCCGCTTCTTCCAGCTCCTCAGGAAGCTCCCCTGTTTGGAGGAATCGGATGGTATGCTGTGCCCATGCCGGAGCCTGGGGCTCGACGGCAAGGACCAAAGGCATCTCTTCCGCCACGGGAGCGGCTGCCTACGGCCAGGGCTTGACGCCCTGCCGGAGCCAGTTGCTCTTGGGCAGGCTCAGTGTGCATGGCAACATCCTTGCCGGCCGTCCCAGGGGGCTCGGCGGGAAAGTACTTGTTGGGACCTGATTTCCTCCGCTTGTTCTGCCCCATTGATAGTTCGACGGATGGCTGAGCTAACCGGAGGAAAAAGGTACCTGGTTCCACAGGTAGCTTGAATGCGGCACGCTTCGACAGGTAATCAGTGATGTCGTTCTCCGCTCGGGGAACGTGCTCCACTTGGATACCATCAAAGCGCTCCTCTAGGTTCCTCACCTCATCTACGTAGGCCTCCATCAATGGGCTCTGGTAATCCTTGTTGACTTGCCTGACGACAAGCTGCGAGTCACCTCTGACGATGAGCTTCTTCACCCCGAGGTCTGCCGCGATCCTGAGACCGGCAAGCAGCCCCTCGTACTCAGCAGTGTTATTTGTGGACATCTCCCTCGGGAAGTGCATCTGGACCACATACTTGAGGTTCTCTCCGGTGGGTGCGACAAGCAGCACACCGGCACCGGCGCCTTGCAGCAAGAAAGCCCCATCAAAGTACATGATCCAGTCGCGGTATGCTTCCTTGCCGGGGAGAACGGTCTCCTGGATTTCCTCGTTGGGGTGGCGGCTTCTTCGTCGGCAGAGTCGGTTTCCGCGCCGGCGTCTTCGCCGGGGTACTTCCTTCCCTCTTCAGCCCGGGCGCATCTATCGGCCAGAATGTAGAGTTCGGCCACATCCTTAACCTTGGTCATCGCCAACTCTTCGCGCATCTTGCGGTTGCGCATGTTCTGATGGAACGCGCTGATCACAGCGGCGGGATGTTGTATTGCACCCGGCTGAATCTCTGGATGTACTTGCGCAGGGCTTCCCCTTCCTTCTGGGGAATGATATGCAGATCACTGGCCTGGCCATGAGCTTGGTGGCCTCCTGTGAAGGCGCCAACGAACTCATGGCACAGATCTGACCAAGAAGAAATGGAATCCGCCGGCAAGTGCATCAACCAAGACATAACGTTGGGCTTCAGTGCCTGCGGGAAATAATTGGCAAGCACCTTGTCATCGCAAGCTCCGGCAGCCTGCATCGCGATGGTGTAGATGCTGAGGAACTCGGACGGATGGGTCTTGCCAGTGTACTTCTCGCCGACGTCGGGCTTGAACGTGCGGTGGGACGGCCACTGGAACTGCCGCAGCTCACGGGTAAAAGCCGGGCAGCCCACCTCGTAAGGTAGGCCGCCAGAGCCCCCCGGTGCTGGGTGGTCCATAGCGGGTCCCGCCCGCTTGTCTGACTGGTGGCATGTATCACGCCGGCGCTCAATAGTGGTTCGAGCATCTTCGTGAGCTCGTTCTCGAAGAATTTGGCGCTGGTCGCGGTGGGTCCGCAGGTCGGACGACGCTATCGAGCTGTTATCACAAGCGTCGTCACAACGGGCAGACGCCCGCGGTGGCAGGTGAGGAGGAGGAGAGTGCACCATGGCCGCAGCTCCCCCGGTCCTCCCAGCGCCAGCATGTGGTGGCTCGGTGGAGCGCCGACCCGAGGGTCCCGCTAGTCGCGGATCGTCTTTCTTGGCGACGGCGACGAGGCTCCGGATGGTGGCCCTCCACTTGTCGAGCTTCTCCGCAGCAGGAGGGAAGTCGAGGAGCAGCTGCGCGCGCGCCAAAGCTTCTGCTGGCATGGGTGGCGGCGACAGCTGCGTGGACCGTGGCGCGCTTCGACTTCTAACCACGTTAGAAGGAGCTCCGTCATGACCCAGCGGCTGCGCGCCATTTTCGCCAGCACTTCGGAGGGCATACTGAACTCCTTCATCCCACGAACGACGCACATGGCTCTTCCCACAGCGGTGTCCAGGGTGACCGGCTTGGTGACGCTGCTCGTCGCACACACCATGGGAAGAGCGCGCAGTGGTCGCCGGCGTGGGCGTCTTGGAGGTTGCTGCGCCGCCCGTGGGTGGCACAACGACACTCCTGGAGGGCCCCGCGCCGCCTGCGAGGGGTCCAGCCCCATCTTTAGACTTGGTGGTGTGCGGCCCGTCGCCTGGCGCGTGAACAGCGCCGCTCGCCAGGCTCTGACTGCCAGGGCGATGTTGGTGCTCGCAGACCGCGGCTCGGGTTCTGTCCGCGACCGGGCCGCTGCTCGCCCGCGCTGGCACGGGCCGTTCGGCCCCCAACGAGCCGATCGCCATGGCCGTCTTCTTCTTGGGAGCCATGGCAATGAAGAAACGCTAGGCTAACTACTAGACCAGATTCTCACAATTGCGCCCCTACCTGGCGCGCCAAAGATGTCGGTGTGGAATGACACCTATGGGATCACAAGAATCCCTACTACGGTTGCCGGGGTGCAGGGTTGCAAGAAGAGCAGGATCAGTAGTCAGCACAAGGGTCACTTACCCAGGTTCGGGCCACGAGGATGCGTAAAACCCTAGTCCTGCTTTGGTGGATGTATTGAGTGTTCTTGAGCTCTTGAACTAGCTACGGTAGCTGAGTGGTTTGAAAGAGCCGAATCCTTCTCCAGTACGCCATGGGCCTCCTTTTATAGTCGAAAGGGGCTGCCACAGTGGCATACAGGAGGTAGGAAGGCGTACAGTGCTATGAGCTTATCGCTCGTATTACAGGACAAGGCGCATTTAATGCGCCGCTGAGGTGTCCCCTTGCTTTATTGGGGACGGGAACGAAGTCCGTCCCGTCCGTCACCGCTCCTCCTCGCTTCAACACGCGCCCAGGTCAGCGGTGCATGTGGTGCCATGTAGGCAGGCATGCAGCTGAGGTGGCGCAGTGGTGGGGTCTTCATGAAGATCTGCATGCCGCCACGGAGGCGCCTGCTGAGTTGGCCTGGGAGCTGCATGTTGCCACGCAGGTGTCGACCCAGCTGGTTGGGCTGGCAGCTGCATGCGAATGGCGGTGCAGATTTGGCTGGTGCGGACCCAGAGGTGGCCCCGCTAGCGCCCTTGGCGGGGGCCTTGCCGGGTGGCCCGGCAAGGATCTCGCCGTGGCGCGCTGTTGTCCCCGGCAAGGATCTTGCTGGGGGTCTTGTGGTTCCCCTCGGCAAGGATCTTGCCGAGGATCGCTGCCGTCTAATCCTCATCTGATCTTGAGTATTCCTTGTCTTCACAAAGATCTGCATGCCACCACAGAGGTGCCTCCCGATCCCTGGCCCAACGTGGTTGATGGTGTTGGAGACCATGGGCTCAAGGGCGGCTCGCTCTGTTGGTGTTTGGGCGTGCTGCCCCGGCAAGGGTCTTGCCGGGGCTGCTGAGGCCGTCCCCGACAAGGGTCTTGCCGGGGGAAACTGCTCCACCCCTCTGCTTCTTTGCGTTCTTGACCTTGGCGTCGTCTTGATCGTCTTGGGCTTCGGTTTTACCTCGGTTCACCTTCCCTGTTCTGCTTGGTGCGGCCGTGGGCTCGGCTCCGACTATCCGTGCACAGGTAAAGGGGTACAAAAGTGCGCCCCTTCTTTTGTACACCGACTAGCGGCGATGCACGAGTGGATGCAGCCGCAAGGAGGACCACGGGGCGGCGGCGCTGTGGCCCGACGGGGCGACGCAGTGGCAGCCCGATGCTCGATCGGCAGAGAGGCGCGCGGTACTCGGGACGATCTTCACGGAACCTGCGGAGGCGCACGTAACCAACAGGCCAGGTCGGTCACGCGGCGTAGATGAGGCGGATCGCGGCGGCAAGCGGGTGACGGTGTCCTGGACTAGGGGGTACTCACCACGTCGTCTCCCGACCAGCTGGATCGGGCCGAGGACCCCCATGGCAGTTCACTATTGGGCCAGTTTGGACAGCCCATGCCGCATACAAGGAGGATTCTACAAGACTTGGCGCCCAAGACAAGGACTCCTCTAAACCCTAGGCCTACGGTGCATATAAAAACCGAGGCCAGGCTAGTCAATAGACAATCTCATATTCATTACTACAATCTCGTGGTAGATACATATACTCTGTACTACACCCATATGAATACAATCAAAAGCAACATGTAGGGTATTATCTCATCAAGAGAGCCCGAAGCTGGGTAAAACCCCGTGTCCATGTTACCATCGCTCCCAGACGCATAGCTTAGGACCCCTACTATGAGATATGCCGGATATTGAACCGACATTGGTGCTTTCATAGAGAGCCTGCTGGCGATCGCCACGGGGTGATGGGAATTCAGATCGTCTCCGGCGCAATCTACGCATCGGAGCCGAGCTTTATGGTCGATGTCGGCATCTTTTGTCGCTGGCTCGACTGGCCACCTTGGCTTAACCAAGGACTGTGCCCTACCTCCGATCATCATGTTCGGACGAGGGCCTTCGTCAACATCAACTCAGATCTCTATCATGATCATGGAAGAATCATCCATGGAGCTCGGGGACTGAACGTCAACATTGCCCTCGGGCGACCGTGCTGTTTTTTTCCGAACAGCAAACTTGTATCCGCTGCCACCACCTCCTCGAGCATCGCTTTGACGATTCGTTCGATGGAATTGTGCGGAATTAAGTGTACAACAACCATGCCAAATTTCGTCGAGTTCCGATGGAGGAATCTCTGGCAATCTACGATATACCGGAGCCCTGTCAAATCTGGACGGGAATCTGGATGAGTTTAGGGCATGGTCTCCAGAGCCCAGCTCAGAGGTCCTTTGGAAGATCCAACCGTTCATCTGCTGCAGAATTCCCATATCTACCACCCCTCCAAATTTCAGCTCAATCCGACGGTTCAAACTCCGGGAACCTTCCGTTGAGTGGACCAATTTTCGGATCTGTTTTCTGCGCGAATACGAATTCGGCCCGAGTTCATGTTTCTTCATGAACGAAATATTGGACAACCCTTTTGAAGGAATTTTTTCTAGGGTATTGTGCATTGTTTTTAAACACGTACCCATAAAATTTTAAGCCTCCTCCGAGGTAATCTTCACCATCACGCTGGTGTCAAACCAGTCCGGCAATATTGCTCCACGGCTGCCGACCTGCGCTAGACACGTCGCCGCTTTGTTGAGTCGAGCTCAACTTCCTCGATCATCATGGCAAGCCGAACAAGAGTTCGGCATCGCGAAGGATAAATCATCACCAACATCGCTGCCCCATGGATTACACGGAGCGGGCACACCGGCATCGCCGCATGGTCACTTCATCAAGCCGGCATTGACCACGTCACAAGTCACGACCTGCGTCAGCATGGCCGCACTGTTGCTTCTTCAAGCCGATGTCCATCACGCCGACCTGCTTCAACACCTCGGCTGACATGGCAGCTGCAACATCTCCTCGCCGACCTGCTCCGTCACCTCGGCTGGACCGGGGACTTGGCTATTTCTTCATCAACATACTCCGGTGACTTCGGCGTCACCAGCCGACCAGCTTCGTCACGTTAGCTGGACCGAGGGCTTTGTCTCGGCATGCCAACATTTGCCAGCATCGCCATGTGATACGTCTCCAACGTATCTATAATTTATGAAGTATTCATGCTATTATATTATCCATCTTGGATGTTTAATGGGCTTTACTATGCACTTTTATATTATTTTTGGGACTAACTTATTAACCCAGAGCCCAGTGCCAGTTCATGTTTTTCCCCTTGTTTCAGTGTTTCGAAGAAAAGGAATATCAAACGGTGTCCAAACGGAATGAAACCTTCGGGAGAGTTATTTTTGGAACGGAAGCAATCCAGAAAACTTGGAGTGTACGTAAGGGAAGCAACGAGGAAGGCACGACGCAAGGGGGGGCGCCCACCCCCTGGGCGCGCCCTCCACCCTCGTGGGCCCCTCGTGGCTCCCCTGACCGACTTCTTTCGCCTATATATATCAATATACCCTAAAACAATCGGGGAACAGAATAGATCGGGAGTTCCGCTGACGCAGGCCTCTGTAGCCACCAAAAACCAATCGGGACCCTGTTCCGGCACCCTGCCGGAGGGGGGATCCCTCACCGGTGGCCATCTTCATCATCCCGGCGCTCTCCATGACTAGGAGGGAGTAGTTCACCCTCGGGGCTGAGGGTATGTACCAGTAACTATGTGTTTGATCTCTCTCTCTCCCTCGTGTTCTTGATTAGGCACGACCTTGATGTATCGCGAGCTTTGCTATTATAGTTGGATCTTATGATGTTTCTCCCCCTCTACTCTCTTGTAATGGATTGAGTTTTCCCTTTGAAGTTATCTTATCGGATTGAGTCTTTAAGGATTTGAGAACACTTGATGTATGTCTTGCCGTGCTTATCTGTGGTGACAATGGGATATCACGTGATCCACTTGATGTATGTTTTGGTGATCAACTTGCGGGATCCGCCCATGAACCTGTGCGTAGGGGTTGGCACATGTTTTCGTCTTGACTCTCCGGTAGAAACTTTGGGGCACTCTTTGAAGTACTTTGTGTTGGTTTGAATAGATGAATCTGAGATTGTGTGATGCATATCATATAATCATACCCACGGATACTTGAGGTGACATTGGAGTATATAGGTGACATTAGGGTTTTGATTGATTTGTGTCTTAAGGTGTTATTCTAGTACGAACTCTATGATAGATCGAACGGAAAGAATAGCTTCGTGTTATTTTACTACGAACTCTTGAATAGATCGATCCGAAAGAATAACTTTGAGGTGGTTTCGTACCCTACAGTAATCTCTTCGTTTGTTCTCCGCTATTAGTGACTTGGAGTGACTCTTTGTTGCATGTTGAGGGATAGATATATGATCCAATTTATTATTGTTGAGAGAACTTGCACTAGTGAAAGTATGGACCCTAGGCCTTGTTTCAACGCATTGCAATACCGTTTACGCTCACTTTCATCGCTTGCTACCTTGCTGTTTTTATATTTTCATATTACAAAAACCTATATCTACCATCCATATTGCACTTGTATCACCATCACTTTACCGAACTAGTGCACCTATTCAACTTACCATTGTATTGGGTGTGTTGGGGACACAAGAGACTCTTTGTTATTTGGTTGCAGGGTTGTTTGAGAGAGACCATCTTCAACCTGCGCCTCCCACGGATTGATAAACCTTAGGTCATCCACTTGAGGGAAATTTGCTACTGTCCTACAAACCTCTGCACTTCGAGGCCCAACAATGTCTACAAGAAGAAGGTTGCGTAGTAGACATCAAGCTCTTTTCTGGCGCCGTTGCCGGGGAGGCTAGGTAAGCGGCACTCACACCCCGTCAACTAAGCTCTTTTCTGGCGCCGTTGCCGGGGAGGTGAGTGCTTGAAGGCATATCTTTAGATCTTGCAGTCGAATCTTTTAGTTTCTTGTATTATCACTAGTTTATCTATAAAAGAAAACTACAAAAAAATGGAATTAAGGTTGCCTCATATGCTTCATCTTTTTAATGTCTTTCTTGAAAATGATGGGAAGGAAAATTGTGCTCAAGTGCTAGAAGAAGAATGCATTAGAATGTTTGGCACTAAATGTTTGAATGATGAGCATGATTGCAATGTTGTTCGTATGAATTCCTTGAATATCCGTGATGCTAATGATATGCAAAGCCACAAGCTTGGGGATGCTATGTTTGATGAAGATGATATGTTTAGTCCCCCAAGTTTTGATGAGAAAATTTATTATGATGAAAGCATGCCTCCTATTTATGATGATTACTGTGACGACATGTATGCTATAAAGAATAAAGATAACCATGAAACTTGTCATCATGATTTTAATTTTCAATTGGATTATGCTTCACATGATAGTTATTTTGTTGAGTTTGCTCCCACTACTATTGATGATAATAAATTTGCTTATGTGGAGAGTAGTAAAATTTCTATGCAAG
Organism: Aegilops tauschii subsp. strangulata; assembly: GCF_002575655.3. Classification (NCBI taxonomy): domain Eukaryota; kingdom Viridiplantae; phylum Streptophyta; class Magnoliopsida; order Poales; family Poaceae; genus Aegilops; species Aegilops tauschii. The sequence continues at coordinate 79,624,050 of NC_053040.3, forward strand.
TAGATCATGAAAAGAATGCTTTAGGTGCTGGTAATATTGTTGAAATGATTCATGATGCTACTGAAAATTATTATGAGAGAGGATCATATGCTTCTACATATTGCAATAATATCAAGTTTCCTCTCAATGTGCTTAAAGTTTTGAAGTTATGCTTGTTTTGCCTTCCTATGCTAGTTGATTATTGTTCTCATAAGTTATTTGCTCACAAAATCCCTATGCATAGGAAGTGGGTTAGACTTAAATGTGCTAGTCATATTCTTCATGATGCTCTCTTTATGTTTCAATTCTTATCTTTTATGTTAGCATCATTGAAATCATCATGCCTAGCTAGGGGCGTTAAACGATAGCGCTTGTTGGGAGGCAACCCAATTTTATTTTAGTTTTTTGCTTTTTGGTTCTGTTTAGTAATAAATAATCCATATAGCTTCTGTTTAGATGTGGTTTTATGTTTTAATTAGTGTTTGTGCCAAGTAGAACCTTTGGGAAGACTCGGGTGAAGTCTTTATGATCATGCTGTAAAAAAACAGAAACTTTAGTGCTCATGAGATTAGCTTCAACTTTTTACTGCAAGTGCTATTTAGTTGATTCTTTTTGCAGATGATTACTAGACAAATTCCTCAGGTCCACCAATTTATTTCAGAATTATTGGAGTTACGGAAGTATATGTTTGATACAGATTACTACAGACTGTTCTGTTTTTGATAGATTCTGTTTTCTATGTGTTATTTGCTTATTTTGATGAATCTATGAGTAGTATCGGAGGGTGTAAACCATAGATAAGTTGGAATACAGTAGATATTACACCAATATGAATTTAGAATGAGTTCATTACAGTACCAAAAGTGGTGATTTATTTTCTGTTGAGTTTTGTGTTGTGAAGTTTTCAAGTTTGGGTAAAGATTCGATGGACTATGGAATAAGGAGTGGCAAGAGCCTAAGCTTGGGGATGTCCAAGGCACCGCAAGGTAATATTAAAGGACAACCAAGAGCCTAAGCTTGGGGATGCCCCGGATGGCATCCCCTCTTTCGTCTTCGTTCATCGGTAAATCTGGAATTATATATGTTTTATATGCTTATCCCATGGGGAGTAATGACTTCACATATAAGAAGTAGAGGTGGTAAATTTATTGAAGGTTAGCAAACATTGTATTGGTCACTTGAACAATTAATGAAAGAATATTGAAGGAAGAGAGATTTCACATATACATATACTATCTTGGACATCTTTTGTAATTGTGAGCACTCATTAAAATATGACATGATAAAAGGTTGATGTCGGACAAGGAAGACAACGTAATGGGTTATGTTTTCTTATATCCGAAATAAAGTATATTGTCATGGATCGCCCAACACGTTGAGCTTGCCTTTCCCCCTCATGCTAGCCAAATTCCTTGCACCAAGTGGAGATACTACTTATGCTTCCAAACATCCCTTAAACCAGTATTGCCATGAGAGTCCACCATACCTACCTATGGATTGAGTAAGATCCTTCAAGTAAGTTGTCATCGGTGCATGCAATACAAATTGCTCTCTAAATATGTATGATCTTTTAGTGTGGAGAAAATAATCTTTATACGATCTTGTGATATGGAAGAAATAAAAGCGACGGACTGCATAATAAAGGTCCCTATAACAAGTGGCAATATATAGTGACGTTCCCTCGCATTAAGATTTTGTGCATCCAACTATAAAAGCGCATGGCGACCTCTGCTTCCCTCTGCGAAGGGCCTATCTTTTACTTTTATGCAAGAGTCATGGTGATCTTCACCTTTCCTTTTTTCATTTTATCCTTTGGCAAGCACCTCGTGTTGGAAAGATTCTGATATATATATATCCAATTGGATGTAAGGCATCATGAACTATTATTTTTGACATTACCCTTGAGGTAAAAGGTTGGGAGGCGAATCTATAAGCCCCTATCTTTCTCTGTGTCTAATTAAAACTTTGAACCCATAAATATCGCGTGAGTGTTAGCAATTGTGGAAGACTAAATGATAGTTGAGTATGTGAAGTTTGCTGAATCAAAGCTCTGACATAGACTCTTCCTGAAAATAAGATGAATTGCAATTGTTTGATGACTAATAACACGGTTTGTTAGTTTTCAAGAAAGTTTATGATCTATACTTTAACATGTGAATAGTTTGTTACTTGATCATGAAAAGTTCTATGAGTTGAGCTACTGTTATGACATATAATGATGCTAGAAAAGGTGATTGAAATTATCATTGATCAAACTTGTGCACCTGCTAGCATTCACACTTCATAAATTATTTCTTTTATCATTTACCTACTCGAGGACGAGCAGGAATTAAGCTTGGGGATGCTGATACGTCTCCAACGTATCTATAATTTATGAAGTATTCATGCTATTATATTATCCATCTTGGATGTTTAATGGGCTTTACTATGCACTTTTATATTATTTTTAGGACTAACTTATTAACCCAGAGCCTAGTGCCAGTTCCTGTTTTTTCCCTTGTTTCAGTGTTTCGAAGAAAAGGAATATCAAACGGAGTCCAAATGGAATGAAACCTTCGGGAGAGTTATTTTTGGAACGGAAGCAGTCCAGAAAACTTGAAGTGTACGTAAGGGAAGCAACGAGGAAGGCACGAGGCAGGGGGCGCGCCCACCCCCCTGGGCGTGCCCTCCACCCTCGTGGGCCCCTCGTGGCTCCCCTGACCGACTTCTTTCGCCTATATATATCAATATACCCTAAAACCATCGGGGAACAGAATAGATCGGGAGTTCCACCGCCGCAAGCCTCTGTAGCCACCAAAAACCAATCGGGACCCTGTTCCGGCACCCTGCCAGAGGGGGGATCCCTCGCCGGTTGCCATCTTCATCATCCCGGCGCTCTCCATGACGAGGAGGGAGTAGTTCACCCTCGGGGTTGAGGGTATGTACCAGTAGCTATGTGTTTGATATCTCTCTCTCTCGTGTTCTTGATTTGGCACGACCTTGATGTATCGCGAGCTTTGCTATTATAGTTGGATCTTATGATGTTTCTCCCCCTCTACTCTCTTGTAATGGATTGAGTTTTCCCTTTGAAGCTATCTTATCGGATTGAGTCTTTAAGGATTTGAGAACACTTGATGTATGTCTTGCCGTGCTTATCTGTGGTGACAATGGGATATCACGTGATCCACTTGATGAATATTTTGGTGATCAACTTGCGGGTTCCGCCCATGAACCTATGCATAGGGGTTGGCAGACGTTTTCGTCTTGACTCTCCGGTAGAAACTTTGGGGCACTCTTTGAAGTACTTTGTGTTGGTTTGAATAGATGAATCTGAGATTGTGTGATGCATATCGTATAATCATACCCACGGATACTTGAGGTGACATTGGAGTATCTAGGTGACATTAGGGTTTTGATTGATTTGTGTCTTAAGGTGTTATTCTAGTACGAACTCTTTGATAGATCGAACGGAAAGAATAGCTTCGTGTTATTTTCCTACGAACTCTTGAATAGATCGATCCGAAAGAATAACTTTGAGGTGGTTTCGTACCCTACAATAATCTCTTTGTTTGTTCTCCGCTATTAGTGACTTTGGAGTGACTCTTTGTTGCATGTTGAGGGATAGTTATATGATCCAATTATGTTATTATTGTTGATAGAACTTGCACTAGTGAAAGTATGAACCCTAGGCCTTGTTTCAACGCATTGCAATACCGTTTACGCTCACTTTTATCGCTTGCTACCTTGCTGTTTTTATATTTTCAGATTACGAAAACCTATATCTACCATCCATATTGCACTTGTATCAACATCTCTTCGCCGAACTAGTGCACCTATACAACTTACCATTGTATTGGGTGTGTTGGGGACACAAGAGACTCTTTGTTATTTGGTTGCAGGGTTGTTTGAGAGAGACCATCTTCAACCTACGCCTCCCACGGATTGATAAACCTTAGGTCATCCACTTGAGGGAAATTTGCTACTGTCCTACAAACCTCTGCACTTGGAGGCCCAACAACGTCTACAAGAAGAAGGTTGCGTAGTAGACATCACCATGCCGTCGCTTTATCACCCATCAGGCAATGGGTGTGCGGATCGAGTCCCAATTTTGGGAGTCACCTTTCTTCGGATTGCTACAACAAATAAACCAGGTGCTATTTATCCTAGTAATATTTGCTTGTTTGGGTTTATTTTTCCCAAGGAATTATTACCCCGGTTTGTTCCATCATCTGTACGCAGGTCTATCAAATGGTGGCCGCATTAACGATGGTCACATGGTGGTTCGGTAATGGACTTTGACTACATCACGTGGTCTCTTCGGCAAGCCGATGCCGTCGTCCCAAATGGCGTAAATTGGCTCGTGTGATCACCTTGTTGGTCGTGTTGCCATACCTACGTGTTCGGTTGCCTCGGGGACTTCGGCATCATTGAGAGAGCTCTACCTCATCGAGTGTTCGGCACACAGGCCATATATAAAGGATCCGGATCGGGCGGCGCTGTCACCTCTGCGTACCGACGTACCACTTCACCTCGGCTGGACCGAGGGCTTCGTCATCACTTCATTAACCCACTCCGGGGACTTTGGCGTCACACTGCGGGCCTGCATTGGCCGTGCTATGTCGCCACTTAGGAGTGCCAAGTGATGTCTACTATGCAACCTTCTTCTTGTAGACGTTGTGGCCTCCAAGTGCAGAGGTTTGTAGGACAGTAGCAAATTTCCCTCAAGTGGATGGCCTAAGGTTTATCAATCTGTGGGAGGCGTAGGATGAAGATGGTCTCTCTCAAGCAACCCTACAACCAAATAACAAGGAGTCTCTTGTGTCCCCAACACACCCAATACAATGGTAAATTGTATAGGTGCACTAGTTCGGCGAAGAGATGGTGATACAAGTGCAATATGGATGGTAGATATAGGTTTTTGTAATCTGAAAATATAAAAACAGCAAGGTAACTAATGATAAAAGTGAGCGTAAATGGTATTGCAATGCGTTGAAACAAGGCCTAGGAGTCATACTTTCACTAGTGCAAGTTCTCTCAACAATAATAACATAATTGGATCATATAACTATCCCTCAACATGCGACAAAGAGTCACTCTAAAGTCACTAATAGCGGAGAACAAACGAAGAGATTGTGGTAGGGTACGTAACCACCTCAAAGTTATTCTTTCCGATCAATCCATTGGGCTATTCCTATAAGTGTCACAAACAGCCCTAGAGTTCGTAGTAAAATAACACCTTAAGACACACATCAACCAAAACCCTAATGTCACCTAGATACTCCAATGTCACCTCAAGTATCCGTGGGTATGATTATACGATATGCATCACACAATCTCATATTCATCTATTCAACCAACACAAAGTACTTCAAAGAGTGCCCCAAAGTTTCTACCGGAGAGTCAAGACGAAAACGTGTGCCAACCCCTATGCATAGGTTCATGGGCGGAACCCGCAAGTTGATCACCAAAACATACATCAAGTGGATCACGTGATATCCCATTGTCACCACAGATAAGCACGGCAAGACATACATCAAGTGTTCTCAAATCCTTAAAAACTCAATCCGATAAGATAACTTCAAAGGGAAAACTCAATCCATTACAAGAGAGTAGAGGGGGAGAAACATCATAAGATCCAACTATAATAGCAAGGCTTGTGATACATCAAGATCGTATCACCTCAAGAACATGAGAGAGAGAGAGAGATCAAACACATAGCTACTGGTACATACCCTCAGCCCCGAGGGTGAACTACTCCCTCCTCATCATGGAGAGTGTCGGGATGATGAAGATGGCCACCGGTGAGGGATCCCCCCATCCGGCAGGGTGCCGAAACAGGGTCCCAATTGGTTTTTGGCGGCTACAGAAGCTTGCGGCGGTGGAACTCCCGATCTATTCTGTTCCCCGAAGGTTTTAGGGTATATGGGAATATATAGGCGAAAGAAGTCGGTAAGGGGAGCCACGAGGGGCCCACGAGGGTGAAGGGCGCGCCCAGGGGGGTGGGCGCGCCCAGGGGGGTGGGCGCGCCCCCCTGCCTTGTGCTCTCCTCATTGATCCCCTGACGTGCACTCCAAGTCTCCTGTATTTCTTTCTTTCCAAAAATAACTTTTCCGAAGGTTTCATTCCGTTTGGACTCCGTTTGATATTCCTTTTCTGTGAAACACTGAAACAAGGGAAAAAACAGAAACTGGGCTCTGAGTCAATAGGTTAGTCCCAAAAGTAATATAAAAGTGCATAGTAAAGCCCATTAAACATCCAAGATGGATAATATAATAGCATGAATACTTCATAAATTATAGATACGTTGGAGACGTATCAGCATCCCCAAGCGTAATTCCTGCTCGTCCTCGAGTAGGTAAATGATAAAAGAAATAATTTATGAAGTGTGAATGCTAGCAGGTGCACAAGTTTGATCAATGATAATTTCAATCACCTTTTCTAGCATCATTATATGTCATAACAGTAGCTCAACTCATAGAACTTTTCATGATCAAGTAACAAACTATTCACATGTTAAAGTATAGATCATAAACTTTCTTGAAAACTAACAAACAGTTCTCAGTCATCAAACAATTGCAATTCATCTTATTTTCAGGAAGAGTCTATGTCAGAGCTTTGATTTAGCAAACTCCACATATTCAACTATCATATAGTCTTCCATGATTGCTACCACTCAAAGCATATTTTTAGAACAAATAGCATCCATCGAACACAGAGAAAGATAGGGGCTTAATGTTTTGCCTCCCAACTTATTTATCATATAGATAATTGTCAACAATAATAATTCATGATCAAATATATTTGAATGGCCATATATGCTCAGATCTTTCCATCACATGATGCTTGCCAACTAAAGAGTAGGTTGGAATGAGAAGGAATACTACTGACTCTTGCATAAAAGTAAAAGATAGGCCCTTCGCGGAGGGAAGCAGGGATTTGCAGAGGTGCCAGAGCTCGAAGCAAAAACAGAGATGAAAATCATTTTGAGAGGTATGCTTTCATTGTCAACATAACGACCAAGAGTTCCCAATATCTTCCATACTAAATACATTATAGGCGGTTCCCACGCAGAAAGGTTTAAGTTTTTACTCCCCCTCCACCAACATTCACACTCCACGGCTTGTCCGAAACAACGGGTGCTGTCCAACAATCAACATTCCTGGGGGAGTTTTGTTTAAATTATTTGTGAATTTGTTTTTGATCTTTTGATCATAGGACTGGGCATCCTAGTTACCAGCCATTTTCTCATGAATGATGAGCGGAGTCCACTCATCGTGAGAATAACCCACCTAGCATGGAAGATACTGACAGCCCCTAGTTGCTACATGAGCGATTCGGGCATACAAAATAGATTATTATTTGAAGGTTTAGAGTTTGGCACATGCAAATTTACTTGGAACGGCAGGTAAATACCGCATATAGGTAGATATGGTGGACACTCATGGAAGAAACTTGGTTCAAGGAATTTGGATGCACAAGCAGTATTCCCGCTTAGTACAGATATTTTGGCTAGCAAAAGATTCTAAATAGCAAGCGCCACATGTTAGAGGATCCATAACAATATAACTTCTATACAAATATACCCAAGCATAACGCATTATGTTGTCTTCCTTGTCCAACTTCAAGTAATTTGCTCAGGTTTGAAAATAATTAATGGGGCTCACAATCATAGAAGATGTCCAAGATAGTATATTTATATGTGAAATCTCTCTTCCTTCAATATTCTTTCATGAATTGTTCAAGTGACCAATACAATGTTTGCTAACCTTCAAAAAATTTACCACCTCTACTTCTTATATGTGAAGGCATTACTCCCCATGGGAAAGGCATATGAAACATATATAATTTCAGATTTATGACATTCAAATCATTCATCCATTTACTCATAGGATATAAGTGAAGCACACGAGTAAATGACAAACTACTCCAAAAAGATATAAGTGAAGATCAATGAGTAGTTAAATAATTATGTAGCTATGTGAAGACTCTCTCTCATTTAAGAACTTCAGATCTTGGTATTTTATTCAAACAGCAAGCAAAGCTAAAGAAAATAAAATGACATGACGCTCCAAGCAAAACACATATCATGTGGTGAATAAAAATATAGCTCCAAGTAAAGTTACCGATGAACGAAGACGAAAGAGGGGATGCCTTCCGGGGCATCCCCAAGCTTAGGCTCTTGGTTATCCTTGAATATTACCTTGGGTTGCCTTGGGCATCCCCAATCTTAGGCTCTTGCCACTCCTTATTCCATAGTCCATCGAATCTTTACCCAAAACTTGAAAACTTCACAACACAAAACTTAACAGAAAATCTCGTGAGCTCCGTTAGCGAAAGAAAACAAAACACCACTTCAAGGTACTATAATGAACTCATTCATTATTTGTATTGGTGTTAAATCTACTGTATTCCAATTTCTCTATGGTTTATGAACTATTTTACTAGCCATAGATTCATCAAAATAAGCAAACAACACACGAAAAACAGAATCTGTCAAAAACAGAACAGTCTGTAATAATCTGTAACTAACGCAAACTTCTGGAACTCAAAAAATTCTACAAAAATAGGACGACCTAGATAATTTGATTATTGATCTTCTGCAATTTGAATCAGTATTTTATCACGTTCTGGTGATTTTAAACAATTATTTTCGTGAACAGAAAGTTTCTGGAATTTTCAGCAAGATCAAATAACTATCATCCAAGAAGATCCTATAGGTCTTACTTGGCACAAACACTAATTAAAACATAAAACCACATCTAACCAGAGGCTAGATTATTTATTTATTACTAAACAGGAACAAAAAGCAAGGAACAAAAATAAAATTGGGTTGCCTCCCAACAAGCGCTAACGTTTAACGCCCCTAGCTAGGCATGATGATTTCAATGATGCTCACACAAGACATAAGAATTGAAACATAAAGAGAGCATCATGAAGAATATGACTAACACATTTAAGTCTAACCCACTTCCTATGCATAGGGATTTTGTGAGCAAACAACTTATGGGAACAATAATCAACTAACATAGGAAGGCAAAACAAGCATAACTTTAAAACTTTAAGCACATACAGAGGAAACTTGATATTATTGCAATTCCCAGAAGCATATGTTCCTCCCTCATAATAATTTTCAGTAGCATCATGAATGAATTCAACAATATAACCAGCACCTAAATCATTCTTTTCATGATCTACTTGAATAGAAATTTTACTACTCTCCACATAAGCAAAATTCTTCTCTTCAATAGTAGTGGGAGCAAACTCAACAAAATAACTATCATGTGATTGAAAATTAAGATCAAGATGATAAGTTTCATGGTTATAATTATTCTTTATAGCATACGTGTCATCACAATAATCATCATAGATAGGGGGCATGCTTTCATCATTATAAATTTGCTCATCAAAACTTGAGGACTAAACATATCATCTTCATCAAACATAGCATCCCCAAGCTTGTGGCTTTGCATATCATTAGCATCATGGGTATTCAAGGAATTCATACTAACAACATTGCAATCATGCTCATTATTCACATATTTTATGCCAAGCATTCTATGTAATTCTTCTTCTAGTACTTGAGCACAATTTTCCTTCCCATAATTTTCACGAAAGACATTAAAAAGATGAAGCATATGAGGCACCCTTAATTCCATTTTTTGTAGTTTCCTTTTATAGACTAAACTAGTGATAAAGCAAGAAACTAAAAGATTCTATTGCAAGATCTAAACATATACCTTCAAGCACTCACCTCCCCGGCAACGGCGCCAGAAAAGAGCTTAGTTGACGGGGTGTGAGTGCCCCTTACCTAGCCTCCTCGGCAATGGTGCCAGAAAAGAGCTTGATGTCTACTACACAACCTTCTTCTTGTAGACGTTGTTGGGCCTTCAAGTGCAGAGGTTTGTAAGACAGTAGCAAATTTCCCTCAAGTGGATGACCTAAGGTTTATCAATCCGTGGGAGGCGTAGGATGAAGATGGTCTTTCTCAAGCAACCCTACAACCATGTTGGAAATATGCCCTAGAGGCAATAATAAATGGTTATTATTATATTTCTTTGTTCATGATAATTGTCTATTGTTCATGCTATAATTGTGTTATCCGGAAATCGTAATACATGTGTGAATACATAGACCACAACGTGTCCCTAGTAAGCCTCTAGTTGACTAGCTCGTTGATCAACAGATAGTCATGGTTTCCTGACTATGGACATTGGATGTCATTGATAACGGGATCACATCATTAGGAGAATGATGTGATGGACAAGACCCAATCCTAAGCATAGCACACAAGATCGTGTAGTTCGTTTGCTAGAGCTTTTCCAATGTCAAGTATCTTTTCCTTAGACCATGAGATCGTGTAACTCCCGGATGCCGTAGGAGTGCTTTGGGTGTACCAAACGTCACAACGTAACTGGGTGACTATAAAGGTACACTACAGGTATCTCTGAAAGTGTCTGTTGGGTTGACACGGATCAAGACTGGGATTTGTCACTCCGTGTGACGGAGAGGTATCTCTGGGCCCACTCGGTAATGCATCATCATAATGAGCTCAATGTGACTAAGGAGTTAGTCACGGGATCATGCATTGCGGTACGAGTAAAGAGACTTGCCGGTAACGAGATTGAACAAGGTATTGGGATACCGACGATCGAATCTCGGGCAAGTAACATACCGATTGACAAAGGGAATTGTATACGGGATTGATTGAATCCTCGACATCATGGTTCATCCGATGAGATCATCATGGAACATGTGGGAGCCAACATGGGTATCCAGATCCCGCTGTTGGTTATTGACCGGAGAGGCGTCTCGGTCATGTCTGCATGTCTCCCGAACCCGTAGGGTCTACACACTTAAGGTCCGGTGACGCTAGGGTTGTAGAGATATGAGTATGCGGAAACCCGAAAGTTGTTCAGAGTCCCGGATGAGATTCCGGACATCACGAGGATTCCGGAATAGTCCGGAGGTGAAGAATTATATTTGGGAAGTCCAGTTTCGGCCACCGGGAAAGTTTCGGGGGTTATCGGTATTGTACCGGGACCACCGGAAGGGTCCCGGGGGTCCACCGGGTGGGGCCAGCTATCCCGGAGGGCCCCATGGGCTGAAGAGGGAAGGGAACCAGCCCTTAGTGGGCTGGGGCGCCCGCCTTTGGGCCTCCCCCTGCGCCTAGGGTTGGAAACCCTAGGGGTGGGGGGCGCCCCACTTGGCTTGGGGGGGAAGCCACCCCCCCCTTCCCCCTTAGCCGCCCCCCCCCCCCCTTGTGGATGGGATCTAGGGCCGGTGCCCCCCCCTCCAGGGGGCCTATATATAGTGGGGGGGAGGGAGGGCAGCAGTACCACAGCCCCTGGCGCCTCCCTCTCCCCCTGCAACACCTCTCCCTCTCGCAGAAGCTTGGCGAAGCCCTGCCGAGATCCCGCTACATCCACCACCACGCCATCGTGCTGCTGGATCTCCATCAACCTCTCCTTCCCCCTTGCTCGATCAAGAAGGAGGAGACGTCACTGCTCCATACGTGTGTTGAACGCGGAGGTGCCGTCCGTTCGACACTCGGTCATTGGTGATTTGGATCACGGCGAGTACGACTCCATCAACCCCGTTCATTGGAACGCTTCCGCTCGTGATCTACAAGGGTATGTAGATGCACTCCTTCCCCCTCGTTGCTAGTATACTCCATAGATGGATCTTGGTGATGCGTAGGAAATTTTAAAATTCTGCTACGATCCCCAACAGTGGCATCATGAGCCAGGCCTATGCGTAGTTACTATGCACGAGTAGAACACAAAGCAGTTGTGGGCGTAGATGTTGCCAATTCTTCTTGCCGCTACTAGTCTTATCTTGTTTCGGCGGCATTGTGGGATGAAGCGGCCCGGACAGACCTTACACGTACGCTTACGTGTGACAGGTTCCACCGACTGACATGCACTAGTTGCATAAGGTGGCTAGCGGGTGTCTGTCTCTCCCACTTTAGTCGGAACGGATTCGATGAAAAGGGTCCTTATGAAGGGTAAATAGAAATTGGCATATCACGTTGTGGTTTTACGTAGGTAAGAAACGTTCTTGCTAGAAACCTATACAAGCCACGTAAAAAACTTGCAACAACAATTAGAGGACGTCTAACTTGTTTTTGCAGCATGTGCTATGTGATGTGATATGGCCAGAAGATGTGATGAATGATATATGTGATGTATGAGATTGATCATATTCTTGTAATAGGAATCACGACTTGCATGTCGATGAGTATGACAACCGGCAGGAGCCATAGGAGTTGTCTTTATTATTTCGTATGACCTGCGTGTCATTGAATAACGCCATGTAAATTACTTTACTTTGTTGCTAAACGCGTTAGCCATAGAAGTAGAAGTAATCGTTGGCGTGACAACTTCATGAAGACACAATGATGGAGATCATGGTGTCATGCCGGTGACGAAGATGATCATGGCGCCCCGAAGATGGAGATCAAAGGAGCAAAATGATATTGGCCATATCATGTCACTATTTGATTGCATGTGATGTTTATCATGTTTTTGCATCTTATTTGCTTAGAACGACGGTAGTAAGTAAGATGATCCCTTATTATAATTTCAAGAAAGTGTTCCCCCTAACTGTGCACCGTTGCGAAGGTTCGTTGTTTCGAAGCACCACGTGATGATCGGGTGTGATAGATTCTAACTTTCGCATACAACGGGTGTTGACGAGCCTAGCATGTACAGACATGGCCTCGGAACACACGCAATACACTTAGGTTGACTTGACGAGCCTAGCATGTACAGACATGGCCTCGGAACACACGCAATACACTTAGGTTGACTTGACGAGCCTAGCATGTACAGACATGGCCTCGGAACACGGAGGACCGAAAGGTCGAGCATGAGTCGTATACAAGATACGATCAACATGGAGATGTTCACCGATCTTGACTAGTCCGTCTCACGTGATGATCGGACACGGCCTAGTTAACTCGGATCATGTTTCACTTAGATGACTAGAGGGATGTCTATCTGAGTGGGAGTTCATTGAGTAATTTGATTATATGAACTTAATTATCATGAACTTAGTCTAAAATCTTTACAATATGTCTTGTAGATCAAATGGCCCATGTTGTCCTCAACTTCAACGCGTTCCTAGAGAAAACCAAGCTGAAAGATGATGGCAGCAACTATACGGACTGGGTCCGGAACCTGAGGATCATCCTCATAGCTGCCAAGAAAGATTATGTCTTAGAAGCACCGCTAGGTGAAGCACCCATCCCAGAGAACCAAGACGTTATGAACGCTTGGCAATCACGTGCTGATGATTACTCCCTCGTTCAGTGCGGCATGCTTTACAGCTTAGAACCGGGTCTCCAAAAGCGTTTTGAGAAACATGGAGCATATGAGATGTTCGAAGAGCTGAAAATGGTTTTCCAAGCTCATGCCCGAGTCGAGAGATATGAAGTCTCCGACAAGTTCTTCAGCTGTAAAATGGAGGAAAATAGTTCTGTTAGTGAGCACATACTCAGAATGTCTGGGTTACACAACCGCTTGTCTCAGCTGGGAGCTAATCTCCCGGATGACGCGGTCATTGACAAAATCCTTCAGTCGCTTCCACCGAGCTACAAGAGCTTTGTGATGAACTTCAATATGCAGGGGATGGAAAAGACCATTCCTGAGGTATATTCGATGCTGAAATCAGCGGAGGTGGAGATCAGAAAGGAACATCAAGTGTTGATGGTGAATAAAACCACTAAGTTCAAGAAAGGCAAGGGCAAGAAGAACTTCAAGAAGGAAGGCAAGGGAGTTGCCGCGCCCGGTAAGCCAGTTACTGGGAAGAAGTCAAGGAATGGACCCAAGCCTGAGACTGAGTGCTTTTATTGCAAGGGAAGCGGCCACTGGAAGCGGAACTGCCCCAAATACTTAGCGGACAAGAAGGCCGGCAACACCAAAGGTATATGTGATATACATGTAATTGATGTGTACCTTACCAGTACTCGTAGTAGCTCCTGGGTATTTGATACCGGTGCGGTTGCTCATATTTGTAACTCAAAACAGGAACTGCGGAATAAGCGAAGACTGGCAAAGGACGAGGTGACGATGCGCGTCGGGAATGGTTCCAAGGTCGATGTGATCGCCGTTGGCACGCTACCTCTGCATTTACCTACGGGATTAGTTTTAAACCTCAATAATTGTTATTTAGTGCCAGCTTTGAGCATGAACATTGTATCTGGATCTCGTTTAATTCGAGATGGCTAATCATTTAAATCCGAGAATAATGGTTGTTCTATTTATATGAGAGATATGTTTTATGGTCATGCCCTGCTGGTCAACGGTTTATTCTTGATGAATCTCGAACGTGATGTTACACATATTCATAGTGTGAATACCAAAAGATGTAAAGTTGATAACGATAGTCCCACATACTTGTGGCACTGCCACCTTGGTCACATTGGTGTCAAGCGCATGAAGAAGCTCCATGCAGATGGACTTTTGGAGTCTCTTGATTACGAATCATTTGACGCGTGCGAACCATGCCTCATGGGTAAGATGACCAAGACTCCGTTCTCCGGAACAATGGAGCGAGCAACCAATTTATTGGAAATCATACATACCAATGTGTGCGGTCCAATGAGTGTTGAGGCCCGCGGAGGATATCGTTATGTTCTCACTCTCACTGATGACTTAAGTAGATATGGGTATGTCTACCTAATGAAACACAAGTCTGAAACCTTTGAAAACTTCAAGGAATTTCAGAGTGAGGTTGACAATCAACGTGACAGGAAAATAAAGTTCTTACGATTAGATCGTGGTGGAGAATATTTAAGTCACGAATTTGGTACGCACTTAAAGAAATGTGGAATCGTTTCACAACTCACGCCGCCTGGAACACCTCAGCGAAATGGTGTGTCCGAACATCGTAATCGCACTCTATTGGATATGGTGCGATCTATGATGTCTCTTACCGATCTACCGCTCTCATTTTGGGGCTATGCTTTAGAGACTGCCGCATTCACTTTAAATAGGGCTCCGTCAAAATCCGTTGAGACGACACCATATGAATTATGGTTTGGGAAGAAACCTAAGCTGTCGTTTCTAAAAGTTTGGGGATGCGATGCTTATGTCAAGAAACTTCAACCTGAAAAGCTCGAACCCAAGTCAGAGAAATGCGTCTTCATAGGATACCCTAAGGAAACCATTGGCTATACCTTCTACCTCAGATCGGAAGGCAAGATCTTTGTTGCCAAGAACGGGTCCTTTCTGGAGAAAGAGTTTCTCTCGAAGGAAGTAAGTGGTAGGAAAGTGGAACTTGATGAGGTGATAGTCACCCCTTCCGAACTGGAAAGTAGCGCAGCGCGGGAAGATGTTCTTGTGGTGCCTACACCGACTGGGGAGGAAGTTAATGATGATGATCATGAAGCTTCGGATCAAGTTACTGCTGAACTTCGTAGGTCCACAAGGACACGTTCCGCACCAGAGTGGTACGGCAACCCTGTCCTGGAAATCATGTTGTTAGACAACGGTGAACCTTCGAACTATGAAGAAGCGATGGCGGGCCCGGATTCCGACAAATGGCTAGAAGCCATGAAATCCGAGATAGGATCCATGTATGAAAACGAAGTATGGACTTTGACTGACTTGCCCGATGATCGGCGAGCCATAGAAAACAAATGGATCTTTAAGAAGAAGACAGACACGGATGGTAATGTGACCATCTATAAGGCTCGACTTGTCGCTAAGGGTTATCGACAAGTTCAAGGGGTTGACTACGATGAGACTTTCTCACCCGTAGCGAAGCTGAAGTCCGTCCGAATCATGTTAGCAATTGCCGCATACTATGATTATGAGATATGGCAGATGGACGTCAAAACGGCATTCCTTAACGGCTTCCTTAAAGAAGAATTGTATATGATGCAGCCGGAAGGTTTTGTCGATCCTAAGAATGCTAACAAAGTATGCAAGCTCCAGCGCTCAATCTATGGGCTGGTGCAAGCATCTCGGAGTTGGAACATTCGCTTTGATGAGATGATCAAAGCGTTTGGGTTTACACAGACTTATGGAGAAGCCTGTGTTTACAAAAAAGTGAGTGGGAGCTCTGTAGCATTTCTCATATTATATGTGGATGACATACTATTGATGGGAAATGATATAGAATTCTTGGAAAGTATAAAGGCCTATTTGAATAAGTGTTTTTCAATGAAGGACCTTGGAGAAGCTGCTTATATATTAGGCATCAAGATCTATAGAGATAGATCAAGACGCCTCATTGGTCTTTCACAGAGTACATACCTTGACAAGATATTGAAGAAGTTCAATATGGATCAGTCCAAGAAGGGGTTCTTGCCTGTATTGCAAGGTGTGCAATTGAGCACGGCTCAATGCCCGACCACGGCAGAAGATAGAGAAAAGATGAGTGTCATCCCCTATGCCTCGGCCATAGGGTCTATTATGTATGCCATGCTGTGTACCAGACCTGATGTAAACCTTGCCGTAAGTTTGGTAGGAAGGTACCAAAGTAATCCCGGCATGGAACACTGGACAGCGGTCAAGAATATCCTGAAGTACCTGAAGAGGACTAAGGATATGTTTCTCGTTTATGGAGGTGACGAAGAGCTCGTCGTAAAGGGTTACGTCGACGCTAGCTTCGACACAGATCTGGATGACTCGAAGTCACAAACCGGATACGTGTATATTTTGAATGGAGGAGCAGTAAGCTGGTGCAGTTGCAAGCAAAGCGTCGTGGCGGGATCTACATGTGAAGCGGAGTACATGGCGGCCTCAGAGGCAGCACAGGAAGCAGTCTGGATGAAGGAGTTCATTACCGACCTAGGGGTGATTCCCAATGCGTCGGGCCCGATGACTCTCTTCTGTGACAACACTGGAGCTATTGCCCTTGCCAAGGAGTCCAGGTTTCACAGGAAGACCAGGCATATCAAGCGTCGCTTCAACTCCATTCGTGAAAGTGTTCAAAATGGAGACATAGATATTTGTAAAGTACATACGGACCTGAATGTAGCAGATCTGTTGACTAAACCTCTCCCTAGAGCAAAACATGATCAACACCAGAACGCTATGGGTGTTCGATTCATCACAATGTAACTAGATTATTGACTCTAGTGCAAGTGGGAGACTGTTGGAAATATGCCCTAGAGGCAATAATAAATGGTTATTATTATATTTCTTTGTTCATGATAATTGTCTATTGTTCATGCTATAATTGTGTTATCCGGAAATCGTAATACATGTGTGAATACATAGACCACAACGTGTCCCTAGTAAGCCTCTAGTTGACTAGCTCGTTGATCAACAGATAGTCATGGTTTCCTGACTATGGACATTGGATGTCATTGATAACGGGATCACATCATTAGGAGAATGATGTGATGGACAAGACCCAATCCTAAGCATAGCACAAAAGATCGTGTAGTTCGTTTGCTAGAGCTTTTCCAATGTCAAGTATCTTTTCCTTAGACCATGAGATCGTGTAACTCCCGGATGCCGTAGGAGTGCTTTGGGTGTACCAAACGTCACAACGTAACTGGGTGACTATAAAGGTACACTACAGGTATCTCTGAAAGTGTCTGTTGGGTTGACACGGATCGAGACTGGGATTTGTCACTCCGTGTGACGGAGAGGTATCTCTGGGCCCACTCGGTAATGCATCATCATAATGAGCTCAATGTGACTAAGGAGTTAGTCACGGGATCATGCATTGCGGTACGAGTAAAGAGACTTGCCGGTAACGAGATTGAACAAGGTATTGGGATACCGACGATCGAATCTCGGGCAAGTAACATACCGATTGACAAAGGGAATTGTATACGGGATTGATTGAATCCTCGACATCGTGGTTCATCCGATGAGATCATCGTGGAACATGTGGGAGCCAACATGGGTATCCAGATCCCGCTGTTGGTTATTGACCGGAGAGGCGTCTCGGTCATGTCTGCATGTCTCCCGAACCCGTAGGGTCTACACACTTAAGGTTCGGTGACGCTAGGGTTGTAGAGATATGAGTATGCGGAAACCCGAAAGTTGTTCGGAGTCCCGGATGAGATCCCGGACGTCACGAGGAGTTCCAGAATAGTCCGGAGGTGAAGAATTATATATGGGAAGTCCAGTTTCGGCCACCGGGAAAGTTTCGGGGGTTATCGGTATTGTACCGGGACCACCGGAAGGATCCCGGGGGTCCACCGGGTGGGGCCACCTATCCCGGAGGGCCCCATGGGCTGAAGAGGGAAGGGAACCAGCCCTTAGTGGGCTGGGGCGCCCCCCTTTGGGCCTCCCCCTGCGCCTAGGGTTGGAAACCCTAGGGGTGGGGGGCGCCCCACTTGGCTTGGGGGGGGGGGGAAGCCACCCCCCTTCCCCCTTGGCCGCCCCCCCCTTGTGGATGGGATCTAGGGCCAGCGCCCCCCCCTCCAGGGGGCCTATATATAGTGGGGGGAGGGAGGGCAGCAGTACCACAGCCCCTGGCGCCTCCCTCTCCCCCTGCAACACCTCTCCCTCTCGCAGAAGCTTGGCGAAGCCCTGCCGAGATCCCGCTACATCCACCACCACGCCGTCATGCTGCTGGATCTCCATCAACCTCTCCTTCCCCCTTGCTGGGTCAAGAAGGAGGAGACGTCGCTGCTCCGTACGTGTGTTGAACGCGGAGGTGCCGTCCGTTCGGCACTCGGTCATCGGTGATTTGGATCACGGCGAGTACGACTCCATCAACCCCGTTCATTGGAACGCTTCCGCTCGCGATCTACAAGGGTATGTAGATGCACTCCTTCCCCCTCGTTGCTAGTATACTCCATAGATGGATTTTGGTGATGCATAGGAAATTTTAAAATTCTGCTACGATCCCCATCAAACCAAATAACAAAGAGGCTCTTGTGTCCCCAACACACCCAATACAATGGTAAATTGTATAGGTGCACTAGTTCGGCGAAGAGATGGTGATACAAGTGCAATATGGATGGTAGATATAGGTTTTTGTAATCTGAAAATATAAAAACAGAAAGGTAACTAATGATAAAAGTGAGCGTAAACGGTATTGCAATGCGTTGAAACAAGGCTTAGGGGTCATACTTTCACTAGTGCAAGTTCTCTCAACAATAATAACATAATTGGATCATATAACTATCCCTCAACATGCAACAAAGAGTCACTCCAAAGTCACTAATAGCGGAGAACAAATGAAGAGATTATGGTAGGGTACGAAACCACCTCAAAGTTATTCTTTCCGATCAATCCATTGGGCTATTCCTATAAGTGTCACAAACAGCCCTAGAGTTCGTAGTAAAATAACACCTTAAGACACACATCAACCAAAACCCTAATGTCACCTAGATACTCCAATGTCACCTCAAGTATCCGTGGGTATGAGTATACGATATGCATCACACAATCTCATATTCATCTATTCAACTAACACAAAGTACTTCAAAGAGTGCCCCAAAGTTTCTACCGGAGAGTCAAGATGAAAACGTGTGCCAACCCCTATGCATAGGTTCATGGGCGGAACCCGCAAGTTGATCACCAAAACATACATCAAGTGGATCACGTGATATCCCATTGTCACCGCAGATAAGCACGGCAAGACATACATCAAGTGTTCTCAAATCCTTAAAGACTCAATCCGATAAGATAACATCAAAGGGGAAACTCAATCCATTACAAGAGAGTAGAGGTGGAGAAACATCATAAGATCCAACTATAATAGCAAGGCTCGCGATACATCAAGATCGTATCACCTCAAGAACACGAGAGAGAGAGAGATCAAACACATAGCTACTGGTACATACCCTCAGCCCCGAGGGTGAACTACTCCCTCCTCGTCATGGAGAGTGCCGGGATGATGAAGATGGCCACCGGTAAGGGATCCCCCCCCTCCGGCAGGGTGCCGGAACAGGGTCCCGATTGGTTTTTGGTGGCTACAGAAGCTTGCGGCGGCGGAACTCCCGATCTATTTTGTTCCCCGAAGGTTTTAGGATATATGGGAATATATAGGCGAAAGAAGTCAGTAAGGGGAGCCACGAGGGGCCCACGAGGGTGGAGGGCGCGCCCAGGGGGGTGGGCGCGCCCCCTGCCTCGTGCTCTCCTCGTTGATCCCCTGACGTGCACTCCAAGTCTCCTGTATTGCTTTCTTCCAAAAATAACTTTTCCGAAGGTTTCATTCTGTTTGGACTCCGTTTGATATTCCTTTTCTGCGAAACACTGAAACAAGGGAAAAACAGAAACTGGCACTGGGTTCTGGGTCAATAGGTTAGTCCCAAAAGTAATATAAAAGTGCATAGTAAAGCCCATTAAACATCCAAGATGGATAATATAATAGCATGAATACTTCATAAATTATAGATACGTTGGAGACGTATCACCAAGCTCTTCGCTCCGCCACCTCGGGACCGGCTTGGGGGCTGGGACCTTGTCCCACCGTATGCTCGGGCCGCGTATCGACACCGATCACATTAAACAGCTAAGTCGCTTTTATGCTCAGAATTTTCAATTTTAAATTTTGTTCGGTTCGACCAAGCATTATACTTCTTTTGGCAAAAATTTATTTGTGAAAACTTCCTTGTCAAAACTTTGTTTGTGACACACAAATTCAAATACCCCGTTTTCTTGGGGGCTTCCTTTATGAAGCCTTTCTTCTTGCATATGATTATACTTGTATGGGTTCGTTCCTTGTTCATGTATTACGCCACAATATGCACCATGTTGACTTAAGTGTTCCGCAAGCTGGGTTGCCTTGCTCCTGTGTTTACCCCTACGTTCCCGATTGTTCGGCTTGGGAGTAAAGGGAGCACCTCTGCGATTGTCACGATCGGGTCATCCGAGCTCGGACCTCAGACTGGGTGAAGCCGAAAGCTAGCGCTCTTATTGTTTTCAATTATGGTCGGCACACAACGGAACTCATGAGTACAAAAAATCTATTGCACAAGTCTCATAGTAACAATGAGCAACCGAAGAAAGGTATTGGTGGAGGTACTATTTTCTTCGGAGATGCTTCTTACACTTCGTCGGTAATATAGCATAAGTTCCCTGAGCGCGCTTTGTCTGTTATAGCCTTATGGCCTGATTGCCTGGTTATCGGAAACACCGTCGATATTCTCGACAGGTGGAGTACATAACACTTTCGGTCCTTGACCGAAGAGGGAGAAGCCGACGGTCGGTTAAGACGCGTTTAAAGTTTGGGTGAACACAGATATGATATAAGTACTTCCGTACATACAATCATTATACATAAAATTCTTTTGCCCAAGTCACTCGGGGGCTCTTAAATTAGTATGACCGTTTTATAATAAATGTTTTCTTCTTGGTCATTGCAAAATCTTTTTCTATCACTCCTTTTTTTGACGCGAGTGTGTGGTCAATAGCCGGGGAGACTAGTCTCTCTCTCAAAGCCATTCGAGTTTAGTTCGCTAAACTGGCCTAACGAGCAGTACTCCGCCTTCTGGATAGGAGGTTACAGCCGTGGGCTGACCCGCTTGAGGTCTTGAGATCGGATGTGTCATATTCTTGGACGTCAAGTTTTTACTAAATTGTTGGGTTTTCCAAGCCTATGGCACTTTTAAACTATTTGTGTGTTTCCCGCATAAGTCTCGCAGTACAACACCGGACACCTTTAGAGATTCGGCAAAAACATTCTCGGATATTGCTCTATATGCATCGGTTTCGAATTGTTTCTTCGGTCAATAGTTGGGTTGCCCGGCTCCTATGCTTGTCTCCTATGTTCCGCTTTGGTCGGCTAGGTGTGCAAAGGGAGAACCACTGCGATTGTGCTTCCAGCTCGCATCGTTAAGCACCTCAGTGGAGAAAGCCGAAAACTGACTGTCACAATAAGCGTAAACTGGTCACGATCCGATGACTATGTTAAATGACGGGCCATTCATAACATTGGCTGAAGTGTTTACGGCTTGACCTCGGCTGTCGTCAAACACTAACCAGGGGCTCGTAGCTAGCTTCCCCAGTTTAAAGCTCCTATGACTAAGTGAAAGTTATAAAGCCCACATATCTGATTGCCTCGTTTCCGCTAACACAACCATCTTTGGGCACCAAGACGTCGGCTAAGGGTTGTTTTGTTATTGCGAAAACACCCTGCGTAGCATCTACAAGGGGGCGGAAGCCGACGATGGGCCACTTTGAACTGATAAACGGTCACAACGGAGTCAAAATAAACATATCATTGGCGTTTGTATTTAATATACGAGGGCCGCCTTCCGTAATCATCGTTATAAAGATATACATATGCATCAATTTGACTTAAGATTTTGGCCAAGCTGGGTTGCCTGGCTCCTGTGCTTACCCCTACGTTCCCGATTGTTCGGCTAGGTGGTAAAGGGAGCACCTCTGTGATTGTTACTACCGGATCATCCGAGTAAGTACCTCAGACTGGGTGAAGCCGAAATCTAGCAATCTTAAAGGATCACATTGGTCAGCAACGACGGAAGTGAAAATTTTGGTTCATTAATACCATAGAGTTCGGGAACTTTCCCCGAACTAAATCCTCAATATTTTCCTCCCACATTGATCGGAGGTGAGGTTTCATGATCATGATAAGCACGACGACCGAAAGAAAGGAACCGATAGCGGGACTATTTTCTTTGGAAGATGTTTCTTACGTTAAAACGTAATATAACATATCTCTCCGTGTACCTTTGTTTATAAAACCGTATGAGCGGATTGCCTTGTTTGCCGTAAAACTTTGCCCTTATAACGACTTTATAAAGTAGGACAAACACTCCCCAGCTACTGGCCGAGGAGATTGAAGCCGATGGTCGGTCAACAAAGTTTTGTACAATGCGGATTTGAGCATTAATGATGAAAAGTACTTGGATACATAGAATCATTACACATAAAAATTGTGAGTAAAATTCATTTACTGCAATCCATCTTTTAAATCCCTTGGGGCCTACCTTGGCGAGCTCGGATTTCAACCAGATCTAAACTCTTTTAAGATATCTTTATTCTCTTTCCGAGAAGTTTGTGTTAAACACAACAAAATTTTCTGTCAAACGGATATTGATCCTTAATTCAGCCACCCGTGCCCACATTAAGGATCGGGGGCTACCGGGCTTTGTGCTCATTATTTACAAATATTAAAGGGGCACATCGATCCCCTAATCTGGTGTTGCCACCCGACCAGTGTCTCGGGGCTACTGCATTGCCTATTCAATGCAGAAAATTCAAAGTGCTCAGTGTTCGGCATAACCGAACTATGGACAAGCGCTTCTTCGGACAACAATAAGTACCATATGGTACTTATCCGGCATCAAGCTGATATATCATGGCGACTTCTCACGACCCTCTCTCAGGGGCCCATCTGCCGATCACTATTACCTCTAATATATTACACTGCGTTTCTATTCCTATGTATGCTGCCGAGCTAGGAGTTGATCCTCAGGCCGATTTCATGACCTAGGTCTCAGGGGCTACCAGGATCAGCAGTTTTATGTTTTCCTTCAGGTGCATCTTGGATTTTAGGCCGATAGACACCTTGAGGGCTAC
Organism: Aegilops tauschii subsp. strangulata; assembly: GCF_002575655.3. Lineage (NCBI taxonomy): Eukaryota > Viridiplantae > Streptophyta > Magnoliopsida > Poales > Poaceae > Aegilops > Aegilops tauschii. Next base: position 79,647,470 of record NC_053040.3, read on the forward strand.
TGGCAATACATCTCGTCAGCAAATAAATTTATACGCATCGGAAATAAAATCCGCAAACAATCAGCCCATGACCGAGGTGCTGAGCCACCTCGGAAGCAGTTCGGCATATAGCTCGGATGCAAGTGGCTGGCTCCTTAGAGGGCATTTCCGGCATTAAGCTCGGCTAACACTTTTTTGAACCAAGGTGATCTATGACACCTCGGACATAGTCCGGCGTTGGAGCTTGGACATAGTCCGGCGTTGAAGCTCGGATGCAGTTCGGCGTTGGAGCTCGATTATAACAATACTCTTCAGATACAGTCCGGCGTTGGAGCTCGGATACATTCCGGTGTTGGAGCATGGAAGTGGTTCGACGTTGGTGCTCGGCTGCAGAAGATACCTCGAATGCAGTTCGGCATTCGAGCTCGGATGCAAGAGGACACTGCCGCCCGGGAACATCTTCAAACCCGTGGTGTGGCGTAAAAATAACAGGGCATTGATAAATGCCGGAAACTTAAAGGGACTCCTCGGATACCTGACGTGTAAACTCTTCGGATGCATTTCGGCGATCCTCAAGATCAAAGATGAGAAGATTTGTTGAACCAGTTTTCAAGACCGACGACTGAAGATGAAGAACAATTCGGAAGAATCGAGGAGCGTCCCCAACTTGAAGACCGGTTCAGGGGGCTACTGACCGTGTCCTGGACTAGGGGGTACTCACCACGTCGTCTCCCGACCAGCTGGATCGGGCCGAGGACCCCCATGGCGGTTCACTATTGGGCCAGTTCGGACAGCCCATGCCGCATACAAGGAGGATTCTACAGGACTTGGCGCCCAAGACAAGGACTCCTCTAAACCCTAGGCCTACGGTGTATATATAAACCGAGGCCAGGCTAGTCAATAGACAATCTCATATTTATTACTACAATCTCGTGGTAGATACATATACTCTGTACTATACCCATATGAATACAATTAAAAGCAGCATGTAGGGTATTATCTCATCGAGAGAGCCCGAAGCTGGGTAAAACCCCGTGTCCATATTATCATCGCTCCCAGACACCTAGCTTAGGACCCCTACTACGAGATACGCCGGATATTGAACCAACAGCGGGTGATCAAGCCGATCGCGCGCGAGATCGGGGACGTCGCTCGGTGGAGGCGGGGTGGCGGCAGAGTCCGCGATCAGGCCGGCGACGACGGACGGCGTGGGACGTCGTGCGGACGAGCGTGTCAGCACGGGCACCCGGGCTGCCAAAGCAGCGCCGGCGCCCGGGCAGCGAGGCCCGAGCGACCAACGGAGCAGCGGCGCCCGAGTTGAGCCATCCGATGAGCTTGACGCAGCTGTCCCGATGCAGCTGAGGACAAGGCCGGCGAGGTAGACCGCCGGGCCGCCGTGCAGACGCGGCGGAGGCGGGTGACGTGGATCGATGGGCGGGCCGGCACACGAGCGACGTCTATGATTGGTCATCGCATGGCGCGAGGCCGCCAGGTCGGGGCGATGCAAGTGTCCCGGTCGGAGCAGGGCGGTGACGGCCAACGCAGGACGACGGGTGGACCGACACGCGGACAGCGGCTGGCTCTGACGGGCTGCCTCGGCGCGCGTGGCCGCCTGGTCAGAGGAGAGGCCGGCTGGTCGCGCCGAGGTCGGAGTAGAGGCGCACGGGTGTCGACGGCGGCGGAGGGCGACGCATACCGATCAAGATTAGATCGGGAAACCAAAAATAAAAACGCCGATCAAAACGACCGGCGAGAGAGCCAAAAAACCCGGAGCAAGGGCTCGGGAAAAGACTCTTCTAGGGCAGCCGGCCAACACGGCCGGTGGACGAACCCTAGGTACGGGTGGCGCGGCCCCTGGCGGCGGTCATGGAGGTCGAACGCCCCTGGGGCGACGCGCGGGTGCGGAAGCGGCAGCGGCTAGGGTTTGAATCGTGATTAGGCTGATACCATGTTAAAAGGAAGAGAGAGGGATTGGTGGAATCGTCATTGTATTGCTTGAGCCTCATGCGCATATATACAGAAGTACAATGATTTACTTGAAGTACAAGACAAGTCCGAACAAATCATAATCTATCTCATCTTTTCTAATACAATCAGGTTACTCAACATAGAGCAACCCCAACCAAACCGAGCTCGATTGAAAGATGTCTCCTAGTCTCTGAAGGCAAGCACGCACCTGACACTTTTGCTCCTGTAGAAGGCATGTCGTTTGATTCATGCCAAGAAGTGCATGAACAGTACATATAACCTATTCCCTTGGGAGAATGGTTTCGGGATTCGTCATGGAAAATCAAGACGAGGAGGTGGGCGGCGTACAAGCTGATGCGTGAAATTGTTTGTCACTGCCGCGTGAGTTACATAGCCTCATGCTTGAAGGTTCAGTAGAACTACATACTTCTTGTTGCCCCATTTCGTGATGAGAAATTTCAGATGGTCCAAGTTAATATGAGCTATCAATTTTTCCCAATCCAATGGGTCGAATGTGTCGGACCTCTTGGGAGGTAAGAATCTATTGATTCCTTTACAAGGTTGATATAGACTTTGCATAGACACATGTAAACCGGATAGCATATTTGTCAAATTACTAACATTTGTTTAATCTTTACTTGGTTTCTCAACCTTTTCCAATGATCGTTTCTTGAGCTGATACAAAAATTATATGATAATGTAAACTGTGAAAATAATTTTCTGTATATGATGGTTCCTGAAGAATGACAATTAACTATACCTTTCAAGAAATAAGAGTTCTCCATGGAAGGGTATATTTTCTTCACACAAAAAAACAAGTCTGCGGTATGTGATCAATAGTGAGAATTTATACCGATATGGGAGAAAGAATGATTGATTAATTCAAAAGATTTCCTTTTAGCAAGTAACTTGCCATAGTTGAGAAATTTTACAGGACCAAATGTACCAGTGGTGTTCAAGACTTACAAATAACTTATAAAAGAATTAATTATAGTTAGATGGGATTGTTCATTGTTTTGTATTCAGCTCTTTTTTTTTTCTTCTTCACCAGCCTCTTAATAGCATTAGCGCGCGCAATGTGGCAGAGTATGTCCATCTGCTTCCCGCAAAAGGAAAGAGTATGTCCATCCGCTTCTCACAAAAAGAAAGAGTATGTCCATCTGCATGCGGCGCCATGCATAAGCCATCAAATGCGCGCACCCCTGCCTCCACCTAGCTATAACAGACATATTTAGTTTGAATGCATCGCATACAGCGATATGACTATATAAATTTTACCTTATGCAATTTTTGGCACCTCGTGTCTCATATTGTTGTCGAGATGACTCATATAAGCCCGTGCAAGGATGCATGTTCTCGTGTATCTATATGTTGGAATCTATGTTATTTACTGTAATAAGGAGAAGGATGACTGTCATATGTACCTCGCTCAACATGCATCATGTATCTTTTTTTAGAGTCGCCACTTTCATGTGTAACACATGTACCTGGTCCACATGTTCATGGCTGAGATATGTTGAGCATCATGTACCCTTTTTTAGAGTCGCGCACTTTCATGTGTGACACATGTACCCGGCCCACATGTTCATGGCTCAGATATAGCGTGCTACCTGACGAGCGCGGCCGAATGGACGATGTTTCCTGACGGACGTGGTTCAGATGATATATCAATCGTTTATGAATCTATATATTAGGTTCCGCATCGACGCATGGTGGCACCAAATGAATAATAAAAAGATAACATAATATCAATCAGTGCGTGATACCACATATTACGGTTGGGACTTGGAGCCACGTTCCCGTATATGATCTGCTCCCTCCCTCTCGAATTACTTGTCGCATAGATGAATAAAAAGGATGTATCTAAAACTAAAATACGTCTAAATACATCTATTTCTGTGATAAATAATTTCGGACGGTGAGAGCAACTCCAATGGGGCGACCCATTTCGTCCGCCGTCCGTTTGGGTCGACGCGGACAAAGGAGGCCCAACGCGCCGACCCAAACCCAAATCGAGTCCGCCTCGCGTCCGCGCCGACGCATTTGCGGCCCAAATTTGCGCCCCAAATGCGTCGGCGCGGACGCGGAACGGACTCCACACGCGCCTTCCCGGTGTCCGCCGCGTCCCCACCTGGCGGTCGTCCAACTACCCGCTGCCTACCTGGTCAGGTTAATTTATGACCTCAGACCCACGCGTCAGCAACGGCGGTCATCCTTTTTTAAATCTACCATGCGGCGGGGCCGTCCTCATCCGCTTCCAGCCAGCTCCCGTCCCCATCTAGCCATACTCGCTCCCCCATTGCCGGCAAACCCTAGCCACCCCAGATGGGGCTCTTCTCCGGCGCCGGCAGCAGCAAGGCCAAGGGCAAGTCGCCCGCCATTCCTTTTCCCTCGAAGTTCCTCCCACCTTCGCCGACGCTAGCTCGCCGGCCGAGGCAGCGCGTCAACGTGCCGGTACACCAGGCGGAGTGGCACTGGCAGAACCGCATGCCTCTCCCATACCCCGACGCCACCCTGCCGCACGACTGGCACTTGGATCCGAAGAGGATCCCAATGTCAACGGCGCCGCAGTCGGCTACGACGCACGCGGAGGAGGTGCGGCGCCGGCGGCCGCTCCTGACGCCGGAGCAGCGCCGCGACCCCGCATATGCATCCGACTCGCCCAACATGAGATACACCACCGCTTGTGTGTTGTCTTTTCACCCTGATGGCCCGCCTAGCCTCCTGCCAGGGCTAGCACTGTCCTACCCGTGACCTACTAGCATGCCTACACTGACTGCCAGCAGCCTAGCACCGGCCCTATTTGCCTCTGCAAATTGTCTGCGTTATTACCATGACACAGCAAGTGAACTACTGCTAACAATTTCACGTCATGAATCTTGGAATCATTGAACACATTGGATAAGTGGGTGTCGGGGCACCTAGGTTCTATCACACCTTTACCGAAAAAGTCTTTCGTCCCGCTTTATAAATAAAGTAAACCACCATAGCCAAAGGATACATCAAGGTTCACACCCACACACATAGAGTATCAACACAACAGAAAGTACAGGGTTCTGCTGAGGGCACAGCTCAACAAGCCCAATAAAACAACAAGACAACAACGGGGACAAGCCGCGACAAGACGAGATCTAATCCGGCTCAGGTGGTGGCGGAGGAAGCGGCGGCGCCAAGCAAAGAGCCATCGCACGCAGATCAGCAATGACGTTGTTGATGGCGTCATGATCCTGGGGGCGGCTAAGCGGCCGCCAAAGCTGCAAGGAACCACACATTTTAAATATTGTGTTAGTCGCACGTCGAAGGGGGACACGTTGGATCACAAGCTTATTGCCGACCATCCACAACGTCCAGGTAAGGACCCCAATCGCCAGCCACCTAATATGGCATCTAGAAGGGGGCGATGCCTGAATTTCGGCGAAGAGGTCCAGGAAGTTGGTGTTACACCAACGACCGCCGACCGCCTCGCGGAGGCAGCTCCAGAGGAACTGGGCTGAGACGCAGGAGAAGTAGATATGGTTGGAGTCCTCGACCGTCCCACAGAGAGGGAACATCCCATCTCCGGGGCCATTCCGTTTTAACACTTCCACGCCAGACGGCATTCGTCCACGGATCCATTGCCACAAGAAGATCCTGATCTTCAGAGGAAGTCTGACCGCCCAGACCGCCACTAGTGGCTCATGGGCTGGAGTGGGGGCGATGGCCCGGTATAGGGATTTGGTGGAGAAGATGCCCGAAGGCTCTAAGCTCCAGGAAAGGAGATCGTGGGGGTGCGCAAGGTGTGGCTCGTGAAGAGCAACGGTGTCCAAGAGTTCATGCCACGCAATCGTTTCCGGGGGGCCAAACGGTCGTCTGAACGCAAGGCGCCCTAAGTCAATAAGGGCCGTCTCCACTGAGACCCGAGGGTCTACAGTGACGGCGAACAAGTCCGGGAAGCGAGCCGCAAAGGGAGATTCACCCGCCCATCTATCGAACCAGAATAATGTGGTTGATCCCATTCCCACAGCGATGGAAGTCCCAATCCGGAGGAGCAGGAGCAGCTGGATGATGGATTGCCAGAATTGGGAGCCTCCCGCCCTCTGGCAAAAGCTAGAGGTTGTCCGCGCAGGTATTTGTTCCGAATGATCTGTAGCCAAAGACCGCCCTCACCATTGGCAATCCGCCATAGCCAACGCGTCAGGAGGGCAATGTTCATGCGTTTGGAGGACATAATACCGAGGCCGCCTTGGTTGCGAGGTTTGCAGACGTCAGGCCAGCGGACCATGTGATATTTCTGCTTGTCCCCCTCGCCTGCCCAAAAGAAGTGTTCCTGGATCGAACCAATCTCATGGTGCAGAGTCTCAGGCAGGCTGTAGAAGCTCATGATGAACAAGAGGAGGCTGGATAGGGAGGAGTTGATGAGGATTGTCTGAGCCGCCTTAGAGAGCCATCTACCCCGCTAGGGCTCAATGCGATGCTGGAGCTTAAGCACCGAGGGTCGCAAATCCGCAACGGACAACCGAGAGTCACTGATGGGGATCCCCAGGTAGGTAGTGGGAAATGAGCCCTTTTCGTTTCGTCAAGCAAATGAGGTGGCTCATGAATTAGCACAAAATTCTTTTAGTCAAAAAACTTCCATGTTCTGGGAATCTACTATCCTTGGCTTTATTTCTCATGCTAATGTAAATGACCTGTCTATTATTTGAGGAATAAAGTCTTATTGGTTCAAAACTAGTAAGCATGCACGTGCAACGCACGCATTATAATCTGCAATAAAACATCTATTTTGAATCTTATTTCTCTTTTAGTGAGTTTTTTTACCGAGCCATTTAAGAAATCGGACACCATTGCACGCCACATCCTCTCCGAGTCTTGTAAATGTTTGGCATATTTCCTATTATAGTCAAAATAGTTCATAACAAACATCAACCACTTTTGATAATAATTGTGGCCATGGTAGTCTTTCTATTCCACCTTAGGGTATCTTTGATCCAGAATATTTTCATTGAAAATTCAAAGGGTTGAATCCAGATGATTTTTTTCTAGGCACTCTTATTATATGAATGAATTAATCCTATAGAAAAAAAATCTAGAAATTCTTTTGCACTACATTCCTTAGGAAGTTTCATTCCACACTAACCTCTTAGAACGGTCCTTCATTTTTTTTAAATTGTATTCTAACTAAACACTACTAGGAAAAGGGCTATAGATGGAATGGCCATTAATGGCGCACCAGCACATGATGCGCCATTGCTGCGCACCAGACATGTGGTGCGCCATTGCTATATAGCAATGGCGCACCATGTGCTGGTGCGCCATTAGTGTGAAAGACACTAATGGCGCACCAGACAAACGGTGCGCCATTAGTAACAAATTTTATTTTTTTTATTTTGCCAGACATACTAATGGCGCACCAGGACATGGTGCGCCATTACAAGTTGTAACTAGTAATGGCGCACCAGCAACATAGTGCGCCACTAAATTTTTTTTTTTTTTTTTACTTTTTTGCAAAACTACTAATGGCGCACCGGCTGCAGTGCGCCATTACTAGTTTAAGCTAGTAATGGCGCACTGCTCCCCGTGCGCCATTAGTGTTTTTTTTGCAAAACTACTAATGGCGCACCACCAGCAGGTGCGCCATTAGTAACCAGGGTTACTAATGGCGCATTGTGTGGTGGTGCGCCATTAGTAACCTGGGACGAGCTAGATATTTTGGACAGCCACACCTACCCACTCACTTTCCCCACTTCATTCTCTCCTCCCTCCTCCAAGCTTGTCTCGGCTGCCTCCTCCTCCTCACCTCATTTGCACCATAAATTCATCCAAATTACGTGGTTAAAGCCCCTTTTTTTGATAGGTAAGTAAGGGGAAGCTATCTTTATGTTGTTCTCCCTCCAACAACGTGCGCACATGCACTTTTTATGTCGTAGCTAGATCTATGTATGTTTGTGGTGTTGCATATGTTTGTGGTGTTGCATATATGTTTGTGTTTGCAGGTACCGGTATTTGAAATGCGATAGTTGCCAATATTTTGCCGGAATGTTGATTCATTTCCGTTTCGGCGAGAATTTTGGCACTATGCATTCTTTTTGGTCGTATTTTTAGGGAAAGTCATGCCAAATTTTTTCTTGGTTCTAAAATATCGTTTTGCTCTACCCCGCAGGTGACCATGGTCCGCACGATGACCGAAGGCATCGTGAATAGGTTTTTGAGCTCTGCGAAGGCCGAGATGCTTGAAAAGAACGAGACGGAGATAAGATGTCCGTGTCGAAGATGCAAGCTGAAGAGCCTTATTGCGGACCCGGATTCCGGGCAGGTGCGGGACCACCTGCTCTTGCGTGGTTTCATGGATGGCTATCGGTGGCAAGGTGATGAAGATGACTATGAAGTCGTCCATGGGGGTCGGGCAAGAAATGAGGATGGGAAGCAAGACAACCACCGCGGCTCGGGCGGGCGAGAAGACGAAGAATCTCCAGGACATGATCACGACGGTGATGCTGTACACAGTCATCATGTAGAAGATGCCGGACATGATGATGAGGAAGATGCGGGAGCAGACGAAGGGCATGATCATGAAGATGAAGATGCCGGCGGAGCAGACGGCGATGGACCATCGATGGGCTGGGTGCAGGACCCTCATATTCAAGAGCTGCTTCTCAAGCAGACCGATAACGCAAGAGCTGCCGCCCGAGAGAAAGCCAAGCTGGATCAACTGGAGATAGACGTGGTTACTCCATTGTATGAAGGATGCAGGCCCGAGGATACCCGCCTGAAAGTAACGCTCATGGCTCTGGAGATGAAGGTAAAGCACAAAATGACCGATGCATGCTTCGACGAGAACATGTCATTCTGGCACGAACGTCTTCCCAAGGGGAACAAGTGCCCGACCAGTTTCGAGGAGGCGAAGAAAATCGTGTGTCCTCTGGATTTACCGCACGTGAAATACCATGTGTGCATGAACAATTGCATCATTTATCGGGACGAGCACACGGAGTCTACCATATGTCCGGTGTGCGGCGTCACTCGATACAAGAAGAGGAAGAAAGCTCCTCGAAAAGTGGTGTGGTACTTTCCGATCACTCCTCGTCTGCAGCGGTATTTCACGGACCCTAAGGTAGCAAAGCTCCTGCGTTGGCACGCGGATAGGGAGGAGAAGAAGCGAGAAGATGACGCAAATGATCCGGAGATAAATAAAAAAGACAAGATGCTGAGTCACCCTAAGGATGGGAGCCAGTGGCAAGCGTTGAACTTCGAACACCCAGAATTTAACGATCCAAGGAACATCGTGCTGGGCGCGAGCACCGATGGAGTCAATCCGTTTGGCAGCCAGAGAAGCACACATAGCACCTGGCCTGTGTTTGTGTGGATGTACAACCTTCCCCCCTGGTTGTGCATGAAGAGGAAGTACATTCACATGAGTATGCTAATTGAAGGGCCGAAACAACCAGGGAACGACATCAATCTGTATCTGGGGCTGCTGGAAGAGGAGCTAGACACGCTGTGGAAAACGCCAGCCAATACGTGGGACGCCGCAGAGAAAAAATATTTCCCTATGAGAGCCGCACTGCTCACGACGGTGCACGACTATCTCGGTTTCGGATATCTCGCGGGGCAGGTGGTCCACGGATTTTCTGGATGTGTCAGGTGCATGGATGACACAACGTATCGCCAGCTAGATAGAGATCCCGGGTCTTCGAAAACCGTGTTCATGGGACATCGAAGGTGGCTTCGCGACGATGACCCGTGGAGGAAACGCAAGGATCTGTTCGATGGTGAAACCGAACCCCGAAGACGCCCGCGTACGAGGAGCGGCGAGGAAATAGACGAGCTGTTGAAAAATTGGAAAGATTGCCCACTGCCGGGAAAGAAGCAAAAGGCGCCAGAGCCGGGAAAGAAGCAAAAGGTGCCAGAGCCACTGCTAAAGGTATGGAAAACGAGGTCTGTTTTCTGGGACTTGCCGTACTGGAAGATCCACCATGTGCCTCACAGCCTTGATGTCATGCATATCACGAAGAACGTGTGCGAGAGTCTGCTTGGTACCCTGCTCAACATGCCAGAGAGGACCAAAGATGGGCCGAAAGCAAGGGCAGACTTGAAATCAATGGGCATCAGGGAGGAGCTTCACGCTAATGATGATGATGATGATGAGGCGAAGCAGGAGACGGAAAGTCGTCGCAAAGGCAAAAAGGCCAAGAAGACCGGAAATGACTTCCCTCCCGCGTGCTTCACTCTAAGTCAGGAGGAGATCGATCAGTTTTTCACCTGCCTCGTAGGAGTAAAACTTCCTTACGGTTACGCGGGGAAGATAAGCAGATACCTAGACTCAGTGAAGCAGAAGTTCAGCGGGATGAAGTCTCACGACTGTCACGTGCTGATGACGCAGATACTTCCAGTTGCAATCCGTGGGATCATGGACGCGCACGTCCGTGAAACGCTATTTGGCCTATGCAACTTTTTCGACGTCATCTCTCGGAAGTCGGTTGGCGTGAGGCAACTCAGAAGGCTACAGGAAGAGATCATGGTGATACTATGCGAGCTTGAGATGTACTTCCCTCCCGCATTCTTCGACGTTATGGTGCATCTGCTGGTCCATATCGTGGAGGATATCATCCAACTCGGGCCGACGTTCCTGCACAGCATGATGCCGTTCGAAAGGATGAATGGTGTCATCAAAGGATACGTTCGCAACATGTCACGTCCAGAGGGAAGCATAGCCAGGGGCTTTCTGACCGAAGAGTGCATCTCCTACTGCACGAATTATCTAGGCATCGAGAACCCCGTTGGTCTACCCGTCAACAAGCACCTCGGCAGGCTCGCTGGATGGGGTCACCGTGAGGGTCGCCGCGAAATGCATGTCGACTTCGATGCTCGACTCGCCGACTTTGAAAGAGCAAACCTACTCGCGCTACAACACATAGACGTGGTCGATTCTTGGGTGGTAGAGCACAAAACGTTTATTGAGAAGACGTACAATGACCGAGGCCAACAGAGGACAGACGAAGATATAATCAAAGAGCACAACTCATGTTTCACGCGTTGGTTCAAGCAGAAGCTTTTGTCGTACCCTTTACATGAGGATTCTTCCGCGGAAGAACAACTCATATTCGCCTTGTCACAGGGCGCCGAGCACAACCTGATGACGTATGAGGCGTACGATATCAACGGCTACACATTCTACACCGAGGACAAGGACATGAAGAGCGATGGTTATCAGAACTCCGGGGTAACGATGGAATCCTACACCGGTAACGACAAGGATAGATACTACGGAAGGATCGAGGAGATCTGGGAGCTGAGCTACGCTGGAGAGAAGGTCCCGATGTTCCGTGTCAGATGGGCCAAGAGCGTCATAAAAGAAGACCGGTATTTCACCACCATGGTTATACCCGAAGCCAAATCCAAGACCGCAGGCGCGAACGTCACCGCGAAAAATGAGCCATGGGTACTGGCTTCCCAAGTGGACCAATGCTTCTTCATTACCGACCCATCAAAGCCCAGTCGTGTTGTCGTGAGGAGAGGCAAAAGGAAGATCATCGGAATGGATGGAGTCGCCAATGAGCAAGACTTCGACAAGTACGGCGACCCGAAGATGGAACATGACGACGACGATGAAGTATTAGCATACACCACAAGAAGAAGCAGGACCACCCTACCTAAAGGACGTCCGTTCAAGAGAAGAACTCCATTTACGAAAAATAAGGGCAAGAAGATTGTGAACAGATAGCTAGCTAAGATCGATTGTATTTAAATTGTAGCCTTCATTTCTCGATTGTATTTCATGGGCACTTTTTGAACTCATGAATGTTTTTAAATTTCATGGACACTCGATTGTATTTCTCGATTGTAGCCGACCCCCCGCACCCTCCCCCGCTCCACCGGCCGCCGCCGCCGACCCCCGGCCCGCACCCTCCCCCACTCCACCGTCGCCGATGACCCACCGCACCCTCCCCCGCTCCACCGGTCGTCCCCGACGACCCCCCACACCCTCTCCCCCGCACCCTCCCAGGCCCGCTCCACCGTCACAAATGAATGCAACTAAATTTGCAAAAAAAGCATAAAAAATTATTACTGTTATGATTTAAACAAGTTTGAACATATTTAAACACAAATAAATATCAAACAGCATTTTAAATGCATAAAAAAAATTGGGGAGCCTGGGAATCGAACCCAGGACCTCCTAGTGTGTGTGCTGCGTGCTGACCAGTCGGGCTAGTGGGCGTGTTCTGATGGAGATAGGGTTAGGTGGGATATAACCTGACCAGTCGGGCTAGTAAGTAAAACCAAATTCTAATGGCGCACCAGGGGGAGGTGCGCCATTAGAGTCTGACGTACTTATGGCGCACCAGGGGGAGGTGCGCCATTAGAATAGACATACTTGTTCCCTAGCCTCGCACTGTCGCCTCCCTCCCTCCCTCGCTCGCCAGATCCCCCACTTCTCGACCCCAACCATACGCCGCCGCCCCCTTGCTCCGCCCCCTCCGTCCGCCGCGCCTGCACGTCGTCCGCCGCTGTGGTCTTGCGCTGCCTCGACGTCGCCGCCCCGACCCCCGCCGGAATCCACCCCCGCCCCAGCACGTACGTCCCCTCCCTCCCTTCCCCCATCCCCCTAGCTTCTCCTCCTCCTCCTCTCACCACCCGTGCCTTCTTCTGCTCGAAAGGTCAAGAAGGCGGCCAAGGACGCCGACGACATCACTGGCCCCTTCCTCCGGATCGCCGCCCGCAGCCTCCTTGACGCTGGCGTCCACCGGAGCACCACGACCGCGTCTGGGACCTCGTCTCTGCTCCGCCGCCGTCTACGACCTCGTCTGCGACCGCGTCCATCAAGGTGAGTTCTTCCATGGATCACTTCCAGGCCATCGGTGCCATCCTGTTAATCAAGAGTGCTACTCCATCTAACTGTCATGAGGGATTATGGTGAATTTGCAATGCAATGCCAGTACTACACCTGACGATTTGCAATGCCAGTGTGAATTTGTAGTGCAAAAAAATTGCCAGGTCTGCACAATTGTTGTTCTAGTTACTTTCGAAACAAGGAGAGCTTTGATGTTGACTAGCATGCTGATAAATTATGAGAAATTAAAGTTTCTCAGATATGCCAGCAAGAAAATTCCTGTTGTTAAATTCACTGAAAATTCAGTTAATTTGGCTTTATTGAAAACCTTACTGAAACTAAATTCAGTTAGCTGGGTCATCTTCCACTTGAGAGGCTGGAATGATATCAGTGGCAATTATTTCCTATGATATGATGTAGCAGTAGTAGTAGTATATTGTGCTTAGGGCATGAATCATATGCAGCAGTAGTAGTAGTATTTTGTGATGAGGTTGGAGATTATGACCCCCAAACTAAATCTCCTAGGACCACAAATCATACCATCTCATCCATATAAGAAGCTTGAACAGCACCTTAACAATGAGGCACTACTAATTGGGCTGCTGTTTCCTCCCCAAAAGAAGGCATCTATGTGTTGCTTCTCAACCCTGGTGCCTTGCAGGTGAGATCACCTGCTTTACAGCTTTCTCTTGCTGCATAGGAAAGGTATTTTGCAGTGCTCAAGCAAAGTGAGGATAGTTTTTGCACAACAGCTGAATGTAACTGAATTTTTGAACACATGAATTGTAGATAGTTTCAGTTAACTAAGATTGGCAAAATATCTTGTTTCAAATATAGCCTATGCATGTCTTGTTTTCTGGTTATGGATATTGTATAGTACTGCATATCTTGTTTTTTTGTAATATAATGCTTACCAAAGGTTTCAATATTTTGCTGTTACCATTGTTCTTTGAGCATAATTCTTTTTCATTTCCTACTATCCTTATTCTAATTCTCTTAAATTTTGAAGCTGGAAATAAACTGCCAAAACTGAAAGAAATTGGAGTGTTGAAGATATGCTAGTGCTGAATTTTAGTAGTAGACTAAAATAAATTTTAGAATGACTGAATGTATGCAGCCTGCAGTAGTGTAGCTGTACCAAAATCACATATGCCCTAATGTATGCAGTCATGTTTTTATGCCATTCTGACTTCTCCACTGGGACTTCTCTCCTGTGATGTCTGTTTTGTTTCTGCAAAAACCCATTCAGTAGTGTGGGACTGTGGATCATTAGCAAGGATACCCTGCTTTAGTTCAGACTTCAGAGATATTTGCCTTTGCTTCAATAGGTAGTTTGCTCACAGTCTAAGTTGAGCTGATTTTGTTGGGTGACCTATTAGATCTGGAATGGAAGCTCACATAAGTTGAGCTGCTTTTTGTCCATATGAAAGCAGAGGACCATATGGTCTGTGGCCTTTTCATCCATATGAAAGTAGAGGCACATTGTGGTGCTAGTTTGCTGGGTTTTGTCTCCGACCATTGTGTCGTGATGAATTTGCAGGTACCCCGAGAGGCCCTTGAGTTTGCTGGAATGTCGATTAACTTCCGTTCCGGCAAATTCGGGTACTCCATATGTCCTATTTTCAGCAAAGGTCATGCTGAAATTTTCCCTATGAGATTTAGCATGACTTTGCTAAAAATAGGACATATGGGGTACTTGCGACTAATGCATGGGCCGGGGTATCTTAGTACTTAGTTAAGTAGGATCGACTGCCCCGCCATTCTTGCTGCATTAAACCATAGGTGGCAATAGAGCCAAGTGATTATGCCCAACTTAGAATTCTCCTTAGCATCGATAAACCCTAGATGATAAACCCAACATAGGTGGCAATAGGGCCAAGTGATTAGTGCCAAGTGATTAGCCCCAACCTAGGGTGCCTCGGCATCGATAAACCCTAAATGATGAAAACTTAACTTAGCATTTAGGGTGCCTCGGCGTCGACAAACCCTAAATGGTGAAACCTTGGCTTCTATAGGGTGCCTCGGTGTCGATGAGAACCTAAATGATGTACGCTTAGGCTTTTAGGGTGCCTCGGCGTCGACAAACCCTAAATGATAAAAGATTAGCTTTTAGGATGCCTCGGTGTCGACAAACCCTAAATGATGAGACCATGATCTTGTTCCTTGACAATAACCAACTTTTTGACCAAACTTTTTTCCTATTTAGAGCGAAACATGGCCCACAATGATGAGGCCGGCGGTTCGGGCGGCAAGCAATTCTGGGAGCTGTCCCAGGAGATGGAGGAAGAACCTCACCGCTATCGGGATGATGCCGCGGAAGACACCAATCCTGACTACACAACCCCTAGTGGGGTCGGGGATGATGACACCACTGATGGTGCCGCCGAGGATGCCACCACTGATGATGGCGGTGCACGCACAGATGGCAGCCAACCGAAGAGGCAACGGAAGGACCGGCGCCCGAACATGCTCGGCACCGTCAAGGAGGAATTTACTGAAGTGAACTCCGACGGGCATCCAACGGCGCCCAAACATGTAGTCAAGGGGTACTCGGTTCAGCTCGGGTGCATTCTCCGGAGCACCGTCTCGATCAACACCGAGAACCTAAGGCATAAGGACCGAGGGAATTTGCGCTGCCTCCTCTTCACGAAGCTGCACGAACGATACAAGTTCCCCAATGAGTTTGCAAACACACGCCTCTCAGGGAATAAAGTGAACAGTGCCGCCCTCACGAGGATGAGCACGGCCCTGTCTACATGGAGAAGCACGGTGAAGGCAATGATTGAAAAAGGTGATAGTTATGAGAAGATCAAGGCGAAATATCCTTTGATGAGCGAAGATGACTACAAGGAGTTCAAGATCAAGTGCGAGAGCAGCGCAACCTCCGAATCAAGTCAGTGGGGGAAAGAAATGCGGCAGTTGAACTTAGGGGTCCACCAACTCGGTCCCGGCGGTTATAGAGTGGCGGAGCCTATATGGGACAAGGAGGACGCGGAGCGTGCCGAGCAAGGCCTACCGCCCCGCTTCGAGAAATTAACTGACAAGCAGACCAGGAACTTTGTCAGGGCCCGGTACAAGGAGGACCCGGTAACAAAGGAGCTTACCACGGATCCGAAGACCAAGGCGCTTGAGAAAGTTCTGGTAAGGAATACACCCCCGCGTAATTAGCTACATATATGGTTGCATTCTAGTTAATGAAGCCAAATTTCTAAATGGTTCACATTCCTTCCGCAGGAGGCTGAAAGCAGTAGCGCGGGGTCATCTTAGAGCTCCCCTTTTGACACCCCTTTAAATAGGGCGTTGAACGTAATGAAAAACAAGGATAAGCTCAGTAAGCCGTCGTCAGCTGGTCGTGTGGCCGGCAAAGGCTTGTCCACAAAATGGTCGTCATACTATACCACTGGTGGGCGAAAGGACAAAAAGACCATCTTCGAAAGCCAGTCGCGCGAGGTTCAAGAACTCAAGGCACAAGTGGCGCGGATTCCGGAGATTGTCCAAGAGCAAGTGCAACAACAACTGGGAACGACGCTCACCGTCATTGTGCCTACCTTGATTCAGGGGCTGACGACGTGGATTGCGGGCGGCCAACAGGGGCCTCCCCCGGTTCCCAGCTTCACGGCCAGCAACTCGCACAACGCGCAGGCGGCGCCATTGGTGTCTCCGGCGGAGGCGGTATTCGTGTCTCCGGCGCCGGCACGGGCATTGGAGCTTAATGCACCTGGGTGTACGCCGGCCGGCACCTCGCCAGCAAGCGGCCCCTCCGTCAGTTGCACGCGCACGCCCGCCGTTGGCGGTGCCTCGACATTAGCCGAGCTCGACGGCATCACGGTAACTAAGCCTCTCGGCCGATGACTTCATCTCCTTGCCTTTGACTGGGCATCCCTGACGCCCTACATGTTCGATGTTCCTTGCACTCTCCTGCACTTCGTGGGCGGCGAGTTGGTCGATGTCGCCAAGGGCAGAATCGTTCAACCGGGCAACCGCGTGTTCCACGGTAATCCGATGCCACCCACCTTCTATAGGGTTGAACTGGTTCGGGTACTGCCAGGCTGCGACGAGTTGTTACCTCCAATTCGACCCGCTGGGGCCGACGAAGATGATGTGATGACCCTCAGCGCCTGTGTAAGCTGGCCCCTGCTTTGGCCGAAGAGCCAGATTCGTTTGGGGGCGGGGGACACCACCCCACAGACAAGACCGCCAGTCGTGCCAGCGCCAAGCCATGGCAAGAACGCCGCAACGCTACCGGACCTGCCGGACATCCCTATGGCACAGGATCCGAACATGCATATGGCACAGGATCCGGACGACGACGACAACGACGACGGTACATTTACCAACGTCGATAAGTACTTTGCCGAGCATGGGTACGGTGACGAGTTCTGCGGGCCTCCTTCTCAAGAACCCAACCCTCAAAAAGACGACCGCGATCTAGCTGGTACGGCGGAGAAACCCAATTGCAACAGGCGTCGTCTGGCGTTCAGTTCTCAGGAGACGCCTCCAGCTGCCGCCTTCACCGAGCCTCAGATAGCTGAGGTGCCAAATATTATCAGCCCCAACACGCTCAAGAAGGCGGTCTGTGAGCAGAACTCGATCCAATTACAGCAGATCAAGAAGAAGGGACGGAAACGAAAGACTAACAAGGGCGCCAGTGCGAGCCAACCGGCACCGAGTATGATCCGTGCTCAGGACGGACCACCTTCACCTAAGGATATCTCGAGGAGGGTGCATGTGGCGGGTAGGCCGATGCTACTGGCAAATATGCTCAATGCTGCAACCGGTGCTATGCGGAGTCTGCATGACAGTGTTCTTTCTTTGGAGAAGCGGCGTCTCAGAGAGAATGATGTGGCATACCCGGTTTTCGTGGCCAAGGTGCCAGAGGGCAAGGGCTTTGTGGATAGCGCCGTCGGGGGTACGATCGTCCTGCGATTTGATGACATCTTTGCTATGCTTAACCTTCATCCGCTGCACTACACCTTCGTTCGGCTGTTTTCGCTGAGTATGGAGATGCGGATCATTAGAGACAAGACCCCGGACATTGTGATAGTCGACCCCTTCTACATGCGCGCCAAGATCTTGGGCAGCGCTGGGGACCGGCAAGTCGCGAGTTCACACCTCGAAGGCGTCATTCTGGCAAACCCAGATAAGGATAACTTCCTCGTGCCTTACTTTCCCGAGTAAGTCATCTCCTAACCGCCCCGTAACATATGATTTCTTAGATTTCGATCGTTCTTTTTTTTCTAACATTCCGTGTTCTGTGCAGTGACACACATTGCACACTCATCCTCTTAAGCCCGAAATATTCCATGGCCACGTATCTCAACCCGGACCGTGACTCCAAGATGGACTACACAAATATCAAGAAAGTTCTTGATGATGCTCTCCCCGGCTACGCCGCATCTAGAGGAACCTTTAAGAGGCCAGTTCGTAGGTACGGCAGGCACGTGTTCACCCACAATACGACGTTCCCCTGCGTCAAGCAGCCGCCTGGCGGTCAGAAGGATGCCTACTACGCCCTCCATCACATGCGGGCGATCGTGCGGGTCCATAATCACCTTCTCCTACCAAATAATCTCAAAGATTGGGCCGCAAGCTTGGGGGCAATCCAGGACGCGGACATCCGACAAGAATTCTTTCGCATCCAGTCGGAGTTTGCAGAAATCATCCATCAAGATGTCCTTCGTACCTCGGGGCAGTTCTACCTCAAATTTCAACCATCCAACAGCGAGATAGACACAACGCTACAAATGCAGGCTGACAACGCCCGCGACTTCATGACCATCACGACAAACGGCGGCTTCATCCACGCTCCGGTCCCATGAGTCGAGTCGAAAGTTGTGATGCTATGTGTAGTTCTGAAACATTCATTAGCTCATGTTGTAATTAAACTGTAGTGAACTTGTATGTCTCTTTGGTTTGGACAGTCGTTCAACTTAGATGTAATCGATGCTATTTGTTAGTAGGACCATGAATCGTGCTATGGATGTCTTGCTTTTCTCTTTCGATCCTTTTGTTGCATACTTATATATTGCTTATGTATTGTCTGTTGTTTGCCTAGTGCATAGAGATGCCGTCGTATGTCGCGTACAAGGGTAAGGTTCCCGGAGTCTACGACGACTGGGAGGAGTGTCGGAGACAGGTTCACCGTTTCAGCGGTAACAGTTACAAAGGGTACACCACTAGGGCGGAGGCGGAATCTAGATACGCGCGCTATCTAGCGGGAGAGAGGAGGGAGTGTTGGAGGAACCGGATGAAGACCAGTTTCATCGCGATGATGCTCATCGTGATGACCGCATCTCTCTTCTATGTGATGGTAGTTTAGATGATCGATATCGACTTGTAATGTGAAGATAAACTCGCTACTCGCGGTCTCGAGACTTGTAATGTTCTATCTTCGTTCGGTCTTTTGAATTCGGAGGCTAATATGATGAATTGTATTCGGAGACTAATATTCTATTGTATTCGATGAATCTGCTGTTGCTATGTCCTGCTGCTTATTTTCTGTCCAATAATATATTTTGTAATCTGTGCAAAAATCAGAAAAGAAAAAAAAAATAATCCCTAATATACATACTAGTGGCGCATCACGCCAACGTGCGCCATTAGTATGCCAAAGGATACTAATGGCGCATCCCAGAGCAGTGCGCCATTAGTATGCCAGAGGGTACTAATGGCGCATCACCCAGCAGTGCGCCATTAGTATACCGAAGGATACTAATGGCGCATCACACTGTAGTGCGTCATTAGTATGGCAAAGCACATGGGTATATATGGCCCCCTGGGAGGCATACTAATGGCGCATCGTGGCCTATACTAATGACGCACGGCCCGGTGCGCCATTAGAGTACCAGATACTAATGGCGCACCAGCGGTGCGCCATTAGTAAAAATTACTAGTGGCGTGATGCTTGTGGCGCACCAGTAGTGTGCCATTAGTACGCAAAACTGGTGCGCCACTAGTAAGCCTTTTTCTAGTAGTGAAAGTAGCCCGCTCGCAAATTTAATTGAAAATCAAATGAGCAAATGCCACATATGGACCGAGGGAATAAAATCCAGTATGTTGTTCACATAATGTAAGAAGATCATTTAATTGAAAATTAAATGAGCAAATGCCACATATGAACCCAACGAATAAAATTGCAGTCTGTTGTTCACATACCGTAAGAAGATCATGTGCTGGCATTGAATGAACTAAATTATGCAGTGCATGCAAGGCATTTTGTTTGTTTGTGCATTAGGGAAAGCGAGACTGGTCACGGGCAATGATGGTTGATAGATGCTAAGGGGAAAATAAATCAACAGGTAGAAAGATTAATGGCAAACAATTCTCAATAAAAAATGATAGTAAAATAATTCGAACTTGTTTGTTGGTCCGCATCTATTAAATACTCCCTCCGTTCCTAAATATAAGTCTTTGAGAGATTACACTATGGACCACATACGGAGCAAAATGAGTGAATCTATACTTTAAAATGCATCTAGATACATCCGTATATGGTCCATAGTGTAATCTCTTCAAAGACTTATATTTAGGAACGGAGGGAGTAGAATTGAAAAGCAAAAAAACTAAACTATGTAAGTTGTGTCTTACTAAGCATATAGGTAGCTGAAAATGCAGTGAATATATTTTGTTCACAAACGTAGGTTCATAAGAAGACACAAGGCACACATGCTTCCTATATTCCAAGCAGATCAGGCATAAAGTTTCTTTGGATAACTAATCCTTTCTCACGATTGATATAGTGTCAAGCATTCAGTGCAATCGTCTCATGCCCATTCAAACAATTGTTCTATAGGTCTTTGCACATGATGACTGTCTCATGTGAAATTACATTAAGTTTGCCTAGAGACCATAAAAACTTGCCAACTATGAATGATCCATAAACAAATACATGCATGGAGTGGTAGAATTGTATGATAGATACACACATCTTTGTATAACTGTTCTCTGCATGCATACATATTGTTCTGAGTGTTGATGGTTCTGAAGAAATCTGTACCTGAACATCCATGCTGATGGTCATGTAGAAATCCCATATAGCCACAGAACTTATCATGCAAAATTCAAAAAGGGGCAGCTCCTCACCTACACGCTGGCATGCTGATAGATCCCATATAGATGCAAAACTTGTCATGCTGATAAATCCCATATTTCTCTTTCTTAACATATACATTGCTTCTCTGTTTCTTGAACACACAAAATGTATCATTATATTTACAAATACGAAACTGAACCAATCACTGACTGCAAGCACTCCTCAAATCTGGATATTACATAATTCTGAACATAAATTTCTCAAGTTTACAAAAATTTCAGAGAGAGAGAGGGGGAGGGAGAGAGAGAGAGAGAGAGAGAGAGAGAGAATCCAGTCCTTGTTGTTGCTTGAAGTGCTGAAGAGGAGCAGCAGTGGGGTAGCAGGGAGAAAAGAAGCAGCAACAGGTTGGGGTTCAGAGAAGCACATCAAAGGGAGATTCAGAGAGGAGTAGATGGGAAGGAGCAACAGCGGAGAGCAAAAAGAGATTAGGATTAGGAAGGGGCAACAAGATTAGAGGAGCAGCAGTATAGAGAGTAAGGAGAAGAGAGGATACATGAATTTGTCTCTTCTTTCTCCCTCTTGTTTCTCTTTCTTTTTCCTCTACAGAGAGTCGCGGCCCTTGTGGAATCGCCAGATCCGCCGGCATCCGATCCATTCCCAGCGCCGCTGACCCTCGCGAGCTGCTCCTCGTCCTCCTGCGTCGACCCGAGCATCCATGGGCGGCTGCTGCGTCTGCAATGACCGCGGGCGAGCGCGCGCGTCCGACGCATCCGGCGGCGCCGCCGGCAACGACCTCTTCCTCCGCGTCTCCCCTCATGCTCCTCATCTCGTCCGGGCAGCGTGCCGCCCGCGCCCGTCATGTTGCTCCCTGCCTCGCCGGACGGCCATCGCGACGTCACTGCCCGAGCGCCAACTCACACGCTAGCGGTGGCACGTCCTCCGGTGAGCGTCTCGTCTCCCGCTTGCAAGCTCCAGCTGCTGCCGCCCCTGGCGTTCTGCATCGAGCAGCCGCGCCGTCCCCAACCGCTTGAGCCGCCGCGTTGACCCTGCTCCACCTCGCCGTGTGGCAGCAGCCGTCCCCGCCGCCGGCAAGGGTGCCGCCCCTTACCCGAGCACATGGCCTGGCGAGGCGTCCTTCATCCTCCGTAACAACAAACGCATACAGACTATGGAGGCGTTGATTGGGTGAGGAATTGATGCGGGAATAGCCGGTTTGCATCATTGCATGGATCACATATGCCTGGTTGCAAGCATTAGCTATAATGACATCGCTGTTAATTAGGGATTGATTGTTGATTTCTTTATCTATTTTGGGAGAGAGATTTCTGGTTGAGAGAGAAACTTACGGAGGGGAAGTTTTCGTGTGCCGGTGGAGTGGTGGTCAGCCTATTACTACACCCCTGATAACTCATTAGATTAATCCAATCTGTTAGATTACATTGATTTAGATAATCAGACGATGCTAATTAACCGGTGTACACTTAACGAGGTGCACGTAAAAAAGTTCTTGTTTGATTGTTTAATAGTAGTGGAGATCAATGATGTGTTAGTCCTGAATGAGCTCATGGTTTGTTATTTCCTACAGAAGAAAAAGGTTTTGGGGCAAGTGCTTACAAGGTGGATTGGAAATCAGAACATGCACCTTCCAGTAAGTACTTGTGCTACCTTACCAAGTCAAGAATGTGTTGGTCCTGAATGAACTCATGGTTTGTTATTTCTTGCAGAAGAAGAAGGTTTTGGGGCAAGTGCTTATAAGGTGGATTGGAAACCAAAAGATGCACCTTCCGGTAAGTACTTGTGCTACCTTACCACATCGAGAATATACTAGTCCTGAATGAACTCATGGTTTTTTATTTCCTAGAGAAGAAAAAGGATTTGGGAGAGAGATTTCTGGTTGAGAGAAAACTTACGGAGGGGAAGTTTTCGTCTGCCGGTGGAGTGGTGGTCCGCCTATTATAATTGCTAACTGCACCCCTGATAACTCATTAGATTAATCCAATCTGTTAGATTACATTGATTTAGATAATCAGACGGTGCTAATTAACCGGTGTACACTTAACGGGGTGCACGTAGAAAAAGTTCTTATTTGATTGTTTAATAGTAGTGGAAGTGGAGATGCACGTAAAAAAGTTCTTATTTGATTGTTTAATAGTAGTGGAGAGGAGAAGATGGAGAAGTGGAGAAAACACACACACACACTCAAGGGAATTCAGGTAGGTAGTGATGGTTTGGGGCAAGTGCTTATAAGGTGGATTGGAAATTAGAAGATGCACCTTCTAGTAAGTACTTGTGCTACCTTACTAAGTCGAGAACGTGTTGGTCCTGAATGAACTCATGCTTTGTTATTTCCTGCAGAAGAAGAAAGTTTTGGGGCAAATGCTTATAAGGTGGATTGGAAACCAGAAGATGCACCTTCTAGTAAGTACATGTGCTACCATGCCACATCGAGGATGTGTTAGTCCTGAATGAACTCATGCTTTGTTATTTCCTGCAGAAGAAAATGGTTTTGGGGCAAGTGCTTATAAGGTGGATTGGAACTCAAAACATGCACCTTCTAGTAAGTACTTGTGCTACCTTACCAAGTCAAGAATGTGTTGGTCCCGAATGAACTCATGGTTTGTTATTTCCTGCAGAAGAAGAAGGTTTTGGGGCAAGTGCTTATAAGGTGGATTGGAAACCAGAAGGTGCACCTTCCGGTAAGTACTTGTTCTGCCTTACCACATTGAGAATGTGCTAGTCCTGAATGAAGTCATGGTTTTTTATTTCCTGCAAAAGAAAAAGGTTTTGGGGCAAGTGCTTATAAGGTGGATTGGAAATCAGAAGATGCACCTTCCAGTAAGTACTTGTGCTACATTACCAAGTCGAGAATGTGTTAGTCATGAATGAACTCATGGTTTGTTATTTCCTGCAAAAGAAGAAGGTTTTGGGACAAGTGCTTATAAGGTGGATTGGAAACCAGAAGACGCACCTTTCAGTAAGTACTTGTGCTACCATACCACATCGAGGATGCGTTAGTCCTGAATGAACTCATGGTTTGTTATTTCCTGCAGAAGAAAAAGGTTTTGGGGCAAGTGCTTATAAGGTGGATTGGAAATCAGAAGATGCACCTTCTAGTAAGTACTTGTGCTACCTTACTAAGTCGAGAATGTGTTGGTCCTGAATGAACTGATGCTCTGTTATGTCCTGCAAAAGTAGAAGGTTTTGAAGCGAATGCTTATAAGGTGGATTGGAAACCAGAAGATGCACCTTCCAGTAATTACATGTGCTATATATCTTATCAAGTGGAGAATTTGTTAGTTCTGAAGCAACTAATACTTTGTTATTTGCTATAGAAAAATCCAGTTTTGATACAAGTGCGGATGCGGTACATTGGGATCTAGATCATGCACACTCTCGTAAGTGCTTGTGCTACCATATCAAGTTGAGATTGTTTTTAATATGATGACTTAGTTTCTTTATATCCGTGAAGAAAGATATGCATTTAATATCCATAAATAACATCACTATGCCAATATTTTTGTTAAACTTTTGTTTTAATTTATAACAATGCAGCTTCCTCCATTCCTGGACCACTAGAAAAACGCAGGCATATTAAATTTCAAACCGGCATGTTATTCCTAAAGAAGAATCTACACATTGGCACTACACTGCCTAAAGAAACCATGTTTGCACGAGATGGTGCACCAAAGTCTGTTCATTTTGCCTCTACTCAGTTGGAGTCAAAGTACTTTACAACCATCCTCTCGTACTTCAGGATACCTCACGGTTCGGTGAAGGCAAAGCAGATAGCTGACACCCTTCGTTCACGTGGGAAACCGGCTGACAAGGAGGAACCTCACATGTGTTTCTCATATCGTGAAGCAATGGCAAGGTTCGCCACCAGAGAATTGGGAGTCAGCGATGCACAAGCAGCCATTACAAGGATTCGTGGGCATGAGACCTCCGACTCCATGTACGTTGTGGAACAGATCACCCAAATCAATAGTAACGTGGTGCCATGCCACCCTATGGATTTTCCCTATGAGGTTTTTTATTGCCATCAGCCAAAAAGGTGCAATCTTTGAGGGTGCAACTCAAGGGTTTGAAAGATGACATGCCGCGCGTGATAGCAATAGCCATGTGTCACATGAACACATCTGATTGGGACACTCAATACTTTGAGCTATTAGACGGAGAGCGTGGTGAACCTATTTGTCACTACATGCCTACCAATTACGTCATGTTCTATTAGATATATTTAAAGTTGTTGCTAAACTACGTAATCTTGTTATCTGATCAATAAAGCATGCCTATGGGCCAGACTTTTGTTTAAAAATACTTAATCACCACCAAATTTTGAGAGTCTTTCGATTGCTACCGACCAATATTTTCTTTTATTCCATCCCAAATAACTCTAAATTCCTTACCTATGATGATGCACTTGAGCATCATTATTTTTGCATCGCGTTCACTCAGACGAGCCATTCCTGGCTTCTGCTGCTCCACCGCTGGTCAAGGAGAGCAGATCAGGGCAATCTCGGTCGTCCCTGGAGAAGGAGAGATGGATCGGCTTCATCCCGGCTACTGTTGCAGGAGATGACTTTGGGAGAAGGGGTCACTGCTAGGTGCTAGCTCACGATCAGTCCTCCTAACCGTCCTCATCACCACCTATACCTCGTGGTGTAGCACCATTGAGAAAAGAGAGAGGGAGATGCGCACTCGAGAGAGATGAGGTAGAATGGGGTTGAGAGTGAGGGGCTTCTATTATGTGTCTTTCCGCCGATTTGGAGGAACTGCTGCGTTCTAGATCTGAGGGTTATATTCCCTTTTACGGAATGGGTGCCTTCAGATTCTCTTTCCCAACCAAACACAAGAACAGGTGCCTGGGCAGAACCGTCCCGTTACTTTCCATGTGATTTCACGAACCGAATATACCCTTGGATACTATTGGGAAGTGTGACTTGACGTGCATTACCAATAGAAGCGGTGCGCAAACCACAATGAATAATCAAGTTAAAGATCGATAAGTTTTAACAAGCACTGATTATACATATAAGGAGAATTTTTGGAGTTACATAAGTATGACTAAAAATTGCATCATTTCATATAAATCTCTTTTAGACAAGTTCTTTTTTACTGCATAGTATGCTTATTTTAATGTTTTTATGGATTGTATTGAGGGGTATAAGTCATGGAGATGATAGAATATAGTAGGTATTATGTAAGAACAATTATTAATCTTGCTTTGACAATACCTAAGTTAATGATTTATTTTATTATACTAATGGATTTCACGAGGTTTTGTTGAGTTTTATGTGACTGAAATTTTCAAGTTTTGGGTGAGATGACGATATAAGAAAAATAAGGAGCGATAAAAGCCTAAGCTTGGGAATGCCTAAGGAACCCCCAAGGTAATATTCAAGGAAGATCCAAGCATCTAAGATTGGGGATGCCCCGGAAGCCATCATCTCTTTCGTCTTCAATCTATCGGTAATATCACCTGGAGCTATATTTTTAATCATCACATTATGTGTTTTTGCCTTGGAGTGTTTGGTGTGTTTTTTCTTGTTTCCACAATGATTTGTTCCTGATCATACCTTTCTTATGAGAGACACACGTTCATCACAATTTATAGAATGCTCATTATGCTTCACTTATATCTCTTGAGTTAAGGCAATTGCTCATGTGCTTCACTTATATCTTTTGAGCATGGCGATACATATATTTTATAGCAATCATTTGCACTCTGTTGCTTCACTTATATCTTTTTGAGAGTTAACTAGGAAGTGATAATTTGCATGAGTTATATATGTTTGGTCCAAAAATAATAAGTATACAAGGGTGGTATGATAAAAACAACATGTAGATCAATCAATATGTTATGTTTCATAAACGATATCAAGGTTATAATATGAAGGGTTACTAGTTGATAATTTTGGTTCAGTAAAAATGTTGATGTTAAGGTTTGTGATTTCCCACTCATTAAAGTGTCGGTTTTAACATGCCTAGGAAGTTGGAGCATAATCTATCCTAGATTGATATCTATTGTGTTGTTCGGATCGGGGGCGCGCGATGGTTAACTCCTCCCAACCTTCCCCCTAGCGGCATGCGAGTAATGCTTTGGTTCGAGGGATTCTAGATTTTCTTTTCGCGAATACGCAAAGCTTGCGTATCATTCATTGATAGGAGTTAGAATGAGTTCAGATTGGGGTACAACAAACTACATAAACGCAAGAAGACATGGGCCGCCTGCACGAGGCAGGCCCGTGACCGGCCAAAGAATCCACGTCCAAACCCCCGCCAGCCGCAGCACAAGCAGCAAGGCTGGTTGAGTCAACGAGGAGGGAGGGGAGGCTCTCAAGGTGAGCTTCCAAATTGCGCCACCGGCCAGGCCGGGAAGGGGAGGGTAGCTGGGGAAGGGTAGCCGGGGGAGGGCGGCACGCTCACGAGATCCAATCTCGGGAGGATTGGGGATCCAATTCCCGGAGGATGGGCACGGAGACGGAAACGACGCTGATACGTCTCCAACGTATCTATAATTTTTTATTGTTCCATGCTTATATTATCCATCTTGGATGTTTTATATGCATTTATATGCTATTTTATATTATTTTTGGGACTAACCTATTAACCTAGAGCCCAGTGCCAGTTTCTGTTTTTTCCTTGTTTTTGAGGTTTGCAGAAAAGGAATATCAAACGGAGTCCAAACGAGCTGAAAATTTATGGTGATTTTTTATGGACCAGAAGAAGCCCCCGAAGCACAAGATTTGGGCCAGAAGAGTTCCGAGTCAACGACAAGGGTGGAGGGCACGCCCACCCCCTAGGGTGCGGTCCCATGCCTTGTCGCTGACTCGTGGACCCCCTGACGTGAAACCAGCGCCAAAACTTCCTATAAATCCAGAAACCCGCAGAAAGAAACCTAGATCGGGAGTTCGCCGCCGCAAGCCTCTGTAGGCACGAAAAAACAATCGGGAGCCCGTTCTGGTGCCCTGCCGGAGGGGGATCCATCACCGATGGCCATCTTCATCATCCCGGCGGTCTCCATGACGAGGAGGGAGTAGTTCACCCTCGGGGCTGAGGGTACGTACCAGTAGCTATGTGTTTGATCTCTCTCTCTCTCTATCTATCTCTCTCTCTCTCTCGTGTTCTTGATATGGCACGATCTTGATGCACCGCGAGCTTTGTTACTATAGTTGGATCTTATGGTGTTTTCCCCTCTCTACCTTGTGATGAATTGAGTCTTTTCCTTTGAGGTTTTGTTATGTCGGATTGAATCTTTGGATGTGAGAGCACCTGATGTATGTCTTGCGACGGGATATCCGTGGTGACAATGGGATGTTCTATTGATCCACTTGATGTATGTTTTGGTTATCAACTTGCGGATTCCCGTGGTGGCATTGGGGTAATCTATGCATAGGGGTTGGTATGCATTTTCATATTCCTTTCTGTGATAGAAATCTTGGGATGCTCATGAAGTTCTTTGTGTTGGATTGAATATTATGAATCTGAAGTTGTTTGATGCACATCATATAATTGACCCACGGATACTTGTGGTGACATTGAAGTATCTAGGTGACATTAGGGTTGATTGATGTGTGTCATATGGTGTTATTTTACTATGAACTCTAGGGCTGTTTGTGACACTTAGAGGAATAGCCCAATGGATTGATCGGAAAGAATAACTTTGAGGTGGTTTCGTACCCTAGAAGCAATTTCATCTTATGTTCTCCGCGATAGGAACTTTGGAGTGACTTTTGTCGCACGTTGAGGGATTGTCATATGATCTAATTATGTTATCATTGTTGAGAGAACTTGCACTAGTGAAAGTATGAACCCTAGGCCTTGTTTCCAAGCATTGCAATGCCGTTTTTGCTCACTTTTAACACTAGTTACCTCGCTGTTTTATATTTTCAGATTACTAAAACCTATATCTACCACCCATATTACACTTGTATCACCATCTCTTCGCCGAACTAGTGCACCAATACAATTTGCCATTGTATTGGGTGTGTTGGGGACACAAGAGGCTCTTTGTTATTTGGTTGCAGGGTTGTTTGAGAGAGACCATCTTCATCCTGCGCCTCCCACAAATTGATAAACCTTAGGTCATCCACTTGAGGGCAATTTGCTACTGTCCTACAAAACTCTGCGCTTGGAGGCCCAACTAGAGTCTACAAGAAAAAGGTTGCGTAGTAGACATCAGGCGCCGCCATCACCAAGGTCATGGCCCGGCCGCGTCCGCCCAAGACGCCAGAGGGGATGGGGGTGGTCGCCGGAGGGACACACAGGCCGCCTGAGGTCGGATCTTCAGGGGTTGGGGGAACCACAGCGCGCGACGGGGATGGGGGAACTGCCCCGCCGCCACCATCCTAGGGATCGGCGCGGCTTCACGAGCCGGCCCTCCGGCGGCGGTGGCACCGGGGGTGAGCAGACGGAGGGCTTCCGGTGGCGGCACTATGGTTACCCCCGGCCGTGTCGCCAGCGGTGGGCGACGCGGGGGTCGGGAGCACTTCCCTCGAGTCTTCCCCTAATTATTATGG
The DNA here is from genome assembly GCF_002575655.3 of Aegilops tauschii subsp. strangulata. Taxonomy (NCBI): domain Eukaryota; kingdom Viridiplantae; phylum Streptophyta; class Magnoliopsida; order Poales; family Poaceae; genus Aegilops; species Aegilops tauschii. Next base: position 79,676,775 of record NC_053040.3, read on the forward strand.
GATTCTGGATTTTCACAGTATGTATTTAAGTTCTTTATGACCAATGTGAGTTTGTGGACTATAAGCATTTCCACCTATCCATATTTTGCTAGTCTCTTCGGTACAGTGCATTACCCGTTCTACTCAGGACTTGGTGCAAAATTCACCGGTGCATCCAAGTCCCGTGATATACGCTCTATCGCACATAAACCTTATATATCATTTCTCAAAATAGTCGCCGTACCTACTTATTGTGTCATTTTCATAGCCATTTCGAGATATATTGCCATGCAATTTTCACTATTACTATTCACATGACTTGAGTATTCATTGTCATATTTCCTTGCATGATTATATAGAGCTGACATGATATTTTGTGAAAAAACCACGATTCATCATTGTTATACATGTTACGCTAGATCATTGCACATCTTGGTACACTGCCAGAGCCATTCACATTTAATCATATTTTTCAGTTTATTGAGTTGTAAGTAAATCAAAGTGTGATGACCATTATTAGAGCATTGTCCCAGTGAGAAAAAGAATAGTGGAGACTTATGAGTCCTTGAAAAAGTGGAGATGGCGTCCATGAGACTATTCTAAGAAAATGAGAGAAGGGGCAATGTTACTATCCTTTTTACCACACTCGTGTTTCAAAGTAGCACCATGTACTTCATATAAAGAGTCTCCATGATTTACCACTTTCATATACTAATGGGATTTTCACATTATAGATCGAGCTTGACTTGTATATTCCGATGACGAGCTTTCTCAAATGCTTGAGGTCTTCATGAGCAAGCAAGTTGGATATACACTCACTTAGTTTGATATAGAGAGCTTTCATACACTTATAGGTCTAGTGCATCTGTTGCATGGCAATCCCTACTCATCGCATTGATATCGATTGTAAGGCCTCTCTATTGTCTAACGGTCCACCTAGTTTATGCGAGACTTTCCTATATTTTTGCCTACCCTTATAAACCCCAATCATCATTCTCTTTGCCATCCCAAGTAGTAAGTCCATGGCCCACACTCAAGTATTGTGTGGGAGTTGAAAAGTTGAAATGAGGAAAAAAAGTATGATCAAATTGCTTGGTTTGACACCGGGGTGTTTATGATAGATACTTTATATTAGGAAGACCTAGCTATGCCATGCTTACATGATTAAATGTTTAAGAATAACGTTCTTTAGTATTTTCTATTTGAAGGACAATGATTATTTTCTAACATTCTTGCTTATTATCGTTTTGTTGTCAAACTAATGAATTAGTGCATCAAATAATTAGCTTTCCAATATTCATATCGCAAATGAATTACATATTTGAGAACATGTTAGATAGCATTCAACATCAATTTTTTTGTTTTTATCATTTACCTACTTGAGGACGAGTGACAATTAAGCTTGGGGATGTTGATTCATCTCCAACGTATCCATAATTTTTTATTATTTCATGATATTATGTTACCAATCTTATATGCTTTTATATGTCATTTTATATTATTTTTATGGACTAACATGTTAACTTAGTGTCCAGTGCCAGTTCTATTTTTTTCCCAAACCAAGCTTATAGAGAGAACTATTTATATCTAATATCAAATATATAAAATATGAAACCACACCTTATGTTTGGCGTTCTATATGTAAATGTTTTTCTTCATTAACTTGTCAAAGTTTCTGAGGATTGACTTTTCAAAAATCTATATGCACTAAATTATGGAGCGGAGGGGTACTGTTTAACAACATGCACAGTACAATCGTACCCCCTACCCCCGGTTCTATTAAAAAAAATCCCGTATGGCTGTATCTAATAACATGTTTGATAAAAAAAGACTAAGAGCATTTCTAGCAGATCCCGTAAAAGAACCGGTATAATTCCGGCGAATATACAGGTTCGGCCCGTTTATGTTGCCAGAACAGACACCGTATCCCGGGCCCAGCCCGTAAAAAGTTTACCGTGGCCTGGAAAAAGACCCTCTCCACCGCTATTTATGCGGTTTCACCGCTCGGATACGGGTCAAACCCCATCCGCCTCCGCCGCCGCTCTGCCGCGATTCCCCTCCCCCTCTGCCCCAATTTCTCGCTGCCGGCGAGCCTAAAAAAAGCCCTAGCGACCCTTCCCTACCCATCGACGGCTATGGAAATGGTGGGGATGACGCGGAGCGTCGCCGCTGCACGCAAGCGGGGGCGCGAAAGTGGCTCAACTATTGGAGCCGGCCGCCGCCGGCGTTCGAAAGCCGCGAGCTCAACGAGTACGAGCACGAGCTCGCGGTCCGCCGCCGCGCCTCCTCCGTTTCCTCTGCCACGGGGAGCTCGTCTGCGGGCGCCTCGAGCTCGCGGCTCACTCTGGTCAAGAGAGAGCCGGAGGAGCTCGGGCCGCTTGCCGTCAAGCTCGAGGCCGACACGGACCCGCCGCGTTGTGGCATCATCGTCCCCGAAGACTACCTCCCCCTGGGGCAGGAGGACAACCTCGAGCGCGTCATCATGGAGCGCTCGGCGAGGAAGGAGGAGGACGCTGCCGCGAGCTCGAGATCGAGGAGATTTTCCTCGAGCAGGGCTTCGCGGAGTCGCAGGCGCACGCGTCCAAGGAGGCGGACCTGCGCGTCATGAAGGCCGAGCAGGCCAAGGTCTGGATCGACCTCGACTTCGATGAGGATTGAGCTCCTCCGGCTCCTCCGCCGCGTCGTCGCCACCGCACCCGTCGATTTTGGTAGCCTAGGCTCGGGTATGCTGCACGGCCCGAAGATCCCCCTATGTAGTACTATGATGTACTATGATGAACAACTATCTATGACTAGAAGAACATCCGTGCGTTGCAACGGGGCCACATTAACCTTAAGAGTTCAATATTAATATTCTAATACATATCAAGTGACATTGGCGACCTTTTTTACCATCAAATCCTCACACACACTCTCTCTCCCTCCCTCTTCCTCACTCTCTCTCCCCTTCTCCCTCTCTCTCTCTCTAACACACACACACATATCCATCTTGTTGGGTACGGGACCATAATCCATCTATTTTGCACACACACACACACGCTAGTGCATAACAATATGGATTATGTGTATTATATTTGCCACCACAACTGAGGGAATTAATTTCATGTAAATCGGCCAGCCACAGCTCCAAGAATACGCGGAGGAGGTGGACTGGGTCGGCGTCGGCGCCGTCCGGCGCGGGCCACGGGCCCGCTTCCAACTGCGTCTGCGCGCCGGCCACCCACGCTGGGTCCTTCAAGTGCCGCTTCCACCGCACCAACTCCCAGGACCACGGCCACGGCCACGGCCAGGGAAGTCTCCCTTCTTCGCCCCCTTCACTGGCCGCGGCCAACGCGGTGCCGCGGCACCCAGCCTCGCCGTCCTCGTCCTCCGGCACCGTCGCGACCCAGTGACGCAGCCCAAGCATCGGCCTCGAGAATCAAGAATGCTCGACAATGGAGAGGGAAGGAAAGATCATATACATGTCATAAGAAAGGGAGTTTATTTACTGCTCCCTCGATGTATTGTTTCCTTTGTTTGGAGATTGATTACCAGCCGTGCGGTAAGGTAAGGTTAATGTGATTGAGCGATTTTTCTGAAAATCAAATATTTGTTTTCTAATTAATGTGATTGAGTGATTTAAGGTAAGGTTAATTAATTTAGATTTGATCTTTAGAGATTATTCATGATTGATTCTACATTACTAAATAACTTGCGCTAGTATGGAAAGTTCTGATCTGTTCAGATTTCTTTCGTTGTGTGAGAGGGTGACGCGGAAATAAAACGATGAAGTGGGGGGAGGGGACGAAAAAAAATCTACGAAAAAAACCAGCGAAGATGGGAGGAGGTACCAAAAAAACCATGGGAGGTGGGACGAAAAACCCTGAAAGCGAGACTACCGACTGCTCCATTAGGAATAGAGATGTAGTATGATGATCAGCTATGTATGATGAATGTCGTTGCAAGTTTCTCCCGCGAATGTTTTTTTTTAATTTTACAGTTTCATATACAGGGTCTAATCTGCAGTGAACTGTAAACGCATTTTCCAGATCCGATATTTATGGGTCTGCTAGAGATGCTTAAGACAAAGAGCCCGCCACGTGAATTCAGATCCGGACAGGTTTGATACTCACGCACGCACATGAACTGACCTGCTGCATGCAACTCCAGCGTCGAGTTGGAGCTCAACCAGTGGCACAAGACTTTGCCCCGCAATCTCCCCTCTCAATCTCCCCTCTCAAGCTATTGGCAAAAGACTTTGCCCCGAAAGTGACTAAAATAGGGAACAGAGTCCTGCCGTGAAGAGGCTGTTATAATTCCCAGGCGGGCAAGGTCGCCCTCACTAATGCGTGCCTATCCTTCCTTCCGATGTTTCTAATAGGCTTTTATCTCCTGTCCGGAGGGACTCATGCTGGTTGCGACAAGCATAGGGGTGCTTTTTACTGGAACTCCTCTGACAATAAGCGCAAATATAGGATGGTTAAGTAGGATCTAATTTGTAGGCCTAAGAACATGGGGGCCTAGGCATCATTAACACGATGGTCATGAACAAGTGCCTCATGATAAAATGGTGGTGAAAAATTATGTTCCTCGAGGAGCGCCCCACCTGGCTTTCTTTTCTCAAAGCTAAGTACTTCCCCTCCTCGAGCCCCATGTTCGCCTCTTCCTCTGGTGGTTCTCAGTTTTGGCGTCAGCTTGTTAAAGTTCGCCCGATTTTCCGGTCCCTCGTTAAGTTTGTAGTTCGGAATGGTAAATCCACTCGCTTTTGGTTAGATTGATGGGTTGGGGATACCAGCCTCGCGGTGGCCTACCCGACCCTGTTCTCGTATTGCGCTGCTCCCGAGATCTCTATCTCTGAGCTCTCGGCTCACAATTGGGACCTTGACTTCCGGCGAACCCTTTCTCCTGTGGAGTTGGATGATTGGCAACGTCTTACTGCCTGCTTCCCCTTGCTCTCGGAGGAAGATGACTTGGTTGTCTGGCCTCACTCTGCTTCAGGGCGTTTCTCAGTTAAATCCGCGTACGCCAAACTTATCTCGGGTGCCCGTACAGTGAAATTCAAGGATATTTGGTCGGCACGTATTTCTCCTAAGATAAAAATTTTCTTGTGGCAAGCTTTCCGTCGTAAACTCCCTGCGGCTGATCAAATTAGGAAGAGGAACGGGCCGAGCTCTGATAGATGCGCTCTATGTGGGGCTCTTGAAAACACCGAGCACATATTTTTACTTGCTCTTTGGCTAAATTCCTTTGGAGTTGTATTAGACTTCGGCTTCATGTTAATTGGAATCCATCTTCTTTCGAGGACTTGCGGCGTTGTGTCAGTACTTTATCAGGCCGGTCTAAGAGGGTATTCTGGGTTGGTTGGGCAGTGATTTGTTGGTCGATGTGGACTACTAGAAACAAGTTCACTATCGAACATATTTTCCCGGCTAACCCTGTGAATTGCTTATTTAAAGCCAATGTCTTTTTGCAGCAGTGGAGATCATTGACTAAGGAAGTGGACTTAGAGGCTTTCGACGACATGTTATCTAAGATGAGGCTTCTTCCCTGCTGCGGCAATCTAGGAGGATGGCTTAAACTTCGGTTCTTTTGGACTCTTGGCTGGCCTGCATGCCATGTTTGGCTGGTTGCCATGTACTCGCACTTTTTAAACTTTGCTTTGCTTCTGTGATGTTTGATTGGCTGTGTCGTGACTCTGCCTGATGGCTTTATTTATAAAGTCGGGCGTATGCTTTTTCTCTTAAAAAAAACCAGTGGCACACGGGCGTGCTTGCATCGATCGGGGTGGGCAGCAAAGGACCGGCCGGCGAAGCACGCATCCACGACGGGGTGCCCGATCGGACAATAAACCAGCAAACAGTATCGGCTGGCATGAATGAATGGTCTCCCCCAGCCGGGACGCGTCGTGCGGTGCAGCTGTGTGTGGAGGCGTGCAGCATACAGATAGACCAGGTGCGTGCGGAGTCCGGCCGCGGAGGGCTCAATAATGCTCCGGCCGGCGCCTAAATCGCGGCGTGCACGCCTAGCGGCCTAGGGTTAGTCTCTCTCAGTGGAGGCTTTTCTTTCTTTCTCCTAATAACAGAAGCGAATAGGGAGGAGGACGAAAGCACCTTTTGTTCAGCCCGTCCTACTATCAGCACCCACCTATACGAGATAGGGAAACGCTTGTATATCTTTCGATGCGGCGGCTCGTGATTCTCCGCTCATGGCACCTTCTCTAACGGACGGAGGGACGGGCACTAGCGATGCCTTGCGCGCATCATCAACCGTACCGGATTGCCGTGCGCGCGCGCATCGCGCATCATGCATCATGCACCTACTCAGCGATGTAACAGGCACACCAATCCAACGTCTCAACTCTCTCCTATATATCCAATCCCATGGCCACGGAGCAGCCTGCCCTGATGGAATTGCAGGCCAGGGCATCACTAGTCTGAATCCCTATATATATCGTCCGCCACGCACCGCTAGCTCTACCTCTGCCGCGCCCGCGCAGCTTCACTCTCGCAACGCACGCTGCGGCTCCTCACGCTCGGGGGCAAGATCTCCTCGCTGGGATTCAGATTCTGCCGCGCGGCCTGCGCTTCGTGTTTCCACAGGTGAGTAGTGAGTTTCTCGAATTGTTCATTGTTAATTACGTTTCCAGAGACGTGCCACTGCTGGTTGACATCAATCAGCTAAACACCTCACTGATACGCGCGTGCATCCTCCAGTTTAGTTTCTCTTGTTCAGCGCGGGGGGGGGGGGGGGGGGGGGGGGGGGGGGGGGGGGGGGGGTGTTGACTCTCACACGCCGCAGCTTACATGCCATCGCTCATGCACTTTAGTCATGCTATGCATCATTTTCGCACCAAAAAATACAGCCATATGTGACACACACCAGTATATATACTGTCCAAAAACCAAGGGTCGCAAGGGGTGGGGTGGGGTGGATGTGACTCTGCTTTTTTCCATTCATTATCAGCATACAGCACTCAAATTTTGTCTCTGTGGATGTAGTACTACTGATATGTACAGTAAGTCAGACAGAGCTCAGTCACTGATTTTTGCATGTAGCACTTACCCTGTCCTTTCCTTATCACATAGCTATATACTGTTCTTGTCATTTGTTCTCCTTCACGGAGCTCTAACTTTTCACATGCAATTTGTTCATTCTTTTTTCTTTTTTCTTTTTTTTTTGATACTATAATTTAAATGCAAATTGCACATTCTGGCATTTTTGATCCGGCTGCTCTAACCCAGTTGGTTAGCACCCATGTGATGTGTGCCACCCAAATTTAATTGAATTGGATGCAAATACTAGTAGTTGACATGATTCCTAGACTATTAGCATCTGAAGAACTACAAGTATGGGCCGTATATGATTTAGAGAGAGTTGGTAGTCTGGGAGGTCAGCGGAAGGGATAACACGGCCATGTGGAGAACCGAGTAAAACAATGTTGCGCGGCATCACGTCGACCATCGATAGCTTCATTGTCTGTAGCAGGACAATTGAGATCCAAAGTACCAGGAAGGGTAGTTCAGGTCCATGCCTGAAGAGCAGACATAAAAATCATTCTTCTCCTTTTTGTTCCCTAAGTGGTTTCCATTAGGTGGAAAAAACAGCAAAACTTACAATTGTGCGATAACTTTTGGTAAACACAACAAAACCCCAAAGTACAACAATCAGCTTCGTGTCACTGAACTTCTACATCCTCTCTTTTCTTTTTGGTTAATGTACATGTGAAACACAGCAGCTTTCTTACAAAGATTAGCCTAATCTGTTTTTGTTACTGAATTCTCTATCTTCGTTTCTTTCTTTTGTTCATGTACATGTGAAAAAGATCAACTCTATTTTTCCTGGACTAATCATGGAACAAGCTGGACTGTTCTTTCTCTGTTTTGCCTTCTTGCTCCTCCTTAGTTGTGGTGAATCTTCGGGTAAGTACTTGTGGTACTGGTACGTATCTTATCAAGCTGAGACTCTGTTAATTCTGAATCAACTCATAGTTTTTTACTTCCCGTAGAAGAGAAAGGTAATGGTGCAAGTGCATATGCTGTGCACTGGGACCCTGATCATACATATTCTGGTAAGAACTTGTGATACCCTAACCAAGCTAAGAATGTGTTTGCTCTGAATCATCTCATAATGTGTTGTACAAACGGCCGGTTATGCATGGTGATAGTTCTTCTGAATCATCTAATAGTTCGTTATTTTTCATGTAGAACAAAACGGTTTTGATGTGAGTGCATATGCTGTGCACTGGGATCCCGATTATCCACATTCCGGTAAGCACTTGTGATACCCTCACTAGTAGAAAACAGGGCTTCCGTTCGGGCCAGATAAGCCCATTAGTCCCGGTTCAGTCACGAACCGGGACTAATGTGAGCATTGGTCCTGGTTCGTGCGGCTAAAAGCATTAGTCCCGGTTTGACACGAACCGGGACTAAAGGGCATTGCACCCTTTAGTCCAGGTTCGTATCTCAAACCGGGACTAAAGATTAGACCTTTAGTCCCGGATTGCACCCTTTAGTCCCGGTTCATGTCTCAAACCGGGACTAAAGGTCCCATTTTCAAACTCTACCCCCCCCCCCCCACCGTGTGGATTGCCTTTTCAGTTTTGTAAAAAACAAAAGAAAATGATAAAAACTTCAAAAATTAAAATCCTTCGAGATGTAGTTATGTTACTACATCTACTAGTTAGGAAAATTTAAAAACTTAAATTTGGACATGTTTTGCAAAAAGTGTAGGGAAAATGTAAAACGGCTAAAATATATCAAAATGTTCAGCACGAAAATCCGCATCCGATTTTGACAGCCTATGGCCTGTTTGCAAATTTTTAGAATCCTCAAATTCTAAAAGGAAAAAAAGTTATGCTCAAATTTCAGTTATTTTTTTAATTTTCGTTAAATCTGGTCAAACTATGGTCAAACTACTTATTCAACAAGTATTAGTGTTACTAAATAATTATTCAAGAATATTAGTGTTACTAAATAATTATTTCAGTTTTTCTGAATTTTGGTCAAATCTGGTCAAACTGTGGTCAAGCAATGGTCAAACTACTTATTCAAGAAATATTAGTGTTACTAAATAATTATTGTTTTTTAGAACAATAGTTTCAAACTCAAACAGTGAAATGTGTGACTTCATGCTCAAGCTAAACTCCTGAGGGTTAATAGGATTGACATCTTAATATTGTCAGGAAAACAACAAGTGCAGACTTGGAAAGGAGGGACAATAGAACCCGGAAGTTAAGCGTGCTCAGGCTGGGGTAGTGAGAGGATGGGTGACCGTCCGGGAATTTAGATGATTTGGAATGATGAGGGGTGATTAGAGATTAGAGGTTAAATTGAGCAGTGATTAGAGATTAGAGGTTAAAATAATTCAGAAATTTGGAAATCGGGAAAAAATTTAAAAAAATTAAAAAAATAAAAAAATTCATAAAATCATAAAATTTCCTTTAGTACCGGTTGGTGTTACCAACCGGGACTAAAGGTGGACCTCCAGGCAGCAGCCACGTGGAGGGCCTTTAGTCCTGGTTCGTAGAACCGGGACTAAAGGGGGGCCTTTAGTAATGATCCTTTAGTCCCCGTTTCAGAACCGGAACTAAAGGCCCTCTAGAACCGGGACAAAAGGCCCTTTTTCTACTAGTGCCTAACCAAGATAAGAATGGCTTTGCTCTGAATCATCTCATAATGTCTTGTACAAACGGCTGGTTATGGTGATAGTTCTTCTGAACCATCTCATACTTTGTTACTTTTCATGTAGAACAAAACGGTTTTGGTGCGAGTGCATATGCTGTGCACTGGGACCCCGATCATCCACATTCTGGTAAGCACTTGTGATACCCTAACCAAGCTAAGGATGGGTTTGCTCTGGACATCTCATAGTGTGTTGTACAAATGGCCGGTAATGTTGATAATTCTTCTAAATCATCTCCTAGTTTGCTAATTTTCTTGTAGAACAAAACGGTTTTGGTGTGGGTGCATATGTTGTGCACTGGGACCCCGATCATCGACATTCCGGTAAGCGCTCGTGATACCCTAACTAAACTGAGAATGTGTTTGCTCAGTATCATCTCATAGCGTGTTGTACAAACGGACGGTTATGGTGATAATTCTTATGCAGTGCATTAGTACCCAGATCATGCACCTTCCGCTAAGTGCTTGTGGTAGCTTACCAATTTTAGGGAGTGTTTAGTCTGAATATAAGCTCTTGGCATGTTTATTAAATCTCCAAAATTAACTTTAGCATATTTTTTAAAACTGATATTTTAAGTTGTAACTATATGCAGCTTCTGCTGTTCCTGAAGCAGTGGCAAAACATCATCAGATAAAAGTTCAAACTGGCATGTTGTTCCTGAAGAAGAATCTGCATGTTGGCACTGTACTTCCGGAAGGAACCAAGTTTGCCCGAGCCGGTGCACCAAAGCCTGTCGATTTCATCTCAACTCTGTTGGAGTCGAAGAACTTGCCAAGCATTCTTGCGCGGTTCAAGATACCTCACGGCTCGATGAAGGCGAAGCAGGTAGCTGACACCCTTGAGTCATGCGGCAAACTGGTTGAAATGGAGGAGCCTCACATGTGCTTCACATCTCATGAAGCAATGACAAGGTTTTCCACCAAAGCATTAGGACTGAGCGGCGCACGCTCAGCCATTACAAGGATTCATGGGCATGAGACCCCCAACTCCATGTACACTATTGCACAGATCGCCCAACTGAGCAACAATGTGGTGCCATGCCACCCTATGGATTTTCCATATGAGGTTTTCTACTGCCATCGGCCGAAAGAGGTGCAGGCTTTGAGGGTGCAACTCAAGGGCTTGAAAGATGGAATGCCGCGCGTGACGGCAACAGCCATGTACCACATGAACACATCTGATTGGGACGAGCAGTACTTTGAGCTTTTGGGCGGAGAGCGTGGCGAAAGCATTTGCCACTACATGCCAACAAACTACATCATGTTCTATTAGGTATGTGAGTCATTCTTCTTTTGTCCTATACATTTCAGGAGATCCTTCTCCTTCTGTATGATAACCGTCTCAACATAGCAGAATCGCCTGGCACCACCCTGCTGACTACATCTTTGAGTGGTTCATATTATTTTCAGCTGTGGAAGGACAGCAAGGTGGCATGAGTGGTGCTAAAGAAGATTAAAGACGTCTAGTTTCGTCAGCAGAAGCAGCCAGCCTTGATGCTTTCGATGGAAACGGCCCTCAGCATTATGCTTTACCCTAGTTATCTTGCTCCTTTGTTACGAGCTGGTATGTAATAAGCACTTATCACTTGCTCGAGTTGTTAGGTAAAACCCTGTTTGTGATGTACTACGACCTTGTGGGCTTTATTAATTTATGCGATTGTGATATTTGGCACATGTGTGCCATATAAGCAAAACTGCCACACCTCTACTTCCTTCACTTTACATGCATACATTAGCATTCTTTCTCCTTTCACGTGCATTTCTCCTTCTAATTATATGCATACACTAGAGGACAAAAAGCTGATGTCATTCTAGATTCTCTTTATTCCAAACATTTAAAATGTTTTGTAACTCAAACCATCGGTCCGATGTAAAAACCGTTTTTACATAAAAGATTCGTCGCGTTGAGATCTTCGAAACTAGATCCCATGTTGGCATGTTCCGATGACTTTTTTCAGCCAAATTTATCACGCCTAGGCTACATAAGTTACCATGCCCATTATATGCAAGTTACCGTGCTATTTCCACATAAGTTATCGAAGGCATAAAAAAGGTTCACCGACCCTACAGTTCATATAGTACCATGCTTTATTCATATAAGTTATCGGGTCTGCGGTTCTTATATTACCATGTTGTTTTTATGTTTGTGGTTCATATATTACCATGATGTTTTCATATAAGTTACCGCGCGGGGGGGGGGGGGGGGGTATGTTTCTAATATTTTTTCCGCTTGATCAAGGTTACCATGGTGTTTGTACGTAGGTATGTGATGCGTATGTAACCATGCTATTTACACAAAATTTATGGGGGTATGTTTTCAACAATTTCCCAACCGAGTCAAATATTACCATGGTATTTGTACGCAAATTATCAGGTATGCGATGGGTATATTACTATGCTATATACACAGAAGTTACCGGGGTATCTTTTCAACAATTTTTTTCACCAGATCAAATTTACCGCGGTGTTTGGACCTAAATTATCAAGGTTGTGGTGCGTAATTTATATGCTATTTACATATAAAAATTTACCATGTGTATTTTTCGACCACTTTTTACTACTCTTCCCCAAATCAAGACTATTCCCGTGCTATTTACACATGAGTTCCCGAGGTATATTTTCAACAACTTCATCCACTCGAATCAAACTTATCATGGTATTTGTACGTAAGTTATCGGATTTTGCAGTTCATATATAACCGTGCTATTTTCACTTAAGTTATCGCGGGGTATGTTTTTCGACAACTTTCTTGCCCTTTAGTCAAAGTTATCGCGGTGTTTGTACGTAAGTTATCGGGTATACGATTCGTATATTACCGTTCTATTTTCTCGTAAGTTATCGAGGTATATTTTTGAACTATTTTTCCTTCTTTGGACAAAGTTACCATTGTGTTTGCACCCAAGTTATCAAGTCGGTGTTTCCTGTTTTACCAAGCTATTCACACAGAAGTTACCAGGAGTATATTTGTCAATAATATTTTTCCCTTGGTCAATGTTACTGCGATGTTTGTACGTAAATTATCATGTACACGGTTCATATATTATCATGTTCTTTTCACGTAAAGTTATTGGGGTATATTTTTTAACAACTCCCCTCCTTGTTTAATTTTATCGCGGTGTTTCTACTTAAGTTATCATGTCTACGGAATGTATATTACCATAGTATTTACAAAAAAAGTTACCGGGGTTATGTTTTTCAACAACTTTTTTGCCGGACCAAAAGTTACCACGGTGTTTGTATGTAAATTATCAGTTATGTGGTACTTATATTACCGTGCTATTTATACAAAAATTACCGGGGTGTGTTTTCAATAACTCCCTCCACCCTCCTTGTTAAAGTTACCATGATGTTTGTATGTAAGTTATAAAGTCCACGGAGCGTAAATTATTATGTTATTTACACATAAGTTAGTGACGTTATCTTTTTCAATAAAAAATTTCCGGGCCAAAAATACCGTAGGATTTGTGTTTAAGTTATCGAATCTGTGGTACATATATTACCATGCTATTTGCACATAAAAAAATTCTCAATTAAGAAACATACACAAAATATTATCATGGTGTTTCTACATAAGTTATCAGATCTATAATGCATAAATTACCATGTGAAAAGTGAACACCCCTTAATCACCTAATTCTTTTTGAATTTTTCTTGCCGTTATTACGGTGTCAACCTCAAAAATTAAAAAAGAGTAGTCAATCTTTCAAAAAAAGGAAACAAAAATTACGGTGTGATTGAAAAAAATTCTTCACACTAGGAAATAGCATCAATTTTCATCCACGCGATGAAGATTGATCTCAACTCCAAACTGGTACCAATATTGCGGTGTATCTAGCCAAGGAACAACTAAGTTCCCCCACCACACAACACAGACGCAACAATCCCTAATATTATCTGTCCTATCTGGACCGAGATCCAGTGACTTGCCTCTAGCAAGTCGTGTTGTAACATGCCCTCTTTTATCTGCCATCCAATATAGATCCAGTGCACGAGATTGTTCGAAAACAAACTAGCGCACAGCTACGGACTTAGCAGAAGCAAGAAAACAACCGCAACATGGGACTTGAACGTTTCTTGATTTCTGACTTTTACAGGTGCTAGTACAGGAATGACAAACAAACAGCAAAGCACTAGAATATCTCAAATTGCAGATTTTCACGACACACTTGCATGCTTAATAGCAAGAAACGGTAGCATCCAAGCATTGGGCCCTCTTTAAAGTGCAGATTGTGTACAACAAAACAGCAACAACAAAGCACTAGATGCATTTTTAGAGCCTCACTTACAGGCTTAACAAGAACACAAGAAACAATTTATAACACTGGAATTCTAGCACATAACAGCAACAACAAAGCACCGGAACCTCTCCAAAATTGAACATTTTTGTAGTACCTAACACTGAAATTCTAGCACATAACACTGGAAATGTTTAGAACTAACATAGTTTTTTGTACCAACAAGTGGTACAACTGAACAATAAATTGAAGTACTGAATATACCAGGCTAGTCTAATTGTACACTTTATAAGTTTGTAGCAGCACCAGATATGAATAGGCTACAATTTCTTGTAAGAAATGAACAAAAAAGTTGCAAAGCAGCAATAACAGTGTTGGCATCTCTTGACAATACATTTCCCTTCAGAGTTTCTTAAGAGACAACCAGGCAACACAACTGAACTAAATGGGCAAGGGACAAATGAACTGAACGGGCAAGGGATGCACAGCACACTCCTGCGATGCGGTGGCGCGGGTCTCGTCCATCCTGTACAGCGACGCAACAGGCTCCTCACTTTGCTAGGATCCAGCAACCTTCAGAACTCCATTTTTTGGTCAATTCAGCTTGTTTACACCTCCCAACTACATAATTTCTTGGAGCCTCACACCCCCTGGTCCGCCCCTGGAGGAGGTGTTGCAATCACGGGCTTCGAGGATGACGACTAGGCAGTGACGGACGCCAGGGAGGGGCCAGAGGTCGCGGCCGTTAGGGCGGAGGGGGTCCAGTGGATGGGTTGTGTTTCCGGTTGCAGCTTGCTCGGATCCATGGGCGGCGCCATGGGAGCTCCCGTGAGCAGAGAGAAAGAGATGATAGAGAGGGAGGAAGGAAGGAAGATGAAGGGAAAAGGAAGGAGCAAGGGTCGGCGCTGCGGTTTGGCTTGCCGGTGGCGGCTCGCCGGAGGAGGATGCGGCGAGGCGGCCTCGGACTTGGCGGCAGGGAGGAGGAATCAGAGGAAGACACCGTTGGCTGGGGACTTGGTGCGGGGGAGGAATACGGGAGGAAGACTTATGCGTGCAATGCCAATCGAAGGGACACCGAGTGGTGTGGCAGTTTTGCAGAAACGATTACGATTGCCATATACATATTTCGTTAATTTATTATCACTTTCTCTAGTAATCAGCACTTATAACTTGCTCTAGTTGAAAGGTATGTGGATCATCACTAGCAGATTCTTGATGTGCCATCGACCAAACAAACTCATCTTGCCTTTGAGCCCCGCGCCACGGGTGGTACTCCAACCCTAGCCGCCACCGGGGCCGATTCTTGCTACCTCTTGAACACTGCGTTGGTTTTCCCTTGAAGAGGAAAGGGTGATGCAGCAAAGTAGCGTAAGTATTTCCCTCAGTTTTTTGAGAACCAAGGTATCAATCCAGTAGGAGGCTACGCGCGAGTCCCTCGCACCTACACAAAACAAATAAATCCTCGCAACCAACGCGATAAGGGGTTGTCAATCCCTACACGGTTACTTATGAGAGTGAGATCTGATAGATATGATAGGATAATATTTTGGTATTTTTATGATAAAGATGCAAAGTAAAATAAAAGCAAAGTAAAAGGCAACGGAAATAACTAAGTGTTGGAAGATTAATATGATGAAGATAGACCCGGGGGCCATAGGTTTCACTAGTGGCTTCTCTCAAGAGCATAAGTATTCTACGGTGGGTGAACAAATTACTGTTGAGCAATTGACAGAATTGAGCATAGTTATGAGAATATCTAGGTATGATCATGTATATAGGCATCACGTCCAAGACAAGTAGACTGACTCCTGCCTGCATCTACTACTATTACTCCACACATCGACCGCTATGCAGCATGCATCTAGAGTATTAAGTTCATAAGAACAGAGTAACGCCTTAAGCAAGATGACATGATGTAGAGGGATAAATTCATGCAATATGATTAAAAAAACCCATCTTGTTATCCTCGATGGCAACAATACTATACGTGCCTTGCTGCCCCTACTGTCACTGGGAAAGGACACCGCAAGATTGAACCCAAAGCTAAGCACTTCTCCCATTGCAAGAAAGATCAATCTAGTAGGCCAAACCAAACTGATAATTCGAAAAGACTTGCAAAGATAACCAATCATACATAAAATAATTCAGAAGATTCAAATATTATTCATAGATAAACTTGATCATAAACCCACAATTCATCAGTCTCAACAAACACACCGCAAAAAGAAGATTACATCGAATAGATCTCCACGAGAGAGGGGGGACATTGTATTGAGATCCAAAAAGAGAGAAGAAGCCATCTAGCTAATAACTATGGACCCGAAGGTCTGAGGTAAACTACTCACACTTCATCGGAGAGGCTATGATGTTGATGTAGAAGCCCTCCGTGATGGATGCCCCCTCCGGCGGAGCCCCGAAACAGGCCCCAAGATGGGATCTCGTGGGTACAGAAGGTTGCGGCGGTGGAATTAGGTTTTTGGCTCCGTGTCTGATCGTTTGGGGTACGTAGGTATATATAGGAGGAAGAGGTACGTCGGTGGAGCAACAGGGGGCCCACGAGGGTGGAGGGCGCGCCCTGGGGGGTAGGCGCGCCCCCTACCTCGTGGCCTCCTGGAAGCTTCTCCTACGTAGGGTCCAAGTCTCCTAGATCATGTTCGTTCCGAAAATCACGTTCCCGAAGGTTTCATTCCGTTTGGACTCCGTTTCATATTATTTTTCTGCGAAACTCTGAAATAGGCAAAAAAACAGCAATTCTGGGCTGGGCCTCCGGTTAATAGGTTAGTCCCAAAAATAATATAAAAGTGAATAATAAAGCCCAATAATGTCCAAAACAGAAGATAATATAGCATGGAACAATCAAAAATTATAGATACGTTGGAGCCGTATCAAGCATCCCCAAGCTTAATTCCTGCTCGTCCTCGAGTAGGTAAATGATAAAAACAGAATTTTTGATGTGGAGTGCTACTTGGCATAATTTCAATGTAATTCTTCTTAATTGTGGTATGAATATTCAGATCCGAAAGATTCAAGATAAAAGTTCATATTGACATAAAAGTAATAATACTTCAAGCATACTAACTAAGCAATTATGTCCTCTCAAAATAACATGGCCAAAGAAAGTTCATCCCTACAAAATCATATAGTTTAGTCATGCTTCATTTTCGTCACACAAGAATGCTCTCATCATGCACAACCTCGATGACAAGCCAAGCAATTGTTTCATACTTTAGTAATCTCAAACTTTATAAACCTTCACGCAATACATGAGCGCGAGCCATGGACATAGCACTATGGATGGAATAGAATATGATGATGGGGGTTATGTGGAGAAGACAAAAAAGGAGAAAGTCTCACATCAACGAGGCTAATCAATGAGCTATGGAGATGCCCATCGATTGTTGTTAATGCAAGGAGTAGGGATTGCCATGCAACGGATGCACTAGAGCTATAAATATATTAAAGCTCAACAAAAGAAACTAAGTGGGTGTGCATCCAACTTGCTTGCTCACGAAGACCTAGGGCACTTGAGGAGGCCCATTGTTGGAATATATAAGCCAAGTTCTATAATGAAAAATTCCCACTAGTATATGAAATTGACAAAACAAGAGACTCTCTATCATGAAGATTATGGTGCTACTTTGAAGCACAGGTGTGGTAAAAGGATAGTAACATTGTCCCTTCTCTCTTTTTCTCTCATTTTTTTGGGCCTTCTCTTTTTTTTATGGCCTTTCTCTTTTTTTTTTATTCCTCACTTGGGACAATGCTCTAGAAAATGATGATCATCACACTTCTATTTATTTACAACTCAATGATTACAACTCGATACTAAAACAAAGTATGACTCTATATGAATGCCTCCGGCGGTGTACCGGGATATGCAATGAACCAAGAGTGACATGTATGAAAGAATTATGAACAGTGGCTTTCCATAAATACTATGTCAACTACATGATCATGCTAAGAAATATGACAATGATGAACGTGTCATGATAAACGGAATGGTGGAAAGTTGCATGGCAATATATGTCGGAATGGCTATGGAAATGCCATAATAGGTAGGTATGGTGGCTGTTTTGAGGAAGATATAAGGAGGTTTATGTGTGAAAGAGCATATCATATCACGGGGTTTGGATGCACCGGCGAAGTTTGCACCAACTCTCAATGTGAGAAAGGGCAATGCACGGTACCGAAGAGGCTAGCAATGGTGGAAGGGTGAGAGTGTGTATAATCCATGGACTCAACATTAGTCATAAAGAACTCACATACTTATTGCAAAAATCTACAAGTCATCAAAAACCAAGCACTACGTCCCCGACCGCCACTCATAAGGAGGACAATCAAAGAACACCTCATGTTTCAAATTTGTTACATAACGTTTACCATACGTGCATGCTACGGGACTTGCAAACTTCAACACAAGTATTTCTCAAATTCACAACTACTCAACTAGCACGACTTTAATATCACTACCTCCATATCTCAAAACAATCATCAAGCATCAAACTTTTCTTAGTATTCAACGCACTCATAAGAAAGTTTTTACTATCTTGAATACCTAGCATATTAGGATTATTTAAGAAAATTACCATGCTATTTAAGACTCTCAAAATAATCTAAGTGAAGCATGAGAGATCAATAGTTTCTATAAAACAAATCCACCACCGTGCTCTAAAAGATATAAGTGAAGTAATAGAGCAAAACTATATAACTCAAAAGATATAAGTGAAGCACATAGAGTATTCGAATAATTTCCGAATCATGTGTGTCTCTCTCAAAAGGTGTGTACAACAAGGATGATTGTGGTAAACTAAAAAGCAAAGACTCAAATCATACAAGACGCTCCAAGCAAAACACATATCATGTGGTGAATAAAAATATAGCTCCAAGTAAAGTTACCGATGGAAGTAGACGAAAGAGGGGATGCCTTCCGGGGCATCCCCAAGCTTTGGCTTTTTTGTGTCCTTAGATTATCTTGGGGGTGCCATTGGCATCCCCAAGCTTAGGCTCTTTCCACTCCTTGTTCCATAATCCATCAAATCTTTCACCCAAAACTTGAAAGCTTCACAACACAAAACTTAGCAGAAAATCTCGTGAGCTCCGTTAGCGAAAGAAAACAAAAGACCACTTCAAGGTACTGTAATGAACTCATTATTTATTTATATTGGTGTTAAACCTACTGTATTCCAACTTCTATATGGTTTATAAACTATTTTACTAGCCATAGATTCATCAAAATAAGCAAACAACACGAGAAAAACAGAATCTGTCAAAAACAGAACAGTCTGTAGTAATCTGTAACTAACGCAAACTTCTGAAACTCCAAAACATAAGCCAAAATAGGACGACCTAGGCAATTTGTTTATTGATCAGCAGCAATTGGAATCAGTATTTTATCACGTTCTGGTGATTTTTAACAATTGCTTTCGTGAACAGAAAGTTTCTGGAATTTTCTGCAAGATCAAATAACTATCATCCAAGAAGATCCTATAGGTTTAACTTGGCACAAACACTAATTAAAACATAAAAACACATCTAACCAGAGGCTAGAACAAAGATTTATTCCTAAACAGAAGCAAAAGGTAAAAATAAAACTAAAAATAAAATTGGATTGCCTCTCAACAAGCGCTATCGTTTAACGCCCCTAGCTAGGCATAAAAGCAAGGATAGATCTAGGTATTGCCATCTTTGGTTGGCAAACCATAAGTGGCTCTCATAATAGATTCATATGGTAATTTTATTTTCTTCCTAGGGAAGTGTTCCATTCCTTTCTTTAATGGAAATTGGAATCTAATATTCCCTTCCTTCATATCAATAATTGCACCAATCGTTCTAAGGAAAGGTCTACCAAGAATAATAGGATATGAAGAATTGCAATCTATGTCAAGAACGATAAAATCTACGGGCACATAATTCCTATTTGCAACAATAAGAACATCATTAATTCTTCCCATAGGTTTCTTAATGGTGGAATCCGCAAGGTGCAAGTTTAAAGAGCAATCATCAAAATCATGGAAACCTAACAAATCGCACAAAGTTTTGGGAATAGTGGAAACACTAGCACCCAAATCACACAAAGCATAGCATTCATGATCTTTAATCTTAATTTTAATAGTATGTTCCCACTCATCATAAAATTTTCTAGGGATAGAAACTTCCAACTCAAGTTTTTCTTCATAAGATTGCATCAAAGCATCAACGATATGTTTAGTAAAAGCTTTATTTTGACTATAAGTATGAGGAAAATTTAGCACGGATTGCAACAAGGAAACACAATCTATCAAAGAGCAACTATCATAACTAAATTCCTTGAAATCCAAAATAGTGGGTTTATCTAATGTTTTGATTTCTGCAATCCCACTTTTATCAATTTTAGCATCAAGATCTAACAACTCCGAATTTTTGGAACGCCTTCTAGGTAAGGGTGGATCATATTAAGTCCCATCATTGTCAAGATTCGTATTGCAAAACAAAGATTTAATAGGGGACACATCAATAACTTTTAGATCTTCATCTTTATTTTCATAGAAATTTGAAGAACACGCATTCATAAAGCAATATTTCTTAGCACGCATCCTAGCGGTTCTTTCTTTGCACTCATCAATGGAAATTCTCATGGCTTTGAGAGACTCATTGATATCATACTTAGGAGGAATAGATCTAAGTTTTAAAGAATTAACATCAAGAGAAATTCTATAACGTTCCTAGCCAATTCATCAACTTTAAGCAATTTTTCTTCAAGCAAGGCATTCAAATTCTTTTGAGAATTCATAAATTCCTTAACACTAGTCTCAAATTCAGAGGGCATCTTATTAAAATTTCCATAAGAATTGTTGTAGGAATTACCATAATTATTAGAGGAATTACTAGGATAAGGCCTAGGATTAAAGTTTCCTCTATACGCGTTATTACCAAAATTATTCCTACCAACAAAATTCACATCCATAGATTCATTATTATTCTCAATCAAAGTAGACAAGGGCATATCATTAGGATCAGACGAAACACTCTTAGTAGCAAATAATTTCATAAGTTCATCTATCTTTCCACTCAAAACATTAATTTCTTCTATCGCATGCACCTTTTTATTAGTAGATCTTTCAGTGTGCCATTGAGAATAATTAACCATAATATTATCTAGGAGTTTAGTAGCTTCTCCTAAAGTGATTTCCATAAAAGTGCCTCCCGCGGCCGAATCTAAAAGATTTCTAGAAGCAAAATTCAATCCGGCATAAATTTTTTGTATAATCATCCACAAATTCAAACCATGAGTGGGGCAATTACGTATCATTAATTTCATCCTCTTCCAAGCTTCTGCAACATGTTCATGATCAAGTTGCTTAAAATTCATAATATCGTTTCTAAGAGAGATAATCTTAGCAGGAGGAAAATACTTAGAGATAAAAGCATCTTTGCACTTATTCCAAGAATCAATACTATTTTTAGGCAAAGACGAAAACCAAGCTTTAGCACGATACCTAAGCGAAAAAGGAAATAGCTTCAATTTAACAATATCATTGTCAACATCTTTCTTCTTTTGCATATCACACAAATCAACGAAGCTATTTAGATGAGTAGCGGCATCTTCACTAGGAAGGCCGGCGAATTGATCTTTCATAACAAGATTCAGCAAAGCAGCATTGATTTCACAAGATTCAGTATCGGTAAGAGGAGCAATCAGAGTGCTAAGGAAATCATTATTGTTGGTATTGGTAAAGTCACATAATTTGGTATTATCTTGAGCCATCATGACAAACAAGCAATCGAACACACGAGCAAACAAGAAGCAAGCGAAGAAGAGGCGAACGAAAAAGAGAGGGCGGATAAAACGTCAAGGGTGAAGTGGGGGAGAGGAAAACGAGAGGCAAATGGCAAATAATGTAATGCGGGAGATAAGGGTTTGTGATGGGTACTTGGTATGTTGACTTTTGCGTAGACCTCCCCGGCAATGGCGCGAGAAATCCTTCTTGCTACCTCTTGAGCACTGCGTTGGTTTTCCCTTGAAGAGGAAAGGGTGATGCAGCAAAGTAGTGTAAGTATTTCCCTCAGTTTTTTAGAACCAAGGTATCAATCCAGTAGGAGGCTACGCGCGAGTCCCTCGCAACTACACAAAACAAATAAATCCTCGCAACCAACGCGATAAGGGGTTGTCAATCCCTACACGGTTACTTACGAGAGTGAGATCTAATAGATATGATAGGATAATATTTTTGGTATTTTTATGATAAAGATGCAAAGTAAAATAAAAGCAAAGTAAAAGGCAACGAAAATAACTAAGTGTTGGAAGATTAATATGATGAAGATAGACCCGGGGGCCATAGGTTTCACTAGTGGCTTCTCTCAAGAGCATAAGTATTCTACGGTGGGTGAACAAATTACTGTTGAGCAATTGACAGAATTGAGCATAGTTATGAGAATATCTAGGTATGATCATGTATATAGGCATCACGTCCAAGACAAGTAGATCGACTCCTGCCTGCATCTACTACTATTACTCCACACATCGACCGCTATCCAGCATGCATCTAGAGTATTAAGTTCATAAGAACAGAGTAACGCCTTAAGCAAGATGACATGATGTAGAGGGATAAATGCATGCAATATGATTAAAAAAACCCATCTTGTTATCCTCGATGGCAACAATACTATACGTGCCTTGCTGCCCCTACTGTCACTGGGAAAGGACACTGCAAGATTGAACCCAAAGCTAAGCACTTCTCCCATTGCAAGAAAGATCAATCTAGTAGGCCAAACCAAACTAATAATTTGAAGATACTTGCAAAGATAACCAATCATACATAAAAGAATTCAGAAGATTCAAATATTATTCATAGATAAACTTGATCATAAACCCACAATTCATCGGTCTCAACAAACACACCGCAAAAAGAAGATTACATCGAATAGATCTCCACGAGAGAGGGGGAGAACATTGTATTGAGATCCAAAAAGAGAGAAGAAGCCATCTAACGAATAACTATGGACCCGAAGGTCTGAGGTAAACTACTCACACTTCATCGGAGAGGCTACGGTGTTGATGTAGAAGCCCTCCGTGATGGATGCCCCCTCCGGCGGAGCTCCGGAACAGGCCCCAAGATGGGATCTCGTGGGTACAGAAGGTTGCAGCGGTGGAATTAGGTTTTTGGCTCCGTGTCTGATCGTTTGGGGGTACGTAGGTATATATAGGAGGAAGAAGTACGTCGGTGGAGCAACAGGGGGCCCACGAGGGTGGAGGGCGCGCCCTGGGGGGTAGGCGCACCCCCCTACCTCGTGGCCTCCTGGAAGCTTCTCTTACGTAGGGTCCAAGTCTCCTAGATCATGTTTGTTCCGATAATCACGTTCCCGAAGGTTTCATTCCGTTTGGACTCCGTTTGATATTCTTTTTCTGCGAAACTCTGAAATAGGCAAAAAAATAGCAATTCTGGGCTGGGCCTCTGGTTAATAGGTTAGTCCCAAAAATAATATAAAAGTGCATAATAAATCCCAATAATGTCCAAAACAGAAGAATATATAGCATGGAGCAATCAAAAATTATAGATACGTTGGAGACGTATGAAGCATCCCCAAGCTTAATTCCTGCTCATCCTCGAGTAGGTAAATGATAAAAACAGAATTTTTGATGCGGAGTGGTACTTGGCATAATTTCAATGTAATTCTTCTTAATTGTGGTATGAATATTCAGATCCGAAAGATTCAAGATAAAAGTTCATATTGACATAAAAGTAATAATACTTCAAGCATACTAACTAAGCAATTATGTCCTCTCAAAATAACATGGCCAAAGAAAGTTCATCCCTACAAAATCATATAGTTTAGTCATGCTCTATTTTCGTCACACAAGAATGCTCTCATCATGCACAACCCCGATGACAAGCCAAGCAATTGTTTCATTCTTTAGTAATCTCAAACTTTATAAACCTTCACGCAATACATGAGCGCGAGCCATGGACATAGCAGGGTGCCAGAGAGGGCCTAGATTGATTTCTCATGGCTACAGAGGCTTGCGGCGGCGGAACCTCCGATCTAGGTTATTTTCTGGGGATTTCTGTATATATAGGAATTTTTGTCGTTGGTTTCACGTCAGGGGGGGTCTCCGAGTCGTCCACGAGGCAGGTGCCCACGCCCAGGGGGGTGGGCGCGCCCCCCACCCTCGTGGACAGCCCGGGACCCTTCTGGCCCAACTCTTTTGCTCCAGGGGCTTCTTTTGGTCCATAAAAAATCAACAAAAATTGGCACGTCAATTGGACTCCGTTTGGTATTCCTTTTCTGTAAAACTCAAAAACAAGGAAAACATAAACTGGCACTGGGCTCTAGGTTAATAGGTTAGTCCCAAAAATCATAAAATAGCATATAAATGCATATAAAACATCTAAGATGGATAATATAATAGCATGTATACTTCATAAATTATAGATACGTTGGAGACGTATCAGCATCCCCAAGCTTAATTCCTGGTCGTCCTCGAGTAGGTAAATGATAAAAGAAATAATTTATGAAGTGTGAATGCTAGCAGGTGCACAAGTTTGATCAATTATAATTTCAATCACCTTTTCTAGCATCATTATATGTCATAACAGTAGCTCATCTCATAAAACTTTTCATGATCATGTAACCAGCTATTCACATGTTAAAGTATAGATCATAAACTTTCTTGAAAACTAACAAACAGTGCTCTTAGTCATCAAACAATTGCAATTCATCTTATTTTCAGTAAGGGTCTATGTCAGAGCTTTGATTTAGCAAACTCCACATACTCAACTATCATTTAATCTTTCACAATTGCTAACACTCACGTGATATTTATGGGTTCAAAGTTTTAATCGGACACAGAGAAAGATAGGGGCTTATAGATTCGCCTCCCAACCTTGTACCTCAAGGGTAATGTCAACAATAATAGTTCATGATAACTTACATCCAATTGGATATAAATATATATATATATATATATATATATATATATATATATATATATATATATATATATATATATATATATATATATCAAGATCTTTCCAACACAATCTGCTTGCCAAAGGATAAAATGTAAAAAGAAAAGGTGAAGATCACCATGACTCTTGCATAAGGTAGAAGATAAAAGTAAAAGATAGGCCCTTCGCAGAGGGAAGCAGAGGTTGTCATGTGCTTTTAAGGTTGGATGCACAAAATCTTAATGCAAAAGAACGTCAGTTTATATTTCCTCTTGTGATAAAGACCTTTATTATGCAGTCCGTCGCTTTTATTTCTTCCCTATCACAGGTTCGTATAAAGCTTATTTTCTTCGCACTAATAGATCATACATATTTAAGGAGCAATTTTTATTGCATGCACCGATGACAACTTACTTGAAGGATCTTACTCAATCCTTAGTTAGGTAAGATGGACTCTCATGGCAAAACTGGTTTAAGGGATGTTTGGAAGCACAAGTAGTATTTCTACTTGGTGCAAAGAATTTGGCTAGCATAAGAGGGAAAGGCAAGCCCAACATGTTGGATGATCCAAGACAATATAACGTTTCGGATATAGGAAAACATAACCCATTAAGTTGTCTTCCTTGTCCAACATCAACCTTTTAGCATGTCGTATTTTAATGAGTGCTCACAATTACAAAAAGATGTCCAAGATAGTATATTTATATGTGAAATCTCTCTTCCTTCAATATTCTTTCATGAATTGTTCAAGTGACCAATTCTGCGTTTGCTAACTTTCAATAAGTTTACTACCTATATTTATTCTGTGTGAAGTCATTACTCCCCATGGTATAAGCATATGAAACATATATAAATTCAGATTTATGATATTCAATTCATTCAACCATTTACTCACAGGATATATGTGAAGCACGTGAGTAAATGACAAACTACTCCAAAAAGATATAAGTGA
Source organism: Aegilops tauschii subsp. strangulata (assembly GCF_002575655.3). Classification (NCBI taxonomy): domain Eukaryota; kingdom Viridiplantae; phylum Streptophyta; class Magnoliopsida; order Poales; family Poaceae; genus Aegilops; species Aegilops tauschii. Next base: position 79,702,525 of record NC_053040.3, read on the forward strand.
AGAACACTGAGTAGTCAAATAATTAACTAGCCATGGGAGGATTCTTTTTCTTTCAAGATTTCAGATCCAATGATTTTATTCAAACAGCAAGTAAAATTCAAAATACGCTCCAAGCAAAACTCATATCATGTGATGAATAAAAATATAGCTCCGAGTAAGGTATACCGATAGTTTTGAAGACGAAAGAGGGGATGCCTTCCGCGGCACCCCAAGCTTAGGCGCTTGAGTCTTCCTTGAATATTACCTTGGGGTGCCTTGGGCATCCCCAAGCTTAGGGTCTTTCCACTCCTTATTCTCCTCATATCGATATCAAACCCAAAGCTTGAAAACTTCAATCACACAAAACTTAACGAAACTTTGTGAGATAGGTTAGTATGATAAAGAGTAAACCATTCACTTTGGTACTGTCAAAGACAATGTTCATAATTACTCCCACACAACGTCTACTGTACCATATCATTTCTACAATTTATATTGAGAAATATAAGCCATAGAAACTAGAAAACAAGCAAACTATGCAATGAAAAAAGAATCTGTCAGAAACAGAACAATCTGTAATGATCTGAACAGCAACCATACTTCTGCTACTCCAAAAATTATGAAATAAATTGGTGGATGTTAGGAATTTGTCTATTAATCTTATGCAAAAAGAATCAACTCAAAATCACTCTTCTGTAAAAATATGGTAGCTAATCTCGTGAGCGCAAAGTTTCTGTTTTCTTACAGCAAGATCACATTAACTTTCACCCAAGTCTTCCCAAAGGTCTTACTTGGCACTTTATTGAAACAAAATCTATAAAAAATGATTACTACAGTAGCTTAATCATGTAAACACACAAAAACAGTAAGGGTAAATATTGGGTTGTCTCCCAACAAGCGCTTTTCTTTAATGCCTTTTAGCTAGGCATGATGATTTCAATGATGCTCACATAAAAGAAAAGAATTGAAACATAAAGAGAGCATCATGAAGAATATGACTAGAACATTTAAATCTAACCCACTTCCTATGCCTAGGGATTTTGTGAGCACATAATTTATAGGAACAAGAATCAGCTAGCATAGGAAGGCAAAACAAGTATAACTTCAAAACTTTAAGCACATAGAGAGGAAACTTGATATTATTGAAACTCCTACAAGCATATATTCCTCCATCATAATATTTTTAAGTAGCATCATGAATGAATTCATCAATATAACTATCAGATAAAGCATTCTTTTCATGTTCTACAAGCATAGAGAATTTTCTACTCTCCAAATAAGAAAAATTCTTCTCATTCGGAATAGTGGGGTCACTAATTCCTAAAGTTGACACTCTTCCAAATCCACTTTAGATTATAGTATTATTCATACTCCAAAAGATATAAGCGAAGTTCGTGGAGCATTCTACAATTAATATAGACTAACCAATATCTAAGCTCAAAATATATAAGTGAAGCACATGAAGCATTCTATAAAGGGACATTTACATCTGTGCCCCTAACTCGAACCCACTACTCAAATTTGCCCCTAATTTTGAAGCATGCTCAAATTTGCCCCTCCGCCGTTAAGTCACTACTCAGAAATGCCCTTCCGTACAGTACTGTAGCACTTTCCGTCCAATACTGTAGAACTTTCCGTCTGCTACAGTACACATGAGCCTTTGACGGTCAAAGGCCTTTGACTGGACGGAAGGGCATTTCTGAGTAGTGACTTAACGGCAGAGGGGAAAATTTGAGCATGCTTTGAAATTAGGGGCAAATCTGAGTAGGTGGTTCGAGTTAGGGGCAGAAATGCAAATGGCCCTTCTATAAAACCATACTCAAATGATTTAAGTGAAGCACAAAGAGCAATTCTATAAGATCATACTTAAAAGATATAAGTGAAGCACATGAAGTATTCTATAAATCAAATGAAGGACTATCTCATACTATCATGGTTCTTAAACAAAAATACAAAGGACACAAATCATGTGAACAAAACAAAAACCGAGGTATACCGATATTTGTTGAAGAAGAAAGATGGGATGCCAACCGGGGCATCCCCAAGCTTTGATGCTTGAGTATCCTTTGAAATATTTACTTGGGGTGCCATGGGAATCCCCAAGCTTGAACTCTTACCTCTCTTTATTCTTCTCATATTGATAGCTCCTCGATCTTTGAACACTTCGTCCACACAAAACTTTAACAAAAACTTTGTGCGATCCGTTAGTGTAATAAAGCAAACTACCACTTTAAGGTACTGTAATGTGACGCCCCCGATTCAATCGTACACTAATCATGCACGCAAACGTGTACGGTCAAGATTAGGGACTCACGGGAAGATATCACAACACAACTCTAAAACATAAATAAGTCATACAAGCATCATAATACAAGCAAGGGGCCTCGAGGGCTCGAATACAAGTGCTCGATCATAGACGAGTCAGCGGAAGAAACATTATCTGAGTACAGACATAAGTTAAACAAGTTTGCCTTAAGAAGGCTAGCAGAAACTGGGATACAGATCGAAAGAGGCGCAGGCCTCCTGCCTGGGATCCTCCTAACTACTCCTGGTCGTCGTCAGCGGGCTGCACGTAGTAGTAGGCACCTCCGGTGTAGTAGGAGTCGTCGTTGACGGTGGCGTCTGGCTCCTGGGCTCCGGCATCTGGTTGTGACAACCAGGTAGAAGGGAAAGGGGGAAAAGAGGGAGAAAGGCAACCATGAGTACTCATCCAAAGTACTGGCAAGCAAGGAGCTACACTACATATGCATGGGTATATGTGTAAAGGGCCATATCGGTGGACTGAACTGCCGAATGCCAGAATAAGAGGGGGGTAGCTAATCCTGCCGAAGACTACGCTTCTGGCCACCTCCATCTTGCAGCATGTAGAAGAGAGTAGATGGTAAGTTCACCAAGTAGCATCGCATAGCATAATCCTACCCGGCGATCCCCTCCTCGTCGCCCTGTTAGAGAGCGATCACCAGGTATATCTGGCACTTGGAAGGGTGTGTTTTATTAAGTATCCGGTTCTAGTTGTCATAAGGTCAAGGTACAACTCCGGATCGTCCTTTTACCGAGGGACACGGCTATTCGAATAGATAAACTTCCCTGCAGGGGTGTACCACATAACCCAACACGCTTGATCCCATTTGGCCGGACACACTTTCCTGGGTCATGCCCGGCCTCGGAAGATCAACACGTCGTAGCCCCACCTAGGCACAATAGAGAGGTCAGCACGCTGGTCTAAATCCTATGGTGCAGGGGTCTGGGCCCATCGCCCATTGCACACCTACACGTTGCGAGGGCGGCCGGAAGCAGACCTAGCCTAGCAGGCGTTCCAGTCCAATCCGGCGCGCGCCGCTCCGTCGCTGACGTCAAGAAGGCTTCGGCTGATACCACGACGTCGAGTGCCCATAACTGTTCCGGCATAGTTGGTTAGTGTGTATAGACCAAATGGCCAGACTCAGATCAAATACCAAGATCTCGTTAAGCGTGTTAAGTATCCGCGAACGCCGACCAGGGCCAGGCCCACCTCTCTCCTAGGTGGTCTCAACCTGCCCAGTCGCTCCGCCACAAAGTAACAGTCGGGGGCCGTCAGGAACCCGGGCCCACCTCTACCGGGATGGAGCCACCTGTCCTTTCAGCCCCCTCATCAGAATCACTTGCGGGTACTCAACGAGCCGACCCGACTTTAGTCACCACATGTGTCATGTATATAAAGTATATAGTATATACCCGTGATCACCTCCCGAAGTGATCATGGCCCAGTAATATAGCATGGCAGACGGACAAGAGTGTAGGGCCACTGATGGAACACTAGCATCCTATACTAAGCAGTAGGATAGCCGGTAAAGGTAACAACTGTAGCAACAATGGCAGGCTATGCAGCAGAATAGAATTAACCGAAAGCAGTAACATGCTACACTACTCTAATGCAAGCTGTATAGAGAAGAATAGGCGATATCTGGTGATCAAGGGGGGCTTGCCTGGTTGCTCTGACAAGAAGGACGTGTCGTCAACACCGTAGTCGAACTGGGGGTCGCCGGCAGTCTCGGGGTCTACCAGAAAGAAGTAACGGAGGGGGAACACAATAAATAACAGAGCAATCAAAGTATAACATGGCAATGCGCGGTGCTAGAAGTGACCTAACGCGGCAGTAAGTGATACTGGTGAAGGGGGAAAACACCGGGAAAGTATCCCCGGTGTTTCGCGTTTTTGGACAGGTGAACCGGAGGGGGAAAGTTGTGTGTTTGCTATGCTAGGGATGTGTGGCGGACGAATGGGCTCCGTATCCGGATTCGTCTCGTCGTTCTGAGCAACTTTCGTGTAGAAAGTATTTTCATCTGAGCTACGGTTTATTTTATATGATTTTCTAAAGTTTTAAATCATTTTTAGAATTTATTTAATTAATTTAATTCAACATTATCCAGAATAGTGCACGCTGACGTCAGCATGACCATGACTTCAGCGTGACGTCAGCAGTCAACAGGGGAGTTGACTGGTCAACTGATGTGTGGGTCCCGTTCGTCATTGACTGTTTAGTTTAATTAGGGTTTAACTAATCTAATTACTATTTAATTAAACTAACTAGTTAATTAGATTAATTAAACATGATTAATTCATTAATTAATTGATTGATTAATTATTTTAATTATTATTTGTTTGTTTATTTTATTCATTTTTTTAAAACGTTCCAGGGTGGGCCCCGTTTGTCATAGGCCCATAGGGGCATAGCGGGCGAGCGGTTAATGGGCGACGGGCGCTGGGCGAAATGGGGCTGGCGCCCGACAGGGGGAAAGCGGGGCGAGGCCGTGGCGAACAGGCGAAGCAGGATGGCGGCGCAGGCCCGTCGCTTCGAGCTCATGCGCGAGCGCAGGCCGATGGCCGCTGTGGTGCAGAGGGGGACCGGGGTGCCGGAGCACGGGATGCAGCGGAAAGCCTGGGTGAGCGGCGGAGGCTATGGGGCGCACGCGAGTGGAGGTCGCGAGGCGCTGCGTGTGCGGGCGCGCCTGCGGCCTTGGGGCGCGCACGGGGCGCGGCGAGCGCTGCTACGAGAGGGATGGCGGCGCGGTGACCGCGGGAGAAAAGAGGTGGGCCGGTGCCTCACCGGCGTTTGACGGGGAGATGGGCGTTGAGGCTCGGGGTCGACCGGTGAGGAGGAGGACGAGGACGATGCGCGTAGACGGGGTAGGGGATCGTGGTTGAGGCGGCGAACGCCCTCGACGGGCAGGGATGGTGACGACGGGGTCCGGCGTCATCGCGGGCGCAGGGCGTCGGGGGCGTCGATTGCCCTCTACCGCATCCGCGTAGGAGGGAGGGTTGAGGAGGTGGGCGACGGCGGGGTAGCGCTGGGCGGCGTCGGCGAGGTGGCGGCGTGGTCAGCGCGGCGGGGTGGCCTAGCGAGCGGCGACGAGGCGCCTGCGCCCGATCCAGAATGAGGGGAGGCAGAGGGGGAGTGGGGGCGAGCGATACTAGCCATAGATTCATCAAAATAAGCAAACAACACGCGAAAAACAGAATCGGTCAAAAACAGTACAGTCTGTAGTAATCTGGAAGTTTAGTAAACTTCTATAACTCCAAAATTTATGAAATAAACTTGAAAATTTGAAAAATTTGTACATAAGTAATGTGCAAAAAATTTAGACCCATTTGACTTTCCAGTAAAAAATGTAAATTCACGCACTACAGCCAAAGTTTCTGTTTTTGTTTTGCACATAGTAAACAAGCAATCTAATCATCGTAAAACCAAAGCTTGGCACATTATTTTTATAATACAATGGATATACACAAGGGGATAATTATTTACAGAGAAACTTCCATGAAAAATTCTACATTGTTTCCGTGAGCATGAACACAAGTGCTCAAGGTCAACCCTCACTTCTTCAATGCATAACTTTCCAATCACTTCTCTTTTTGAAAAACTTTTTAGGCATGAAAGGCAAGTAATTTTTTTTGTATTTTCATTCTTTTAATTTTTTTTGTATGTTTCACCCACAACTAAACAGAAACAAAAAGGATAAAAAATCTACTTAGTGAAGAAAGCAAACAAGCACACATGAGAATATCAACCCCACGCTATTGCTCCCCGGCAACGGCGCCAGAAAAGAGCTTGATAATCCCCAAGTGCAGGGAATCATCGTAGCAATTTCCAAAGGTGGAAGTGATAAGTATGGAGTGCCGAACCCACAAGGAGCTAAAGGTAAGATCAATATTCTCTCAAGCCCTATCTGCCACTGATACGACTCTACGTACACCGAACGTTTGCTTCCAACTAGAAACGAGAAATAAAACTACGTTGTGGGTATGAAGAGGATAACTTTGCATGATATCGGAGAGCTTAAAACATAAAAGTAGGTGCTGTTATCATAAAGTTATAATATATTACTAAATATTATAAATAGCGAGTGTGGAATAATGATGGGTCGGTGTGCGGAATTATCCTAGGCAATCGTTAACAAGACCGGTAATCACTATTGCAATTTCATATGAGGGAGAGGCATAAGCTAACGTACTTTCTCTTCTTGGATCATATGCACTTATGATTGGAACTCTAGCAAGCATTCGCAACTACTAAAGATATTAAGGTAAAACCCAACCATAGTATTAAAGCATCAAGTCCTCTTTATTCCCATACGCAACAACCCCTTTACTCGGGTTTGTGTTTCAGTCACTCACCAACCCACTATAAGCGAATCATGAACGTATTGCAACACCCTACAGCGGGAATCCCTCATGCTTGCGCGACACGGAGGGCACCATAGGACAGCACCAAAATAAAACATACAACTCATACCAATCTAGATCATCAATCAACCCAAAGACAAAGGATATCTACTAAAAACATCATAGGATGGCAACACATCATTGGATCATAATATGTGGCATAAAGCACCATGTTCAAGTAGGGATTACAGCGGGGTGCGGGAGAGTGGACCGCGTAAAAGAGATGAGGATGGTGATGATGGTGGTGATGTTGATGAAGACGATCACCGTGGCGATGATTCCCCTCCCGATGGCACTCCGGCGCCACCTAGAGAGAGGAGGAGAGGTTCTCCCCCTTGTGCTTCCTCCTCCATGCCCCCCTAGATGGGGAGAGGTTCTCCCTCTGGTCCTTGGCCTTCATGGCGATGATGGCCCCCCCGGGATCCTCCTCCATGGCCTCCGGTGATGATGGCCCCCTCTGGCAGGGTGCCAGAGAGGGCCTAGATTGATTTCTCATGGCTACAGAGGCTTGCGGCGGCGGAACTTCCGATCTAGGTTATTTTCTGGGGGTTTCTGTATTTATAGGAATTTTTGGCATTGGTTTCACGTCAGGGGGGTCTCCGAGTCGTCCACGAGGCAGGGGCCCACGCCCAGGGGGGTGGGCGCACCCCCCACCCTCGTGGACAGCCTGAGACTCTTCTGGCCCAACTCTTTTGCTCCGGGGGCTTCTTTTGGTCCATAAAAAATCAACAAAAAATGGAGGTCAATTGGACTCCGTTTGGTATTCCTTTTCTGTAGAACTCAAAAACAAGGAAAAACAGAAACTGTCACTGGGCTCTAGGTTAATAGGTTAGTCCCAAAAATCATATAAATGCATATAAAACATCTAAGATGGATAATATAATAGCATGAATACTTCATAAATTATAGATACGTTGGAGACGTATCAACGGTGGCAGAGGCCAGTCCTGCCTTGGGCCAGCGGATGCAGGCGCGTTGGGTTGCTCGGTCACGGGCAGCTACTCGCAGAGGCGGGCCTGGTTTGGGCGGCGGACGGTATATGCTGCGGCGGCGCATCATCTGGCTTTGAATCGGCGGCGGCGTCGAGGGCCTGGTGGACTGCTTGGCGGCACCTCCGGTCAGATCTAATCTGGCCGGTGCAGCCGGCGGTGGTGGTCTCCGTCAGAGGTGGCCGGCCAGAGGCTGGGTGGTCGGATCCCGAGATCCGTCATCTAGTCCCAGCTGCGAGTTGGGGAGACGGAGTTGCCGGTAGCAGGCGATGGCGGTGTTATGCGTCGTTACCTTGATGAAGGCATCATCGTGTAACTACTGTCGACCCACTCGAGCTGCTCCCGTGGGAACCCTAGGATCTGGTTTTCCAGATCGGACGATGGCGGCACTACGGTGTCGTTTCTCTCTTGGGAGCATCATTTGTGAAGCAGCACTGGAATCAAAGGTACAAGGTGGAGCGGCTTCATCTTGCATGGAGTTTCAGTGGAGATGTCAAGTCATGCCTGGCGGACAGGTGCTACGCTTTGTCATGCCTGGTCGGCAGGTGCTACACATGACAGATCTTCCAAAGACTTCAAGTTGTGTCAGCTGGTGGTACTTGGCGGCTTGGTGCTGACGTGTACCGCAGCGACTGCGACCTGTTCAACAGTTCGCGCGCAGGGAGGTGGTGGCATTGGGCGCCATGGTGGCATCGACGACAGCTAGACCGGGCAAGGATGATGCATCAGTACAGCTCTGAAGTTGGAGTGGTGGCAGTTGGCAGTGGCGGCCTCTGAGAGCGCGTTGGACCGGTGTGTGCCCCATACCCGGCAAGTGGCTTGGTTGGCGTCTCAGGTCTTAGATGTTAGGCTTGGCTGCGAGGTCTGTGGTATACAATTAAGCATCTTGATCTATCTCTATAGATCTTGATGCCCAATATATAAGCAGCTTCACCGAGGTCTTTCATTGAAAAACTCTTGTTCAAGTATCCTTTTATGCTATCCAGAAATTCTATATCATTTCCAATCAACAATATGTCATCCACATATAATAATAGAAACGCTACAGAGCTCCCACTCACTTTCTTGTAAATACAGGCTTCTCCAAAAGTCTGTATAAAACCATATGCTTTGATCACACTATCAAAACGTTTATTCCAACTCCGAGATGCTTGCACCAGTCCATAAATGGATCGCTGGAGCTTGCACACTTTGTTAGCATCCTTTGGATTGATAAAACCCTCGGGTTGCATCATATACAACTCTTCTTCCAGAAATCCATTCAGGAATGCAGTCTTTACATCCATTTGCCAAATTTTATAATCATAAAATGCAGCAATTGCTAACATGATTCGGACGGACTTAAGCATCGCTACGAGTGAGAAGGTCTCATCGTAGTCAACTCCTTGAACTTGTCGAAAACCTTTCGCAACAAGTCGAGCTTTGTAGACAGTAACATTACCGTCACCGTCAGTCTTCTTCCTGAAGATCCATTTATTCTCTATGGCTTGCCGATCATAGGGCAAGTCAACCAAAGTCCACACTTTGTTCTCATACATGGATCCCATCTCAGATTTCATGGCCTCAAGCCATTTCGCGGAATCTGGGCTCATAGTTCGTAGGCTCGTCATGGTCAGGTAACATGACGTCCAGAATAGGATTACCGTACCACTCTGGTGCGGATCTTACTCTGGTTGACCTAGTAGGTTTGGTAGTAACTTGATCTGGAGTTTCATGATCATCATCCTTAATTTCCTCACTAATTGGTGTAGGCATCACTGGAACTGATTTCTGTGATGAACTACTTTTTAATTCGGGAGAAGGTACAATTACCTCATCAAGTTCTACTTTCCTCCCACTCACTTCTTTCGAGAGAAACTCCTTCTCTAGAAAGGATCCATTCTTAGCAACAAATATCTTGCCTTTGGATCTGTGATAGAAGGTGTACCCAATAGTTTCCTTTGGGTATCCTATGAAGACGCATTTCTCCGATTTGGGTTCAAGCTTATCAGGTTCAAACTTTTTCACATAAGCATCGCAACGCCAAACTTTAAAAAACGATAGCTTAGGTTTCTTGCCAAACCACAGTTCATACGGTGTCGTCTCAATGGATTTAGATGGTGCCGTATTTAACGTGAATGCAGCTTTCTTTAATGCATAACCCCAAAACGATAGTGGTAAATCAGTAAGAGACATCATAGATCACACCATATCTAATAAAGTGCGGTTACGACGTTCGGACACACCATTACGCTGTGGTGTTCCGGGTGGCGTGAGTTTCGAAATCATTCCACATTGTTTCAAATGAATACCAAACTCATAACTCAAATATTCACCTCCACAATCAGATCGTAGAAACTTTATTTTCTTGTTATGATGGTTTTCCACTTCACTCTGAAACTCTTTGAACTTTTCAAATGTTTCAGACTTATGTTTCATCAAGTAGATATACCCATATCTGCTCAAATCATCTATGAAGGTCAGAAAATAACGATACCCGCCGCGAGCCTCAACACTCAATAGACTGCATACATCAGTATGTACTATTTCCAATAAGTTAGTTGCTCCCTCCATTGTTTCGGAGAACGGAGTCTTAGTCATCTTACCCATGAGGCATGGTTCGCAAGCATCAAGTGATTCATAATCAAGTGATTTCAAAATCCCATCAACATGGAGTTTCTTCATGCGCTTTACACCAATATGACCTAAATGGCAGTGCCACAAATAAGTTGCACTATCATTATTAACTTTGCATCTTTTGGCTTCAATATTATGAATATGTGTATTACCACGATCGAGATTCAATAAACCATTTATATTGAGTGTATGACCATAGAAGGTTTTATTCATGTAAATAGAAAAACAATTATTCCTTGATTTAAATGAATAAGCTTATTGCAATAAACATGATCCAATCATATTCATGCTCAACGCAAACACCAAATAACATTTATTTTAGGTTCAACACTAATCCCGAAGGTAAAGGGAGTGTGCGATGGTGATCTTATCAATCTCGGAATCACTTCCAACACACATCGTCACCTCGCCCTTAACTAGCCTCTGTTTATTTTGCAACTCCCGTTTCGAGTTACTACTCTTAGCAACTGAACCAGTATCAAATACCGAGGAGTTGCTATAAACACTAGTAAAGTACACATCAATAACATGTATGTCAAATATACCTTTGTTCACTTTGCTATCCTTCTTATCCGCCAAGTATCTAGGGCAGTTCCACTTCCAGTGACCATTTCCTTTGCAGTAGAAGCACTCAGTTTCAGGCTTGGGTCTAGCTTTGGGCTTGTTCATGGGAGTGGCAACTTGCTTGCCATTTTTCTTGAAGTTCCCTTTCTTTTCCTTTGCCCTTTTACTTGAAACTAGTGGTCTTGTCAACCATCAACAATTGATGCTTTTTCTTGATTTCTACCTTTGTCGATTTCAGCATCACGAAGAGCTCAGGAATTACTTTCGTCATCCCTTGCATATTATAGTTCATCACGAAGTTCTAGTAACTTGGAGATAGTGACTAGAGAACTTTGTCAATTACTATCTTATCTGGAAGATTAACTCCCACTTGATTCAAGCAATTGTAGTACCCGGACAATCTGAGTACATGCTCACTGGTTGAGCTATTCTCCTCCATCTTTTAGGCAAAGTACTGTCAGAGGTCTCATACCTCTTGATACGGGCATGAGTATGAAATACCAACTTCAACTCTTGGAACATCTTATATGCTCCGTGGCGTTCAAAACATTTTTGAAGTCCCGGTTCTAAGCCGTAAAGCATGGTGCACTAAACTATCAAGTAGTCATCATACCGAGTTTTTGTCAAAACGTTCATAACGTCTGCATCTGCTCCTACAATAGGTCTGTCACTGATACGTCCATTTTGCATCATGCTTTTATATCGATATTTATTGCATTATCGGCTGTTATTAAACATTATGTCACAATACTTATGCATATTCTCTCTTATTTTATAAGGTTTACATGAAGAGGGAGAATGCAGGCAGCTGGAATTCTGGGCTGGAAAAGGAGCAAATATTAGAGACCTATTCTGCACAACTCCAAAAGTCCTGAAACTCCACGGAAGTTATTTTTGGAATTAATAAAAAATACTGAGCGAAGAAAGTACCAGAGGGAGCCCACACCCTGGCCACGAGGGTGGGGGCGCGCCCTACACCCCTGGGCAGGCCCCCCTGCCTCGTGGGCCCCTGGCGGGCCTTCGGTGCCCATCTTCTGCTATATGGAGTCTTTTACCCTGGAAAAAATCATAAGCAAGCTTACGGGACGAAACACCGCCGCCACGAGGCGGAACCTTGGCGGAACCAATCTAGGGCTCCGGCGGAGCTATTCTGCCGGGGAAACTTCCCTCCGGGAGGGGGAAATCATCGCCATTGTCATCACCAACAATCCTCTCATCAGGAGGGGGTCAATCTCCATCAACATCTTCACCAGCACCATCTCCTCTAAAACCCTAGTTCATCTCTTGTATCCGATCTTTGTCCCAAAGCCACAAATTGGTACCTGTGGGTTGCTAGTAGTGTTGATTACTCCTTGTAGTTGATGCTAGTTGGTTTATTTGGTGGAAGATCGTATGTTCAGATCCTTTATGAATATTAATACCCCTCTGATTATGAACATGAATATGATTTGTGAGTAGTTATGTTTGTTCCTGAGGACATGGGAGAAGTCTTGCTATAAGTAGTCATGTGAATTTGGTATTCGTTCGATATTTTGATGAGATGTATGTTGTCTCTCCTCTAGTGGTGTCATGTGAACATCGACTACATGACACTCCACCATTGTTTGGGCCTAGAGAAAGGCATTGGGAAGTAATAAGTAGATGATGGGTTGCTAGAATGACAGAAGCTTAAACCCTAGTTTATGAGTTGCTTCGTAAGGGGCTGATTTGGATCCATATGTTTCATGCTACGGTTAGGTTTACCTTAATACTTCTTTTGTAGTTGTGGATGCTTGCAATAGGGGTTAATCATAAGTGGGATGCTTGTCCAAGAAAGGGCAGCACCCAAGCACCGGTCCACCCACATACCAAATTATCAAAGTAACGAACGCGAATCATATGAGCGTGATGAAAACTAGCTTGACGATAATTCCCATGTGTCCTCGGGAGCGTTTTCCTTCATATAAGAGTTTGTCCAGGCTTGTCCTTTGCTACAAAAAGGATTGGGACATCTTGCTGCACTTTATTTACACTTGTTACTTGTTACCCGTTACAAATTACCTTATCACAAAACTATTTGTTACCGATAATTTCAGTGCTTGCAGAGAATACCTTACTGAAAACCGCTTGTCATTTCCTTCTGCTCCTCATTGGGTTCGACACTCTTACTTCGAAAGGACTACGATAGATCCCCTACACTTGTGGGTCATCAGTCACCTAGCGGTGCATCAAGGACATAATTCTTCTGTGCAGCAATGAGGAAAAACCTCAGATCACGGACCAAGTCCGCATCATTGCTACTATCATCTTTCAACTTATATTTCTCTAGGAACATATAAAAATAAACGGGGAGCTACATCGTGAGCTATTGATCTACAACATAGATATGCTAATACTACCAGGACTAAGTTCATGATAAATTAAAGTTCAATTAATCATATTACTTTAAGAACTCTCACTTAGATAGGCATCCCTCTAGTCATCTAAATGATCCCGTGATCCAAATCAACTAAACCATGTCCGATCATCATGTGAGATGTAGTAGTTTTCAATGGTGAACATCACTATGTTGATCATGTCTACTATATGATTCACGCTCGACCTTTCGGTCTCAGTGTTCCGAGGCCATATCTGCATATGCTAGGCTCGTCAAGTAACCTGAGTATTCTGCGTGTGCAAAACTGGCCTGCACCCGTTGTATGTGAACGTAGAGCTTATCACACCCGATCATCACGTGGTGTCTCGGCACGACGAACTTTTGGTGCATACTCAGGGAGAACACTTGTACCTTGAAATTTAGTGAGAGATCATCTTATAATGCTACCATCGAACCAAGCAAAAATAAGATGCATAAAGGATAACGATCACATGCAATCAATATAAGTGATATGATATGGCCATTATCATCTTGTGCCTTTGATCTCCATCTCTAAAGCACCGTCATGATCACCATCGTCACCGGCTTGACACCTTGATCTCCATCGAAGCATCGTTGTCGTCTCACCAACTATTGCTTCTACGACTATCGCTACCGCTTAGTGATAAAGTAAAGCAATTACATGGCGATTGCATTTCATACAATAAAGCGACAACCATATGGCTCCTGCCAGTTGCCTATAACTCTGTTACAAAACATGATCATCTCATACAATAAAATTTAGCATCATGTCTTGACCATATCACATCACAACATGCCCTGCAAAAACAAGTTAGACGTCCTCTACTTTGTTGTTGCAAGTTTTACGTGGCTGCTACGGGCTGAGTAAGAACCGTTCTTACCTACGCATCAAAACCACAACAATTTTTCATCAAGTGTGTTGTTTTAACCTTCAACAAGGACCGGGCGTAGCCACACTCGATTCAACTAAAGTTGGAGAAACTGACACCCGCCAGCCACCTGTGTGCGAAGCACGTCGGTAGAACCAGTCTCGCGTAAGCGTGCGCGTAATGTCGGTCCGGGTCGCTTCATCCAACAATACCACCGTACCGAATCAAAGTATAACATGCTGGTAAGCAGTATGACTATTATCGCCCACAACTCATTTGTGTTCTACTCGTGCATATAACATCTACGCATAGACCTGGCTCGGATGCCACTGTTGGGGAACGCATTAATTTCAAAAAAATTCCTACGCACACGCAAGATCCATCTAGGTGATGCATAGCAACGAGAGGGGAGGGTGTTGTCCACGTACCCTCATAGACCGAAAGCGGAAGCGTTATGACAACGCGGTTGATGTAGTCGTACGTCTTCACGATCCGACCGATCCTAGTACCGAAAGTACGGCACCTCCGTGATCTGCACACGTTCAGCTCGGTGACGTCCCTCGAACTCTTGATCCAGCTGAGGCCGAGGGAGAGTTCCGTCAGCATGACGGCGTGATGATGGTGTTGATGAAGTTACCGGCTCAGGGCTTCGCCTGAGCACTACAACGATATGACCGAGGTGGAAATCTGTGGAGGGTGGCACCGCACACGGCTAAACAATGTCAACTTGTGTGTCTATGGGGTGCCCCCTCCCCCGTTTATAAAGGAATGGAGGAGGGGGAGGGCCGGCCCTCTATGGCGCGCCCAAGGGGAGTCCTACTCCCACCGGGAGTAGGATCCCCCCCCCTTCCCTAGTTGGATTAGGAGAGGAAGGAAGGGGGAGGAAGGAGGAAGGAAAGGGGGGCCGGCCCCCCACCCAATTTGGATTGGGCTTGGGGGGGCGCCTCCTCCTAGGCTCCCTTCTCCTCTCTCTCCCACTATGGCCCAATAAGGCCCATATACTTCCCGGGGGGTTCCGGTAACCTCCCGGTACTCCGGTAAATGCCCGAACTCACCCGAAACCATTCCGATGTCCAAACATAGTCATCCAATATATCGATCTTTATGTCTCGACCATTTGGAGACTCCTCGTCATGTCCGTGACCACATCCGAGACTCCGAACAACCTTCGGTACATCAAAACACATAAACTCATAATACCGATCGTCACCTAACATTAAGCATGCGGACCCTACGGGTTCGAGAACTATGTAGACATGACCGAGACACGTCTTCGGTCAGTAACCAATAGCGGAACCTAGATGCTCATATTGGCTCCCACATATTCTACGAAGATCTTTATCGGTCAAACCGCAAAACAACATACGTTGTTCCCTTTGTCATCGGTATGTTACTTGCCCGAGATTCGATCGTCGGTATCTCAATACCTAGTTCAATCTCGTTACCGGCAAGTCTATTTACTCGTTCCGTAATGCATTATCCCGCAACTAACTCATTAGTCACATTGCTTGCAAGGCTTATAGTGATGTGCATTACCGAGAGGGCCCAAAGATACCTCTCCAACAATCGGAGTGACAAATCCTAATCTCGATCTATGCCAACTCAACAAACACCATCGGACACACCTGTAGAGCATCTTTATAACTACCCAGTTACGTTGTGACGTTTGATAGCATACTAAGTGTTCCTTTGGTATTCGGGAGTTGCATAATCTCATAGTCAGAGGAACATGTATAAGTCATGAAGAAAGCAGTAGTAATGAAACTGTAACGATCATAATGCTAAGCTAACGAATGGGTCTTGTCCATCACATCATTCTCCTAATGATGTGATCCCGTTCATGATATGACAACACATGTCTATGGTCAGGAAACATAACCATCTTTGATAAACAAGCTAGTCAAGTAGAGGCATACTAGGGACACTCTGTTTTGTCTATGTATTCACACATGTACTAAGTTTTCAGTTAATACAATTCTAGCATGAATAATAAACATTTATCATGATATAAGGAAATAAATAATAACTTTATTATTGCCTCTATGGCATATTTCCTTCACATAGTTGGATAATGTGTTGCTTCTGCTTCTTAATGTGCTATGACTTTTCTGTTTGAAGAGTTTGTGCCATAATTTAGGATTGTTTTGTAAAGATCTGCCATTTTTCTCACTTTGTTATGTTTGGCATCTAATCCATTAATCCATTAGCTGAATCGGTACGTTTTTCCTGTACTTAGGCTAGTCCAGGTTGCTTACCATGCCTTTATGTTTGTACATCACTTCCCCAGTCCAGCCAATACGAGCATGTGATACGCCATTGACATTGCAAATATGGAAGATTCAGACCTAACACTACAAGAAATATGTCAACTTGTGACCCTCACTATTGGCCGCTGAAAGGTCATAGTTTTTCATTTGCAACCTTTTTGTGACCAAAAACAGAAGGTCAAAAGCTGGCAGTCGTAAACTGAAATTAGCGACCTCTCTGTGAGAAAGTCGTAGGCGTTTACAACCAAAACAGAAGGTCGTTGAACACATGACCTTTTGTTTTGGTCACTGGCTGTCTGCCCAGGCCACGTCGGATCCGACGTGGCAAAATTGCGACCAATTGAAAAGGTCGTTACTTAGAATGAGCCCGGTCCAGTTCGGCGTCTATATGGGCCAAGCCCATTAATTATTATTTTTCTAGCAATTTGTGTCAACTACATGGGCCGAGACCAAGAATTTGGCCTTTTTATTTTCTAGGACATGGCCTTCTACAGTTCATTTCTTTTTTGGGCCTCAAACTTTTTATAGTCGATTTCAATTTTGGGCCTCCATAACAAAATTGTTCCAGCGACAGTGAAATAGAGGGAATTCAAACAAGCATGTATCTTAAACAGCCACGGGTGACAATTTTATTTATTTCAACACAAAAAGATTCCTTAAACAGCCACGTGTACAACAGTAGGTACATTCAAGCACAGGAAGTACTACAAAGGAGCTAAAACATGTACTAACAGCAAACATGTACATTCAAGCATCCACGTAGCTACCAAGTAGCTACCATTTCTACCAGCAGCAGCAACAGCCGCCTGAAAGTCAAGGAGGTACTACCACCACCAGCAGCAACCAGCCATCACCACCAGCGGCGACATTTCAGAGACGCCCTCCCCTTGCTGTTGCTTGGCGTGCTGCATCACAAGTCCCCCTACACACACAAAATTCAGATGTTCAAAACATATCAACATGTTGAGCGGTTAGGGAATCATGGAGCAAATGTTAGTGTGGTGCAAGGCGACAGATTACAAGATTAAATATTAACAAAAGAAGACTCGTTGAACAAATCGTGCAAAATGGCATGGTGGATTTGGAAAGTAACATTCAAGCAGCAGTTTGAATCGATGAGCAGACCATACAGATTCTAACAAGGCTACAAGGCTACACATTTGAACACAAGAAACCATAAATTTGAACAACCAAATTGAGAATAGGAGTAGATCAACAATTGCATAGCAACTAAATTCTAAATATCGCTGACCAACTGGTTCGAACAATACCCAAATGACGCGGTGCAGCGACACAGAAACATGGAAACCAACACAAAGTCCACCAAAATTTCATCGCATCACCGAGCAAACACTGAGATCAGGCGGAAGAGACCAACACTGAGTAGAGCGGTAACAAAGAGGGGATGGGGGAGCGGGTAACTTACAACATCACAAAAGATACTTCCACTTCTCACCATCGACCTTGCAAACCTACGATTTAAACACAAATCAGGACACGGGATTTGCAAGAAAAACTATCACAGCACGAGTTCGAATAAGAACAAGGAGATAGGGGCGGGAGCAAAGGGAACCGGGATGCTTACCATGGAGACCTGTTTGATGTTGGAGTCCTTCCTGAAGTTGTCCCTGCAAAAACAGAACCAAAATGGGCCCCGGTCAGGACGCGTCACCACGCCACAGAAACAACGTGAATCGAACCACAACAACAAATCAAATCCGGGGCTCACATGAGGACTAAGACGGCGCTTGCGCTTGTTGGATTCTTTCTTGGCCTTGCTCTTCTTCACCACAAGTCTGCATCACCACAGAAACAATAGCAGCAAAACGAATCAGAACCCAACGTGAAACAACATCAGGAAAACCCAAGCAGAACCACCACCGGAAATGAGTCCATCACCTAAAACCAAGCAGATGATAACATTGAGTAAGAAAGACTGATGAGAGGTGCTGGTTTACCTAAAACCATTTCCTTGATAACACTCATTTCCGTCTAAGGTGAAATAAACATATGCATGCCAAGGTGAAATAGTACAAAGAAAGCACTCATCAGGTAGCAGTGCATACAAAATCCCTGTTTTACTAGTAGCAAATACTCTGTGTGTTAGCAGTAGTAAAAACTATACAAAATCCTTGTTTTACTAGTAGCAAATACTCTGTGTTAGCAGTAGTAAAAACTCATGCAGTACCAAATTCAAAAAAATTGTTGTAGCTAACAAAAGTATGGAACAATTGTTAACAACTCGAATCAGAAAAGGTAGAGTCTCTTAAGAGAGACACAACTGATACTGATCAAAGATAATAACATAGCACAAAAATAGGTAGGTACATTGACTTTTTTAAAGACAATAAGCAGGACCAACAAATTCACATGTTACATCAGTATGAAGTTACAATGGCAGATGCCAGGTGTGAAATGGATATGGCAAAAAAATTATGCTCAGAACAGAGGATATGCAGATTGGGGGAAGCAGAGTTAGCCATATTCAAAAATTAAAAAATAGCAAATGGTCTACCTACAGTATTATACTTCCAGCATGAAGATGTGAGTACATACTAAGTAGCATCGGCACAAGATAAATAGAAATGAACAATCCAAAAGATGCAGTATGAGTATGTACATTACAAGGAACGGTTTTTTGCATTGACAACAGAAGCTATGCTCACAAATTTGTATTGTAGGTACAGGAAATGTGCCAGAAATCATATAAGCATACACAATTACACACATGATACTTAGATCACACTGTCAATTCATACTACACGAGTCACTCTTATGAGATAATGGCATGCAGCTGTACGCAGCTACTTGACCATGACAATTTATACTACACGAGTCACTCTTATATAATATAATTGAACAAAACACTGCCATGCATTTACTGGACTATGACCAGGTGCAAGTTGATGAGAATCATTATGCTGAAACTGATACAACCACATCATATCCTTCTAACGTTCCTAGTTCACTCAGAAAACACTTCACCAACAGCACATAATTGCAGTCTGAAAATACAATTCACTCAAAAGGACACAAATCAGTATGCACAAGTGTTGGACCTTCAAATTAAGCAGACTTGAATTCACTGGTAAGCATTAGCAGAACTAATATATATTTTGCATGATCTTAGTGTATCTCTACATCACATAGATTCACCCACTTTATCACTACCAATTCTACTACAGAGCAAGAATGAAATGATGCTAGTGTATTGAGGGAAAGGATCTTCTCTCATCAGCAGTGGTGTTGCTCCTAGGCCAAGTGAGAGGAGTCAAATCATTTGCCACAGTCAGAAAGTTGGTAGGAGCATTAGGAGATAATAACACACACACACACACACATGAGGATATGTTCGCTTCACTCAACTTGACATAATATAGCAGCATCCAAATACAATGGATCTACAATGGAGAAGGATATATATATATATATATATATATATATATATATATATATATATATATATATATGGACATGGCCAGGGATATGGTTGCTAGCTAGCTAGCTTGTTGTCATGGATTTTGACTGGACATTGTTGGAAATATGCCCTAGAGGCAATAATAAATGGTTATTATTATATTTCTTTCATGATAATTGTCTATTGTTCATGCTATAATTGTGTTATCCGGAAATCGTAATACATGTGTGAATACATAGACCACAACGTGTCCCTAGTAAGCCTCTAGTTGACTAGCTCGTTGATCAACAGATAGTCATGGTTTCCTGACTATGGACATTGGATGTCATTGATAACGGGATCACATCATTAGGAGAATGATGTGATGGACAAGACCCAATCCTAAGCATAGCATAAAAGATCGTGTAGTTTCGTTTGCTAGAGCTTTTCCAATGTCAAGTATCTTTTCCTTAGACCATGAGATCGTGCAACTCCCGGATACCGTAAGAGTGCTTTGGGTGTGCCAAACGTCACAACGTAACTGGGTGACTATAAAGGTGCACTACGGGTATCTCCGAAAGTGTCTGTTGGGTTGGCACGGATCGAGACTGGGATTTGTCACTCCGTGTGACGGAGAGGTATCTCTGGGCCCACTCGGTAATGCATCATCATAATGAGCTCAATGTGACTAAGGCGTTAGTCACGGGATCATGCATTGCGGTACGAGTAAAGAGACTTGCCGGTAACGAGATTGAACAAGGTATTGGGATACCGACGATCGAATCTCGGGCAAGTAACATACCGATTGACAAAATGGATTGTATACGGGATTGATTGAATCCTCTACATCGTGGTTCATCCGATGAGATCATCGTGGAACATGTGGGAGCCAACATGGGTATCCAGATCCCGCTGTTGGTTATTGACCGGAGAGGCGTCTCGGTCATGTCTGCATGTCTCCCGAACCCGTAGGGTCTACACACTTAAGGTTCGGTGACGCTAGGGTTGTAGAGATATGTGTATGCGGAAACCCGAAAGTTGTTCGGAGTCCCGGATGAGATCCCGGACGTCACGAGGAGTTCCGGAATGGTCCGGAGGTGAAGAATTATATATAGGAAGTTAAGTTTCGGCCACCGGGAAAGTTTCGGGGGTTACTGGTATTGTACCAGGACCACCGGAAGGGTCCCGGGGGTCCACCGGGTGGGGCCACCTATCCCGGAGGGCCCCGTGGGCTTAAGTGGGAAGGGAACCAGCCCCTAGTGGGCTGGGCGCCCCCCCATGGGCCTTCCCCCTGCGCCTACGGTTGGAAACCCTAGGGTGGGGGCGCCCCACTTGCCTTGGGGGGCAAGGCACCCCCCTGGCCGCCCCCCCCCCACCAGATGGGTTCTGGATGGCGCCCCCCCTCCCAGGGGCCTATATAAAGGGGGGAGGGAGGGCAGTAGTATTACAGCCTTGGGCGCCTCCCTCCTCCCCTGCTACACCTCTCCCTCTCGCAGAAGCTCGGCGAAGCCCTGCCGAGACCCGCTACATCCACCACCACGCCGTCGTGCTGCTGGATCTCCATCAACCTCTCCTTCCCCTTGCTGGATCAAGAAGGAGGAGACGTCGCTGAACCGTACGTGTGTTGAACGCGGAGGTGCCGTCCGTTCGGCACTCGGTCATCGGTGATTTGAATCACGGCGAGTACGACTCCGTCATCCACGTTCATTGGAACGCTTCCGCTCGCGATCTACAAGGGTATGTAGATGCACTCCTTTCCCCTCGTTGCTAGTAAACTCCATAGATGCATCTTGGTGAGCGTAGGAAAATTTTAAAATTATGCTACGATTCCCAACAGTGGCATCATGAGCCAGGCCTATGCGTAGTTACTATGCACGAGTAGAACACAAAGAAGTTGTGGGCGTTGATGTTGCCAATTCTTCTTGCCTCTACTAGTCGTTTCTTGTTTCGGCAGTATTGTAGGATGAAGCGGCCCGGACCGACCTTACACGTACGCTTACGTGAGACAGGTTCCACCGACTGACATGCACTAGATGCATAAGGTGGCTAGCGGGTGTCTATCTCTCCTACTTTAGTCGGAACGGATTCGATGAAAAGGGTCCTTATGAAGGGTAAATAGAAATTGGCAAATCACGTTGTGGTCATACGTAGGTAAGAAACGTTCTTGCTAGAAACCTACAAAGCACGTAAAAAACTTGCAACAACAATTAGAGGACGTCTAACTTGTTTTTGCAGCATGTGTTATGTGATGTGATATGGCCAGAAGATGTGATGAATGATATATGTGATGTATGAGATTGATCATATTCTTGTAATAGGAATCACGACTTGCATGTCGATGAGTAAGACAACCGGCAGGAGCCATAGGAGTTGTCTTTATTATTTTGTATGACCTGCGTGTCATTGAATAACGCCATGTAAATTACTTTATTTTGTTGCTAAACGCGTTAGCCATAGAAGTAGAAGTAATCGTTGGCGTGACGACTTCATGAAGACACAATGATGGAGATCATGATGATGGAGATCATGGTGTCATGCCGGTGACGAAGATGATCATGGTGCCCCGAAGATGGAGATCAAAGGAGCATGATGATATTGGCCATATCATGTCACTATTTGATTGCATGTGATGTTTATCATGTTTTGCATCTTATTTGCTTAGAACGACGGCAGTAAGTAAGATGATCCCTTATGATAATTTCAAGAAAGTGTTCACCCTAACTGTGCACCATTGCGAAGGTTCGTTGTTTCGAAGCACCACGTGATGATCGGGTGTGATAGATTCTAACGTTCGCATACAACGGGTGTTGACGAGCCTAGCATGTACAGACATGGCCTCGGAACACACGCAATACACTTAGGTTGACTTGACGAGCCTAGCATGTACAGACATGGCCTCGGAACACGGAGGACCGAAAGGTCGAGCATGAGTCGTATAGAAGATACGATCAACATGGAGATGTTCACCGATCTTGACTAGTCTGTCTCACGTGATGATCGGACACGGCCTAGTTAACTCAGATCATGTTTTCACTTAGATGACTAGAGGGATGTCTATCTGAGTGGGAGTTCATTGAGTAATTTGATTAGATGAACTTAATTATCATGAACTTAGTCTAAAATCTTTACACTATGTCTTGTAGATCAAATGGCCCACGTTGTCCTCAATTTCAACGCGTTCCTAGAGAAAACCAAGCTGAAAGATGATGGTAGCAACTATACGGACTGGGTCCGGAACTTGAGGATCATCCTCATAGCAGCCAAGAAAGATTATGTCTTAGAAGCACCGCTAGGTGAAGCACCAATCCCAGAGAACCAAGACGTTATGAACGCTTGGCAGCAGCGTGCTGATGATTACTCCCTCGTTCAGTGCGGCATGCTTTACAGCTTAGAACCGGGTCTCCAAAAGCGTTTTGAGAAACATGGAGCATATGAGATGTTCGAGGAGCTGAAAATGGTTTTCCAAGCTCATGCCCGGGTCGAGAGATATGAAGTCTCCGACAAGTTCTTCATCTGTAAAATGGAGGAGAATAGTTCTGTTAGTGAGCACATACTCAGAATGTCTGGGTTGCACAACCGCTTGTCTCGGCTGGGAGTTAATCTCCCAGATGATGCGGTCATTGACAGAATCCTTCAGTCGCTTCCACCAAGCTACAAGAGCTTTGTGATGAACTTCAATATGCAGGGGATGGAAAAGACCATTCCTGAGGTATATTCAATGCTGAAATCAGCGGAAGGGGAGATCAGAAAAGAACATCAAGTGTTGATGGTGAATAAAACCACTAAGTTCAAGAAGGGCAAGGGTAAGAAGAACTTCAAGAAGGACGGCAAGGGAGTTTCCGCGCCCGGTAAGCCAGTTACTGGGAAGAAGTCAAAGAATAGACCCAAGCCTGAGACTGAGTGCTTTTATTGCAAGGGAAGTTGTCACTGGAAGCGGAACTGCCCCAAATACTTAGCGGACAAGAAGGCCGGCAACGCCAAAGGTATATGTGATATACATGTAATTGATGTGTACCTTACCAGTACTCGTAGTAGCTCCTGGGTATTTGATACCGGTGCGGTTGCTCATATTTGTAACTCAAAACAGGAACCACGGAATAAACGGAGACTAGCGAAGGACGAGGTGACAATGCGCGTCGGGAATGGTTCCAAGGTCGATGTGATCGCCGTCGGCACGCTACCTCTGCATCTACCCACGAGATTAGTTTTAAACCTCAATAATTGTTATTTAGTGCCAGCTTTGAGCATGAACATTGTATCTGGATCTCGTTTAATTCGAGATGGCTACTCATTTAAATCCGAGAATAATGGTTGTTCTATTTATATGAGAGATATGTTTTATGGTCATGCCCTGCTAATCAATGGTTTATTCTTGATGAATCTCGAACGTGATGTTACACATATTCATAGTGTGAATACCAAAAGATGTAAAGTTGATAACGATAGTCCCACATACTTGTGGCACTGCCGCCTTGGTCACATTGGTGACAAGCGCATGAAGAAGCTCCATGCAGATGGACTTTTGGAGTCTCTTGATTACGAATCATTTGACACGTGCGAACCATGCCTCATGGGTAAGATGACCAAGACTCCGTTCTCCGGAACAATGGAGCGAGCAACCAACTTATTGGAAATCATACATACCGATGTGTGCGGTCCAATGAGTGTTGAGACTCGCGGAGGATATCGTTATGTTTTCACTCTCACTGATGACTTAAGTAGATATGGGTATGTCTACCTAATGAAACACAAGTCTGAAACCTTTGAAAAGTTCAAGGAATTTCAGAGTGAGGTTGAGAATCAACGTGACAGGAAAATAAAATTCTTACGATCAGATCGTGGTGGAGAATATTTAAGTCACGAGTTTGGTACACACTTAAGGAAATGTGGAATAGTTTCACAACTCACGCCGCCTGGAACACCTCAGAGAAACGGTGTGTCCGAACGTCGTAATCGCACTCTATTGGATATGGTGCGATCTATGATGTCTCTTACCGATTTACCGCTCTCATTTTGGGGCTATCCTTTAGAGACTGCCGCATTCACTTTAAATAGGGCTCCGTCGAAATTCGTTGAGACGACACCGTATGAATTATGGTTTGGGAAGAAACCTAAGCTGTCGTTTCTAAAAGTTTGGGGATGCGATGCTTATGTCAAGAAACTTCAACCTGAAAAGCTCGAACCCAAGTCGGAAAAATGCGTCTTCATAGGATACCCTAAGGAAACCATTGGGTATACCTTCTACCTCAGATCCGAAGGCAAGATCTTCGTTGCCAAGAACGGGTCCTTTCTAGAGAAGGAGTTTCTCTCGAAAGAATTGAGTGGGAGGAAAGTGGAACTTGATGAGGTGATAGTCACCCCTTTCGAACCGGAAAGTAGCGCAGCGCGGGAAGATGTTCCTGTGGTGCCTACACCGACTGGAGAGGAAGTTAATGATGATGATCATGAAGCTTCGGATCAAGTTACTACTGAACTTTGTAGGTCCACAAGGACACGTTCCGCACCAGAGTGGTACGGCAACCCTGTCCTGGAAATCATGCTGTTAGACAACGGTGAACCTTCGAACTATGAAGAAGCGATGGCGGGCCCGGATTCCGACAAATGGCTAGAAGCCATGAAATCCGAGATAGGATCCATGTATGAAAACGAAGTATGGACTTTGACTGACTTGCCCGATGATCGGCGAGCCATAGAAAACAAATGGATCTTTAAGAAGAAGACAGACGCAGATGGTAATGTGACCATCTATAAGGCTCGACTTGTCGCTAAGGGTTATCGACAAGTTCAAGGGGTTGACTACGATGAGACTTTCTCACCCGTAGCGAAGCTGAAGTCCGTCCGAATCATGTTAGCAATTGCTGCATACTATGATTATGAGATATGGCAGATGGACGTCAAAACGGCATTCCTTAACGGCTTCCTTAAGGAAGAGTTGTATATGATGCAGTCGGAAGGTTTTGTCGATCCTAAGAATGCTAACAAAGTATGCAAGCTCCAGCGCTCAATCTATGGGCTGGTGCAAGCATCTCGGAGTTGGAACATTCGCTTTGATGAGATGATCAAAGCGTTTGGGTTTACACAGACTTATGGAGAAGCCTGTGTTTACAAAAAAGTGAGTGGGAGCTCTGTAGCATTTCTCATATTATATGTGGATGACATACTATTGATGGGAAATGATATAGAATTCTTGGAAAGTATAAAGGCCTATTTGAATAAGTGTTTTTCAATGAAGGACCTTGGAGAAGCTGCTTATATATTAGGCATCAAGATCTATAGAGATAGATCAAGACGCCTCATTGGTCTTTCACAGAGTACATACCTTGACAAGATATTGAAGAAGTTCAATATGGATCAGTCCAAGAAGGGGTTCTTGCCTGTATTGCAAGGTGTGCAATTGAGCACGGCTCAATGCCCGACCATGGCAGAAGATAGAGAAAAGATGAGTGTCATCCCCTATGCCTCGGCCATAGGGTCTATTATGTATGCCATGCCGTGTACCAGACCTGATGTAAACCTTGCTGTAAGTTTGGTAGGAAGGTACCAAAGTAATCCCGGCATGGAACACTGGACAGCGGTCAAGAATATCCGGAAGTACCTGAAAAGGACTAAGGATATGTTTCTCGTTTATGGAGGTGACGAAGAGCTCGTCGTAAAGGGTTACGTCGACGCTAGCTTTGACACAGATCTGGATGACTCGAAGTCACAAACCGGATACGTGTATATTTTGAATAGAGGAGCAGTAAGCTGGTGCAGTTGCAAGCAAAGCGTCATGGCGGGATCTACATGTGAAGCGGAGTACATGGCAGCCTCGGAGGCAGCACAGGAAGCAGTCTGGATGAAGGAGTTCATTACCGACCTAGGGGTGATTCCCAATGCGTCGGGCCCGATGACTCTCTTCTGTGACAACACTAGAGCTATTGCCCTTGCGAAGGAGCCCAGGTTTCACAGGAACACCAGGCATATCAAGCGTCGCTTCAAATCCATTCATGAAAGTGTTCAAAATGGAGACATAGATATTTGTAAAGTACATACGGACCTGAATGTAGCAGATCCGTTGACTAAACCTCTCCCTAGGGCAAAACATGATCAACACCCGGACGCAATGGGTGTTCGATTCATCACAATGTAACTAGATTATTGACTCTAGTGCAAGTGGGAGACTGTTGGAAATATGCCCTAGAGGCAATAATAAATGGTTATTATTATATTTCTTTCATGATAATTGTCTATTGTTCATGCTATAATTGTGTTATCCGGAAATCGTAATACATGTGTGAATACATAGACCACAACGTGTCCCTAGTAAGCCTCTAGTTGACTAGCTCGTTGATCAACAGATAGTCATGGTTTCCTGACTATGGACATTGGATGTCATTGATAACGGGATCACATCATTAGGAGAATGATGTGATGGACAAGACCCAATCCTAAGCATAGCATAAAAGATCGTGTAGTTTCGTTTGCTAGAGCTTTTCCAATGTCAAGTATCTTTTCCTTAGACCATGAGATCGTGCAACTCCCGGATACCGTAAGAGTGCTTTGGGTGTGCCAAACGTCACAACGTCACTGGGTGACTATAAAGGTGCACTACGGGTATCTCCGAAAGTGTCTGTTGGGTTGGCACGGATCGAGACTGGGATTTGTCACTCCGTGTGACGGAGAGGTATCTCTGGGCCCACTCGGTAATGCATCATCATAATGAGCTCAATGTGACTAAGGCGTTAGTCACGGGATTATGCATTGCGGTACGAGTAAAGAGACTTGCCGGTAACGAGATTGAACAAGGTATTGGGATACCGACGATCGAATCTCGGGCAAGTAACATACCGATTGACAAAGGGGATTGTATACGGGATTGATTGAATCCTCGACATCGTGGTTCATCCGATGAGATCATCGTGGAACATGTGGGAGCCAACATGGGTATCCAGATCCCGCTGTTGGTTATTGACCGGAGAGGCGTCTCGGTCATGTCTGCATGTCTCCCGAACCCGTAGGGTCTACACACTTAAGGTTCGGTGACGCTAGGGTTGTAGAGATATGTGTATGCGGAAACCCGAAAGTTGTTCGGAGTCCCGGATGAGATCCCGAACGTCACGAGGAGTTCCGGAATGGTCCGGAGGTGAAGAATTATATATAGGAAGTCAAGTTTCGGCCACCGGGAAAGTTTCGGGGGTTACCAGTATTGTACCGGGACCACCGGAAGGGTCCCGGGGGTCCACCGGGTGGGGCCACCTATCCCGGAGGGCCCCGTGGGCTTAAGTGGGAAGGGAACCAGCCCCTAGTGGGCTGGGCGCCCCCCCCCCCATGGGCCTTCCCCCTGCGCCTAGGGTTGGAAACCCTAGGGTGGGGGGCGCCCCACTTGCCTTGGGGGGCAAGGCACCCCCCTGGCCGCCGCCCCCCCACCAGATGGGTTCTGGCCGGCGCCCCCCCTCCCAGGGGGCCTATATAAAGGGGGGAGGGAGGGCAGTAGTATTACAGCCTTGGGCGCCTCCCTCCTCCCCTACTACACCTCTCCCTCTCGCAGAAGCTCGGCGAAGCCCTGCCGAGACCCGCTACATCCATCAACCTCTCCTTCCCCTTGCTGGATCAAGAAGGAGGAGACGTTGCTGCACCGTACGTGTGTTGAACGCGGAGGTGCCGTCCGTTCGGCACTCGGTCATCGGTGATTTGAATCACGGCGAGTATGACTCCGTCATCCACGTTCATTGGAACGCTTCCGCTCGCGATCTACAAGGGTATGTAGATGCACTCCTTTCCCCTCGTTGCTAGTATACTCCATAGATGCATCTTGGTGAGCGTAGGAAAATTTTAAAATTATGCTACGATTCCCAACAGACATGGCCAAGAAGAAGCAGTCATGCCTAGTAGTCTAAAAAACAGTGTTTCATGGACTCTAGTGCTTCTTTGGTCAGTAGAGCTCCATAGGATGCAGCCAGGATTGCAGCTGCAGCCATACTAGATGGCCTGTAATCCAGCACACTGCCGGCTGCATGAACACAGCACATATCAGTCAGACAAAATGCAAGAAAGATCCATATTTAGTTAAGAAGGTGTGCAGGATGAAGATGCACCTTCGGTTGTGGCAAAGATAAAGCCGATGGACTTGAGGGCCACGCGGGCGGGGTCATGCCCGCCGCCGCCGCAGTCGTCGTGCCGGTCAAGCCGGGAAGAGAAGCAGGGGAGGTAATGGAAGGGAGTAACGGCGTCCATGCGCCAGCCGAGGGTTGACAGCACGAGCAGCTCCATCCGGCGGACGGAGGCGGAGCAGAACTTGTAGCTGCCGCCGGCGTCGAGTTCCGACAGTGCCGGCGCGCAGTACTCCATCTTCGTCGCCACGGAGACGCATGCCATGGAAAGGAGCCGTGCCACCCACGGCATGGCCGTCCTCTGCACGCACACAACCACATCATCCTCCCGTTCCTAAGAAGTAGAGAGACTAAATTTGTTTTACAGCAGCGGTGCGGTGATTGATTACCAGGAAGAAGTGGTCGAAGTAGGCAATGGCCAGGAAGATGCCTCCTCCGGCCCCCTCGCGATGACGCTGGTGCCGCCACCACCGGTCGCCCGCCACTTGGACGAGCCCCGCAAGTAAAGGCCCTCACGCCCGCCCGCTTCGTCGCGGCCCCGCAGGCGGAGAGGGAGCAAGGGCGCGAGCAGGCGGAGGGATCCGAAGGTATCGGCGGGCGCCTTCTCCTCCTTGTCCTCGCCGGGGGAGCTCGTGGGGGCGGGAGCCAGGGAGGGGGACGCAGCGGATCCGTTGTCGCCGTCTTCGGAGTCGGCGTCGGGGCGGAGGAGCGGGGACGCGGTGGGCGCGCCGGCCGACGGCGGCTGCGAGATGGGGCTCTGCACGGCACAGAGCACCGGCGTGGCTCCCACGAGGAGCTGCGGCGGGGGACGTTGCGGCGGTGGAGGACTGCAGAGCACCGGCGCTTGGGTTGGATCTGGATCGAGGAGAAGGGGAAAGAGAGAGGCGGCGGAGAGGGGGAGAGAGAGGCGGGCGCGGGCTGCTTAGGGTTTGGATTGGGCTGCAGAGAGGTGGACGGTTCAGATCGGCTAACTGGGGTGATCCGTGGGAAGAGCCCTGATTGGTTCAGAAAATTTATGGTTTAAAATAGTTTCTAAGTACTAAAACTATGGGTGTTTTGTGAAGCAGCTATAAAAAATATTTTGCAAAACGGCACAACTAAATTTTTCTCTCAAGTTAGACCACATTTTTTGGATCATCGCCAATTTGCATGCATTTTTATCTTTCTAGCTATTTTTAATCATTTTCCGAGTGCCCAAAATGAGGTTTTTTGTGAATGACCTACCAAATAATTGTTGCAAAAATGGACCAAAACATTTTTATAAAACAATAGGACATATTTAATTCATAATTGACCAGATGGTTGGGTGTCAAAAGCTTTGATCCACCTCTCGTGAAAAAGACAAATTTCCGCCGATTCAGCCGGAAGCGGGTCAAATTTGAACTGCAGCTGCCTCATAATTTGCTCTTTATTTTTTCCAAAAATCATTTATAGGTACATAAGTATCTATTTAATCATAGAAACATCAAAATTTTCCCAAGATTCAACCACTATCTAGGAACGGTCATGCCCGCCGTTTTGACCGCATTTTGAAACAGGCATAAAAATTTCAAAAAAAATCAAAAAATTGGAAAACCTTCGCATTGTGTCATTATATGTGACCAAGTTTCCAAGAAAAATAATAAACTTGTAATACGGTAATTATTTTGAAAAAGTGTTCTCAGAAACGAGCTATCATGTGTGAAGATGCATGGCTTTCAAGCCAAATGATCAATCTTATGGCCACATTCATGGCATAGTTTGTTCAAATGATCTCATATTGTGCACAAGGGTGCATATTGGAATGGAAAACAATATTGCCTAAGGAAGTTTTCATTTTCTTTGGACGAAAAAACCATTTTCCATTTTTCGAGTGCCCAAAAGGAGGTTTTTTTGTGAAGAACCTACCAAATAATTGTAGCAAAATTGGACCAAATCATTTTTCTAAAATACTAGGTCATATTTAATGCACAATTGACCAAATGGTTGGGTGTAAAAAGTTTTGATCCACCTCTCGTGGAAAAGACAAATTTCCGCCGATTCAGGTGGAAGCGGGTCAAAATTGAACTGTAGCTACCTTGTAGTTTGCTCTTTATTTTTTTCCAAAAATAATTTCTAGGTAGATAAGTATCTATTTAATCAGAGAAACACCAAAAAAATCCAAGATTCAACCACTAGCTAGGAACGGTCATTCCCGCCATTTTGACCGCATTTTGAAACGGGCATAAAAAATTCAAAAAAAAAATTGGGAAACCTTCGCATTGTGTCTTATATGTGGCCAAGTTCCCAGGAAAAATAACAAACTTGTAATACGGCAATTATTTTAAAGAAGTGTTCTGAGAAACGAGCTATCACGTGTGGAGATCAATGGCTTTAGAGCCAAATGATCAATCTTATGGCCACATTCATGGCATAGTTTGTTCAAATGATCTCATATTGTGCACAAGGGTGCATATTGGAATGGCAAACAATGTTGCCTAACGAAGTTTTCATTTTCTTTGGACGAAAAAACCATTTTCCATTTTTCGAGTGCCCAAAAGGAGGTTTTTTTGTGAAGAACCTACCAAATAATTGTAGCAAAATTGGACCAAATCATTTTTCTAAAATACTAGGTCATATTTAATGTACAAATGACCAAATGGTTGGGTGTAAAAAGTTTTGATCCACCTCTCGTGGAAAAG
The DNA here is from genome assembly GCF_002575655.3 of Aegilops tauschii subsp. strangulata. Lineage (NCBI taxonomy): Eukaryota > Viridiplantae > Streptophyta > Magnoliopsida > Poales > Poaceae > Aegilops > Aegilops tauschii. The sequence continues at coordinate 79,734,034 of NC_053040.3, forward strand.
ACAAGTTTCTGCCGATTCAAGTGGAAGCGGGTCAAAATTGAACTGTAGCTGCCTTGTAGTTTGCTCTTTATTTTTTCCAAAAATCATTTCTAGGTATATAAGTATCTATTTAATCAGAGAAACACCAAAAAAATCCAAGATTCAACCACTAGCTAGGAACGGTCATTCCCGCCGTTTTGACCGCATTTTGAAACGGGCATAAAAAATTCAAAAAAAACAAAAAATTGGGAAACCTTCGCATTGTGTCTTATATGTGGCCAAGTTCCTAGGAAAAATAACAAACTTGTAATACGGCAATTATTTTAAAAAAAAGTGTTCTGAGAAACGAGCTATCACGTGTGGAGATCAATGGCTTTCAAGCCAAATGATCAATCTTATGGCCACATTCATGGCATAGTTTGTTCAAATGATCTCATATTGTGCACAAGGGTGCATATTGGAATGGCACACAATGTTGCCTAAGGAAGTTTTCATTTTCTTTGGATGAAAAAACCATTTTCCATTTTTCGAGTGCCCAAAAGGAGGTTTTTTGTGAAGGACCTCCCAAATAATTGTTGCAAAATTGGACCAAATCATTTTTCTAAAATACTAGGACATATTTAATGCACAATTGACCAAATGGTTGGGTGTAAAAAGTTTTTATCCACCTCTCGTGAAAAAGACAAATTTCCGCCGATTAAGATGGAAGCGGGTCAAATTTGAACTGTAGCTGCCTTGTAGTTTCCTATTTATTTTTTCCAAAAATCATTTCTAGGTACATAAGTATCTATTTAGTCAGAGAAACACCAAAAAAATTCCAAGATTCAACCACTAGCTAGGAACGATTATTCCCGCCGTTTTGACCGCATTTTGAAACGGGCATAAAAAATTCAAAAAAAATCAAAAAACGGGAAACCTTCGCATTGTGTCACTATATGTGGACAAGTTCTCAGGAAAAATAACAAACTTGTAATACGGCAATTATTTTTTAAAAGTGTTCTCAGAAACGAGCTATCACATGTGAAGATCAATGGCTTTTAAGCCAAATGATCAATCTTTTTGCCACATTCATGGCATAGTTTGTTCAAATGATCTCATATTGTGCACAAGGGTGCATATTGGAATGGCAAACAACGTTGCCTAAGGAAGTTTTCATTTTCTTTGGACGAAAAAACCATTTTCCATTTTTCGAGTGCCCAAAAGGAGGTTTTTTTGTGAAGGACCTCCCAAATAATTGTTGCAAAATTGGACCAAATCAATTTTCTAAAATACTAGGACATATTTAATGCACAATTGGCAAAATGGTTGGGTGTAAAAAGTTTTGATCCACCTCTCGTGAAAAAGACAAATTTCCGCCGATTCAGTTGGAAGCGGGTCAAATTTGAACTGCAGCTGCCTCATAGTTTGCTATTTATTTTTTTCCAAAAATCATTTCTAGTTACAGAAGTACCTATTTAATCATAAATACATGGTTTGGTGGCGATACGTCGAGGTTTGGGCGGTGGCCAAGGGCCCCAGCTCTAGAGCGCGTAAACTCGCATGCCCGTCGCGTGACCGTGGCGTTGCCATGTGTCCTGGGCGGCCTAGGCATGTCTAGTGGGTGGGGCACTCCCCAGGTAGGTGCTAGGAAGAAAATTACAACCTAAGATTCTCACGAGGAGACCGATCGATGCTCAAACATGAATTAGCAGCCAGGTGTTTGATTAGCGGTACGGGAAATGTACATGGCTAATGGGCGTGAGTTTTGGCTGAGGATGATCAGTTACTAAGAAGACCGTCTTCACAAATTTTCAGCTCAAAAGGAGGAGCCTAGGTGGTACTTGCTTTGCAAAGTACCACACTGGACATAAATACGAATGTTGAAGCTGGGCTCAAAATATTGAATGGATTGAGCTGGCATTTGGTGGAGGATGGTTATTTGGGCATAGGAAAGCACCGTAGAAAATAGATACTATTTGGACATGCCAAAGTGGTACTTCCTTCACAAAGTGTTGTTCTGAACAGAATAGGAAAATGAATATTGTTGAATTATTTTTGAACTAGGCAAGGAAGGTTTTTTACATATTTGACGAAGATATGACCCAAAGAATTACGAGATTTTTTTGGGAATTTTGGGAATGACAGAAACATAGGTTGCTTCACAACCTGGGGCAAAAATTGCCACATGGACATGACACATATGCAAAACTGATGAGGTGGCGCATAGTCATAGCAACCCACCACAATTTACAAGGTTATGACCATCTATATTGGTCGTGATCAGCTAGAAATAAGGCAGCGGACCAGTGCTATCTGCTTTATGACCATTTCGTGTAAGGAAATTACGACCTTTCTGACCAAAATGGTCATTATAGTTTAGGGTTTGGAGCCCCCCGAACAGCTTTTGACCAATTGGTCTGAAATGGTCATAGATCTATGACCAATTCTTCCAGGGTCACTGACAGAAGGTCACTAGTTGACATATTTCTTGTAGTGTAAGCTACTGTAATGCGTCATGGATCGGTTGAGCGTCTGTTTGAATCATGAGTCGCATGGCTCCCAGCTCAGCTGCCAGGTTGATGGCCTCCTCGCCGCCCTGAGTTATGCCACAAAAGCATCAGTGTTAGACCCCGGCTAACTAAAACTAAGAACATCACTATCTCTTCAGTCATGACTCATGACTTGAAAAGTAGTAGAGTTTGGGGGAGAAAGGCTATAAGAAGGGTTTGTGTATGTTCAATCGATTTGAAATTCTACATTTGGAAGACTCCTTTTAATAAATATTTTGAAGACTCAATGTATGGAAAAATTACGGAAATAATAAGCTAGGCAGATATAGCTCAAGACGTTGCAATCAAGGCTAGCGTGCGAGGTAAAAAAACCATTTTTTATGGCAATTAATTAAAGCCAGTGATTTTGGGGAGAGAACTTATGGTAAGTTTTTAATGGTAGAAATTATGGCAGTTAATTAGTACTAAGGAATAGGAGTAAAACGTTTCCTCGCGAATTATCTTCGGGCAGATATTATGGCAATTGGAGGAGTACAACGTTTCCTTAGGAACTAAGATAGGTAATATTTAAATTCTTTCCATATATGGTTTCCAATTATATATGGAACGCTATAAATGCTAAGACAATGGGTGTTTGTTACCTACCACTACCAAAGAATGGTTGTGCTGTATAAATAGGCAACTAGACCATTCCGTCCTCCTCGTCCAACGAAATTCTATTCATAGTGATCTAGACATGGCGATCAAGCTTAAATGAGTAGTGTTTTTCTTGCTCGTCTTGGCCTTTGCCGAGTCCAGCGACAGGGGTGAACCTCTATCTTCTCATAAGTACTAGTACTAGCTTTACCAAGTTGAGGGTGCGTCAAGTTTGAATCACCGCATATAATTTGTTATTTCCTGCAGAAGAAAATGCTTTTGGTGCGAATGCTTATGCGGCAGATCATGCACATTCTAGTAAATACTTTGTGCTACCTTGCCAAGTTGACAAATTTTTTAATTGTGAGTCAACGCCTAATTCTTATTTACTGCAGAGGAAAACAGTTTTGGTGAAAGTGCTTATGCGGTGCATTGGGATCCTCATTCTTGTAAGTACTTGTGCTACCTTGCCAACTAGATAAATTTGTTAATTGTGAACTAACTCCTAGGTTGTTATTTTCTCTAGAAAAAGACAGTTTTGGTGAAAGTGCTTATGCGGTGCATTGGGATCCTCCTTCTCGTAAGTACTTGTGCTACCTTGTCACTTAGCCAAAGTTATTAATTGTGAATTAATTCCTATGTTGTTATTTTCTCTAGAAAAAGACAGTTTTGGTGTAAGTGCTTATGCGGTGCATTGGGATCCTCCTTCTCGTAAGTACTTGTGCTACCTTGCCAACTAGAGAAATTTGTTAATTGTGAATTAACTCCTAGGTTGTTATTTTCTCTAGAAAAAGACAGTTTTGGTGAAAGTGCTTATGCGGTCCATTGGGATCCTCCTTCTCATAAGTACTTGTGGTACCTTGCCAACTAGAGAAATTTGTTAATTGTGAATTAAATCCTTGGTTGTTATTTTCTCTAGAAAAAAACAGTTTTGGTGAAGTGCTTATGCGGTCCATTGGGATCCTCCTTCTCGTAAGTACTTGTGCTACCTTGCCAACTAGAGAAATTTGTTAATTGTGAATTAACTTCTAGGTTGTTATTTTTCTAGAAAAAGACAGTTTTGGTGAAAGTGCTTATGCGGTGCATTGGGATCCTCCTTCTCGTAAGTACTTGTTCTACCTTGCCAACTAGAGAAATTTGTTAATTGTGAATTAACTCCTAGATTGTTACTTTCCCTAGAAAAAGACAGTTTTGGTGAAAGTCCTTATGCGGTGCATTGGGATCCTCCTTCTCGTAAGTACTTGTGCTACCTTGCCAAGTAGGGAAATTTCTTAATTGTGAATTAACTCCTAGGTTGTTATTTTCTCTAGAAAAAGGCAGTTTTGGTGATAGTGCTTATGCGGTGCATTGGGATCCTCCTTCTCGTAAGTACTTGTGCTACCTTGCCAACTAAAGAAATTTGTTAATTGTGAATTAACTCCTAGGTTGTTATTTTCTCTAGAAAAAGACAGTTTTGGTGAAAGTGCTTATGCGGTACATTGGGATCCTCCTTCTCGTAAGTACTTGTGGTACCTTGCCAACTAGCGAAATTTGTTAATTGTGAATTAAATCCTTGGTTGTTATTTTCTCTAGAAAAAAACAGTTTTGGTGAAAGTGCTTATGCGGTCCATTGGGATCCTCCTTCTCGTAAGTACTTGTGCTACCTTGCCAACTAGAGAAATTTGTTAATTGTGAATTAACTTCTAGGTTGTTATTTTCTCTAAAAAAGACAATTTTGGTGAAAGTGCTTATGCGGTGCATTGGGATCCTCCTTCTCGTAAGTACTTGTGCTACCTTGCCAACTAGAGAAATTTGTTAATTGTGAATTAACTCCTAGGTTGTTACTTTCCCTGGAAAAAGACAGTTTTGGTGAATGTGCTTATGCGGTGCATTGGGATCCTCCTTCTCGTAAGTACTTGTGCTACCTTGCCAAGTAGAGAAATTTGTTAATTGTGAATTAACTCCTAGGTTGTTATTTTCTCTAGAAAAAGACAGTTTTGGTGATAGTGCTTATGCGGTGCATTGGGATCCTCCTTCTCATAAGTTCTTGTGCTACCTTGCCAACTAGAGAAATTTGTTAATTTTGAAATAACTCCTAGGTTGTTATTTCCTCTAAAAAAAGACAATTTTGGTGAAAGTGCTTATGCGGTGCATTGGGATCCTCCTTCTCGTAAGTACTTGTGCTACCTTTCCAACTAGAGAAATTTGTTAATTGTGAATTAACTCCTAGGTTGTTATTTCCTCTAGAAAAAGACAGTTTTGGTGAAAGTGTGTATGCCATACATTGGGGACCCCCTTCAAGTAAGTACTTCTGCTGCCTTGCCATGTTGAGAATGTGTTAATTCTGAGTAAACTCATAGTTTGTTATTTCATGCAGAAGAAGGAGGTTTTGGGGGAAGTGCTTATAAGGTGGATTGGAACCCAGAAGATGCACTCTCGAGTAAGTACTTGTGCTACCTTACCAAGTTGAGAATGTGTTAGTCCTGAATGAACTCATGGTTTGTTATTTCCCGCAGAAGTAAAAGGTTTTGGGGCAAGTGCGAATAAGGTGGACTGGAACCCAGAACATGCACCTTCGAGTAAGTACTTGTGTCACTTTACCAATTCGATAATGTGTTAGTCCTGAATGAGCTCATGGTTTGTTATTTCCCGTAGAAGAAAAAGGTTTTGGGGCTAGTGATTACAAGGTGGATTGGAACCCAGAAGATGGACATTCCGGTAAGTATTTGTGCTACCTTACCAAGTAAAGAATGTGTTACTCCTTAATCAACTCATGGTTTGTTATTTCTTGCAAAACAAAAAGGCTTTGGGGCAAGTGCATATAAGGTATCTTGGAGCCCAGATGGTGCACCTTCTGGTAAGTACTTGTGCTATCTTAGCAAGTGGAGAATGTGTTAATTCTGAATCAACTCATATATTATTTCCCTCAGAAGAGAAAGGATTTGGTACAAGTGCTTACGCGGTACATTGGGATCCAGATCATCCTCCTGCTGTTAAGTACTTGTGCTACGTTTCTTATCAAGTGGAAGAATGTGTTCATTTTGAAGTAACTCATAGTTTGTTATTTCCTGTAGAAAAAAAGGGTTTTGACGCAAGTGCTTATGCGGTACATTGGGATCCAAATCATGCACACTCTCGTAAGTACTTGTGCTACCATATCAAGTTGAGATTTTTTCTAATATTATGTGTTAGTTTATTAATACCCATGAAAAAAAATGTATTTCATCTCCAAAATTAACATTACTATGTCAATATTTCTGCTAAAGTGTTGTTTTAATTAATAAAAATGCAGCTTCCTCCATTACTGACGCACCAGCAAAACATAGGCATATAAAAGTTCAAACCGGCATGTTATTCCTGAAGAAGAATCTGCACATCGGCACTACACTTCCTAAAGGAACCATGTTTGCACGAGATGGTGCACCAAAGTCTGTTCATTTTGCCTCTACTCCACTGGAGTCAAAGTACTTGACAACCATCCTTTCGCATGTCATGATACCTCACGGCTCGACGAAGGCAAAGCAGGTAGCTGACACCCTTTGTTCATGCGGCAAACCGGTTGACAAGGAGGAGCCTCACATGTGCTTCTCATCTCGTGAAGCAATGTCAAGGTTCGCCACCAGAGAATTAGGGGTCAGCGGCGCACGAGCAGCCATTACAAGGATTCATGGAAATGAGACCCCCAACTCCATGTACATTGTGGAACAGGTCACCCAACTCAACAATAACGTGGTGCCATGCCATCCTATGGATTTTCCGTATGAGGTATTTTATTGCCATCTGCCGAAAGAGGTGCAGTCTTTGAGGGTGCAACTCAAGGGTTTGAAAGATGGCATGCCGCACGTGACGGCAATAGCTATGTGTCACATGAACACATCTAATTGGGACACCCAATACTTTGAGCTATTAGATGGAAAGCGTGGTGAACCTATTTGCCACTACATGCCTACCAATTATATCATGTTTTATTAGATATATTGAAAGTTCCTGCTGAACTATGTAATCTTGTTACCTGATCAATAAATCATGTCGAGTGGCCACATTCCTGTTAAAAAATGTTGAATCACCGCCAGATTATGGGAGTCTTTGTACTGCTGCCGACCAACATTTTCTTTTATTACATTCCAAGTAACTCTAAGTAATTACCTATGATGATGCACTTGAGCATTATTATTTTTGGATCTCGGCCACTCGGACGAACCGTTGTTGGCTTCTACCACCCTGCCGATGGTCGAGCAGAGGTGGATCCGTGCCATCTCGGTCGTCTCTAGTGAAGGAAAGACATATCCACGCCATCCTAGTTGCTGCCGTTGGAAGAGATGACTTTAGGAGAAGGGATGACTCGGCTAGAAGCGTGCAGCTAGTGGAGGAGTGAAATTATCCGAGCAACTCGCAAATGGAGTCATGAACTAGCCGCTCAAGGGGATAAGGGGGGTCATTGCCCCTCCCCCCTCATACTCTACAAAAACTCTTAAGTGTACCCTTAATTATTAAGCTTTAAAAAGTTAAGACGATTTAAAATACAAAAAGATTCAACGTTTGTGCACAAATTATAGAAAACAAACAAATTTCAAATTTTTTTGAAAAACATGAATTTTTTTAAAATTATCTGAACATTTGTATTTTAAACAGAGTCATGTGGTTGCAGGAGATTTTCGAGATCATTGACGTGGCTGTCTTGGGGATTCTTGTGGTAGCAACGGTCGTGATGTTGATCCTCAATTCGGCTTCACGCTTGCGGCTTTCATAGTGCATGTGACGGGCCATGCCGACTTGGTCGGGCGGTAGATGCCCGTGCCGCCTGGTGCCGGGAGATGATCGACGTGGTTCTTCTGCGACTCGGCTAGAAACGCGCAGCTAGTGATGATAGAGCAAAAGTGCCCCCCCCCCCCACACTGTAGGAAAACTTTTTAGTATACGCCTAATTATTAAGGTTGAATATCAAATATTTCTCCAAGTTCATGCATAACTTATCTTCTTCGCCCCCTCAAAGATTTATGGGCACTGCAGCGAAAGATTTTATTGTAGCACGCGTTCAAAAGATGACTTTTAATAAAGAAAAATAGATATTTTTTAGAACACAACTTTTCCAAAGTTTCTGAAGAAAAAATAGATAACCTGAACGAATGTTTAAAAAAATTGAATAACTTTAGAAATTTTGATAAAGAACAAATTATAAAATTCTGAACATGTTTTGAAAACATGAATTTCATTTTAAATGTCTAAAAATATTTCAAAAAATGCGAGAATTTTTTGAAATTGAGATTTTTCTTACACCACGATTTTTGTTTTCACGAGAAAAAAGGTTAAAAAATGCTTAACAGGACAAAAAAGGTAAAAAAAACACACACACACACAACCGTGCATTCAGGCAGCAGTTTTTCCTTTCTTGTTTTGTTATTTGTTTTTTCGTTTTGTTTTTAGCGGAGTTTGTTTTTTGGAGGGTTTTCGGTTTTTTCATGAAAAAGGTTCGTCCAAACCTATTAACTAGTGTGAAAACTGGATTGTGCGATTGTGTTAGAACCACTAGCTCTAGCTCTCACCCGGGATTCTCTCTAGCTCTCACCCGACCGGCACGGCACCAGATTACTCCACTCCGGACCGTCTGATTGGTACTGTGTTAGTGGAGGTCCGGCGCCGCCTTAGCACACCGCCCTGTACTAGTTGCTCTCCCTTTTTCCGTGATCTCCATCCCTCACTCTCTCTCTTCTTTTCAACGAATAATTCCTTTTCTATCCTTCCGACAAAGGAAAATTCCTTTTTTGTATGCACAAATAACAAAGTCTTGTAACCAAGTCCCTAACATTTTGCAAAAAGCACCCTGATCTTTTTGTTTCCTTACAAACAAGTCTCTAAAATTTTGCATAAAGCACCCTAATCTTTCTGTTTCCTTACAAACAAGACCAAACTTTTGACAAGTCGGACAGAATTTCGACGAAAATTTCTGCAGCAGAACGCTTTGGTAAGAATCGCAACATGCATAGTGGTGCGGCCCTACAATCGCCCCACGGCCACACCTTCTATTATGTGGTTTTTTGGTGGATCTTACCTATGGAATTATTACTAGCTAGATTATTTCAAAAGGAATTGTGGTGTGCAACACAACTTAGCTATGGCAGTGTTCTTTGTATAACTCACTCATAGAGTAAAATGTGTTGCTGCTGATTTTGGTGCTGGTGCTTGGGGTGACTCTAAGACCCTGTTTACCGTGACATCATTTTTCAAGATAGTGTCTGGGGGTTCTAAATTAAGTATGGTACACAATTTGGTTTGCAGGGTTCAAACTAGCTAGTCTCTTGTGTTTGTTTGGAACTACAACCAAGTTCAAGCTGGGTGTTTGATTTTCACAAGTACACAGGTACTTACTAACCAAATGTTTGTTGTAGACTCATATTATAACGCCTCCGCTAATCATTTTAATTTTAGAACCGATGCAACAAAGTTGAATGGGTACGAGTTTTAGGTCTGATGGCTGCTGCATGCACTTTGAGATATAGTAGTACATTTGGTTTGAAAAAATCAGACATTGGGTGTTGGTGTTGATGCTTGGGTTTCAGACTACTCTTCTCTTCTGTGTTTGTTTTTCCTGCCCTACCGCTGAGTCAGAACAGCTCATTTGTTAACCAGGCATTTTTTAGATCACTCTTATCTTTTGTGTTTGTTTTTCCTGCCCTGCACCAGAGTCAGATGAGGTCATTTGTTAACCGGGCATTTGTTCAGACCACTCTTCTCTTTTGTGTTTGTATTTCCTACAATGCACCAGTCAGATGAGGTCATTTGTTAAACAGGCATTTGTTCAGACCACTCTTCTTTTTTGTTAGGAAAACCATTTTTCCCCCTTGATTATTGAACAGGATCAAGCTGATGGCATTCGCTAATTTCTATCGCTACTCGACTACCGCCACTCTTATGGCACATTTCTCAGGACGAGGTTTTAGAACTAAATGAACCCAACATATTTGGTTTGCAACTTTCTTCTTCCCTTGTATATTAGTATCTACCTATTGAGCTGCATGCAACAAAGCTGGCATCCTTCTAAATTGGTAGTGACAACTTGTTAGTTTTTTAATTTTTTAGAAATGGAGGAGGACCCCTGGCCTCTGCATCTGGACGATACACGCAGGCACTTTATTAATTATTCACACAAGACCTTATAAAGTCATACAACAGTAGGACTGAAGCCACCGTCTAGGCAACAAAAGTGTCGCTACTCCTATCCAATTGATGAAGGGATGCTGATAGTCTGGGCCCACTGGTAGAAAAAATCCCTTTAGTCCCGGTTCGCAACAGCCTTTAGTCCCGGCTGTGCAACCGGGACTAAATATGCGCGACTAAAGACCCCCCCCCCTTTAGTCGCGCCTCTTACGGCCCGCGACTAAAGGCTTTAGTCCCGGTTCTTGTGGCTGACCGGGACTAAATGCCCGTCCACGTGGGCGCCCGTGGTCCGTCGGGGCGGAGGACCTTTAGTCCCGGTTCTCGTGGCCAACCGGGACTAAAGGGCTCCTCCGCAGGTTTAGGGTTTTAGCCCCCCTAAACCTGGTTTCTTTTTAGTTTGGAGTGTTTTATTTCTTTTATATTATATTTTGTGTTTTATTTTAATTTTGATAAAGTTTCAGTACACATATTTTACGCTACTATATACATGCATATGAAATTTCAAACAAGAAGAATTCAAGAGGAATATATAATATATATTCAATCTCGGGTGACCATATACAACTTCGAACAAGTTTCCATACACAATTAGGATGGATGACCATATACAACTTCGTACAAGTTTCAATCTCGGGTATGCATATAAATTTCTTCGTCCTCGGTATAGTGTTCTCCTTTAGGATTGATGACTTCCCTCATGAAAAATCCTGCTAATTCTTCTTGAATTGGTCGGAAGCGAGCTTCTGGACTAAGCCTCCTCCGCAAGTTATCCTCCTGGCCCCATAATATGATGGAACTTTTTCTTACTCGCATTATCCTTATTTTTTTCGATATTTCCTTGAAATGCTCCGATTGCTTTTGCCTCACAAATTCTGGCCAATCATCTTTCAGTTTCTCATGTTGTCCATTGAAATCCGGAGTCTTGCCCTTGTTGACATAGTCACGGGTTAAATTTTTCTTGAAGTTCCGGAATGCTTCGCCCATCTTCTGAAGAGCGAACTCTTTAACTAGCCTCCTCCTCTGACGTCCACCCGGAACCTCGTTACCGAATTCATCGACTTTGTTGTATTCCGGAGGTAGAATGAAATGTTCCATAAGCTTTCTCCAGCAATCCTTTTTCGTTCTCTTGTCGACAAAACTGAAACCAAGATGTGCCTTCTTTGGCTCCTTCCATTCCTGGACGGTGATCGGGACGTTGTCTCTAACAACGACTCCGCATTGGTTGATAAACTTTGAGGTGTGCTGTAGGGGCTTGCCGGTTTCACTGACAAACTCAATGGCATATGTTTCTCTTGTTTTCATCGCCTTGGATTTGCCACGCTTTGTCATACTCGATCCGGAGGGCTAAAAAAAGAAAGAGAGTCGCGCGCGTTAATACATATGTATTCACATTTCAGTAAGTTTGTATCACGAGAGGCTCTCAATGTATATATATACCTCGCCGGAGGTGGTTGCTACTTGCAATTCGAGATCGTCGGTTGTTGACGGTTGACCTCCGTCGACAATGTCCATTCCTTCACCTTTTTGATCATCGACAATCTCTGTTCCACCGTCAAGGTTCAGATAAGAAGAGACTACATCCTCTTGTTGCTCATATTCTGAGCCCGGCACATAAGGAATCTCGTTGTTGATGATGCCCATTAAATAACGTTCAGCCTCCGGATCCCTAAGCGGCTCGGTTCTATCGTCCGCCATATGTCACTCCTGCATGTAGTAAAAATTCTTTAAGTATAAAGGAATTAAAAAATAAGATTAAGGGGACATAGAGGAGGAGGAATTAAAAAATAATGTTCTTTAAGTAAAAATTCTTTTTTTCTTCTTCTTCCTTTCTTTTCTTCTTCCTTTCTTCTTCCTCTTTCTTCTTCTTCCTTTCTTCTTCTTCCTTTTTCCTTTCTTCTTCTTTCTTTCTTCTTCTTCCTTTCTTCTTCTTCCTTTCTTCTTTCTTTCTTCTTCTTCCTTCTTCTTTTTTCTTTCTTTCTTCTTCTTCCTTTCTTCTTCCTTTCTTCTTCTTTTTTTCTTCTTCCTTTTTCTTTCTTCTTTCTTTTGGTTTTCATTTGGTTTTCATTTGGTTTTCATTTTTTTCTTCTTCCTTTTTCTTTCTTGTTTTTTCGTCTTCCTTTTTCTTTCTTCTTTCTTTCTTCTTTCTTTCTTCTTTCTTTTTTTCTTCTTCCTTTTTCTTCTTTCTTTTTTCTTCTTCCTTTGTTTTTCTTCTTCCTTTCTTTTTCTTCTTCCTTTTTCTTTCTTGTTTTTTCTTCTTCCTTTTCTTTCTTCTTTCTTTCTTCTTTCTTTTTTTCTTCTTCCTTTTTTTTTCTTCTTTCTTTTTTTCTTCTTCCTTTGTTTTTCTTCTTCCTTTGTTTTTCTTCTTCCTTTTTTTTCTTCCTCCTTTGTTTTTCTTCTTTCTTTTTTTCTTCTTCCTTTGTTTTTCTTCCTGCTTTTTTTTTGTTTTCTTTTGTTTTTTTCTTCTTCCTTTGTTTTTCTTCTGTTTTTTTGTTTTCTTTTGTTTTTTTCTTCTGTTTGTTTTTCTTGTGTTTTCCTTTTTTTTCTTCTTCCTTTGTTTTTCTTCTGTTGTTTTCTTCCTTTTTCTTTTTTTCTTCCTTTTTCCTTTTTTCTTCCTTTTTCTTGTTTTTCTTCTGTTTTTCTTTTGTTTTCTTCTTCCTTCTTTCTTCTTCTTCCTTTTTCCTTTTTCTTTCTTCTTCTTCTTCCTTTTTCTTCTTCCTTCTTCTTCTTCTGCCGGCGCGCGGAGGACGGCAGGCAGGGCCAGCGGGCGGCGGGCGGCGGGCGGCAGGGCGTCGGGCGGCGGGCGGCAGGGCGTCGGGCGGCGGGCGGCGGGCCGGCAAGGGCGCAGGGCACGGGCGGCGGGCAAGGGCAGGGCACGGGCGGAGGCGGCGCTCACTGGGGACGGGGACGGCGGCGCGCAGGGCTTCGGCGTCGGCATCGGCGTCGGGGCAGGGCTTCGGCGTCGGCGTCGGCGTCGGGGCAGGGCTTCGGCGTCGATCGGCGTCGGGGCAGCGCTTCGGCGTCGAGAGAGAGGAGAATGGGAAGTGGCGAAACTGCTAAGTGCAGTATTTATAGACGCACCTTTAGTCGCGGTTCCGCCTCCCCAACCGGGACTAAAGGGTTTTGGCGCCGCTTTCGCTCCCGTGCAGAAAGACCCTTTAGTCGCGGTTGGGGACAACAACCACGACTAAAGGGTACCCTTTAGTCGCGGTCCGCCTCCCCAACCGGGACTAAAGGGTCTGTGCTGGAACTGACGCGGTGCGGTGGGATGTTTAGTCCCACCTCGCTAGCCGAGAGGCTTCGACAGTGGTTTCTAAGCGCGGCTGCGCTCACCACTTCGAGCTCCTCTCAAATGCAGGCTTACGGGCCTATTTTGTCACTGTGTGCCTGTGGGCCTACTGGGCCTTCTGCGGGCCTGAATCCTGGCCCATTAATGGGTTTCTAGTCGTATTCAGGCCGTGGTGGCCCAGTAGGTGGCATATTTTTTATTTTTTGCCTGTTGTTTGTTTTATTTATTTTGTTTTGTTTTCTTCTTTTTTTTCTTCCTTTTTTCCTTTTTCCTTTTTTCTTCTGTTTTTTCTTCTGTTTTTTTCTTTTGTTTTTCTTCTGTTTGTTTTTTTCTTCTGTTTTTTTCTTCCTTTTTCCTTCTTTCTTTTTTGCTTTATTTATTTTGTTTTGTTTTTCTTCTTTTTTTTCTTCCTTTTTTCCTTTTTCCTTTTTTCTTCTGTTTTTTCTTCTGTTTTTTTCTTCTGTTTGTTTTTTCTTCTGTTTTTTTCTTATGTTTTTCTTCTGTTTGTTTTTTTCTTCTGTTTTTTTCTTCCTTTTTCCTTCTTTCTTTTTTGCTTTATTTATTTTGTTTTGTTTTTCTTCTTTTTTTTCTTCCTTTTTTCCTTTTTCCTTTTTTCTTCTGTTTTTTCTTCTGTTTGTTTTTTTCTTCTGTTTTTTTCTTATGTTTTTCTTCTGTTTGTTTTTTTCTTCTGTTTTTTTCTTCTGTTTTTTTCTTCCTTTTTCCTTCTTTCTTCTTCTTCCTTTTTCTTTTTAAAATCAGAAAAATAAAACTAATTCATTTTAAAATCTTAAAAATACAATTATATATCAAAAAAATCAGAAAAATAAAACTAATTCATTTTAAAATCCCTTGAAGGTTTGACAAAAGGTTTGATACATCATTCAGTTCATCGACCAAATACAAAGTTTGGTACAATAAATTATTACACATCAATTCTTCCCTTGTGTCCCTGCTTGCTTACGATTGTGCCGTATCCATGGAGCATCCTCATCATTTAACTTAATGCTTGGGTCAGTGTTCACTTTGAAGGGCGGAATTTCACCAAACATATTATAATCTTCTGACATGTCTGTCTTCTCCTCCACTCCCACGATGTTTCTTTTCCCTGAAAGAACAATGTGGCGCTTTGGATCATCGCATGATGTACTGATCGTTTTCTTATCTTTCCGTTTCCTCGGTTTGCTACTCATGTCCTTCAAATAAAAAACCTGAGCGACATCTTTGGCAAGGACGAATGGTTCGTCAAGGTAACCAAGATTGTTGAAATCCACCATTGTCATTCCGTATTGCTCGTCCACCTTTACCCCACCTCCTGTTAGCTTGAACCATTTGCACCGGAACAAAGGGACCTTAAAGGAGGGTCCATAGTCAAGTTCCCATATCTCCTCTATGTAACCATAATATGTGACCTTTTGCCCATTCTCGGTTGCTGCATCAAAGCGGACACCACTGTTTTGGTTGGTGCTCTTTTTATCTTGGGCGATGGTGTAAAATGTATTCCCATTTATCTCGTACCCTTGGAAAGTCGTTATAGTCGAAGATGGTTTCTTGGCCAACATGTACAGCTGATCTCCAACATCATTGTCATTCATTAAATGTTTTCGCAACCAACTGCCGAAAGTCTCCATGTGGGCCTTTCTAATCCAGGATTCAGGCTTCCCCGGGTTGTCCGAGCGTAAAATATTCTTGTGTTGCTCGAAGTACGGAGCCACCAAGCTGGAATTTTGCAGAACTGTGTGGTGTGCTTCAGTCATAGAATGACCGTCCATACATATCGTGGATTCCCTTCCGATCTTGCCTTTTCCACTTAGTCTCCCCTCGTGCCGCGATTGAGGAATACCAATCGGCTTAAGGTCAGGAACATAGTCAATACAGAACTCAATTACCTCCTCATTTCCATAGCCCTTGACGATGCTTCCTTCTGGCCTAGCACGGTTACGAACATATTTCTTTAATACTCCCATGAACCTCTCAAAGGGGAACATATTGTGTAGAAATACAGGACCGAGAATGGAAATCTCTTCGACTAGGTGGACCAACAGGTGCGTCATAATATCGAAGAAGGATGGTGGGAACACCAACTCGAAACTGACAAGGCATTGGACCACATCGTTCTGTAACCGTGGTAGATCTTCTGGATTGATTACCTTCTGAGAGATTGCATTGAGGAATGCACATAGCTTCACAATGGCTACTCGAACATTTTCCGGTAGGAGCCCCCTCAAAGCAATCGGAAGCAATTGCGTCATAATCACGTGGCAGTCGTGAGACTTCAGGTTTTGGAACTTTTTCTCCGCCATGTTTATTATTCCCTTTATATTCGACGAGAAGCCAGACGGGACCTTCATACTGCTCAGGCATTCAAAAAAAATGACCTTCTCTTCTTTGGTAAGAGCGTAGCTGGCACGACCTTGAAACCATTCCGGATGCCGGTCATCTGGGTCTTTCAAAAGTTGCTGGTCCTGCCGTGCTTCCTTTGTATCATTTGTCTTCCCATACACGCCCAAGAAGCTTAGCAGGTTCACGCAAATATTCTTCGTAACATGCATCACGTCGATTGCAGAGCGGACATCTAGGACTTTCCAATATTCTAGCTCCCAAAATATAGATTTCTTCTTCCACATGGGTGCGTGCCCGTCAACTCCCCGCGGAACTGATTGTTCGCCAGGACCCTTTCCAAAGATGACTTTCAAATCCTTGACCATATCAAATATCTCAGCACCAGTACGTTCCGCAGGCTTCGGCCGGTGATCTGCCTTGCCGTTGAAATGCTTGCCTTTCTTTCTTACGTTATGATTTCGGGGAAGAAATTGACGATGACCCAGGTACACGTTCTTCTTACAATTAACCAAACGTACACTTTCAGTCTCATGTAAGCAGTGCGTGCATGCATTGTATCCCTTATTTGTCTGTCCCGAAAGGTTACTGAGAGCAGGCCAATCGTTGATGGTTACAAAAAGCAACGCTCGTAGGTCAAATTCCTCTCCTTTGTGCTCATCCCAGACACGTACACCAGGTCTGGCCCACAACTGTAAAAGTTCTTCAACTAATGGCCTTAGGTACACATCGATGTCATTGCCGGGTTGCTTAGGGCCTTGGATGAGAATTGGCATCATAATGAACTTCCGCTTCATGCACAACCAAGGAGGAAGGTTGTAGATGCATAGAGTCACGGGCCAGGTGCTATGGCTGGAGCTCTGCTCGCCAAAAGGATTAATGCCATCAGTATTTAGACCAAATCTTATGTTCCTTGCGTCAGCTGCAAAATCTTTGAACACTCTGTCGATCTTTCTCCATTGCGTTCCATCAGCGGTGTGTCTCAACTCCCCGTCGGACTTACGGTCCTCTTTGTGCCATCGCAACGACTTGGCATGCTTTTTGTTCATGAACAGACGTTTCAACCGTGGTATTATAGGAGCATACCACATCACCTTGGCGGGAACCCTCTTCCTGGGTTTCTCGCCCTCAACATCGTCACCAGGGTCATCGCCTCTGATCTTATAACGCAATGCAGTGCATACAGGGCATTCATTCAAATTCTCGTATTCACCGCGGTAGAGGATGCAGTCGTTAATGCATGCATGTATCTTCAGAACCTCTAAACCTAGAGGGCAGACAGCCTTCTTTGCTTCGTACGTACTGGCGGGCAACTCGTTATTCTTCGGGAACATATTCTTCAACATTTTCAGCAAATTTTCAAATGATGAGTCACCTACACCTTCCTGTGCCTTCCATTTTAGCAAATCCAGTGTGCAGCCCAGCTTTTTCAGACTATTATCGCATCCTGGATACAACGACTTTTTGTGATCCTCTAACATGCGATCCAAATTCTCCCTATCCTTGTCAGTTTCGCAGCGTCTCCGTGCATCAGCAATGGTCCGACCAAGATCATCAGCGGGCTCATCATGTGCCTCTTCTTCACCTTCACCTAACCCTTCCCCACCTTCAGCATCATCCTCCATGAAAGTATCACCGAAATGATCATGATAGTTGTCATCGATATCATCCCCTTCTTCATCTTCTTCCATTCTAACCCCTCTTTCTCCATGCTTGGTCCAACAATTATAGCTTCGCATAAAACCGTGCCGAAGCAGGTGCATGTGAACGTCTCTTGAGGAGGAGTAACCCTTCTGATTCTTACAGACAGCACATGGACAGATAATAAAACCTTGCTGCTTGTTCGCATTTGCCACTATGAGGAAATCTTTCAAACCCGTAGTGAACTCGCCGGAGAGTCGGGGACCGTACATCCATTGTCGATTCATCTGCATTATTATTATATAAAGTATATAATTAACCATCATGCATTTGTTAAACTAACTAGCTAGAAATAATACAAATTAAACAATGAACTACACACATGCATATTTTATCAATGACACATGAAAGGTTCAAGTTGCTAACCGCGATCGCGGAGGAAAAATAAATGAGAAAGCTCAAGTGTGGCTCGGACACTTCATATCATGTTTGTTTCAGGCTCTCGGGCATTTCATCAAACACCTTGTGTGCATAGGAGAAACCAAAAGCAAACCCACCACCCCCTTCTGAAAATTGTGAAGTGAGCTGAGTGAAGTGAAGTGAGCTGAGTCCTATATATAGGGATGGGCCTTTAGTCGCGGTTGACCAGGCCAACCGGGACTAAAGCCCCTCCCGTCCGCCAGCTGGATGGGCCTTTAGTCCCAGTTGGCCTGGCCAACCGCGACTAAAGGCCTTCGGGGACCTTTAGTCCCGGTTGGCCAGGCCAACCGGGACTAAAGCCCCTCCCGTCCGCCAGCTGTCGACCGAGCGCGCTGGGCCCAGATAGTTGGTCGCGGGTCTTCTCCCGAACCGCGACTAAAGACCCCTTTGGTCGCGGTTCGATTGTTTTGGGGACTAATGGGGGCGTATGGAAGCCTCTTTTTCTACCAGTGGCCTAATACCAAACAGACCTCGCAGCCAAACCTAACATCTAAGACCTGAGGTCCCAACCAGGACGCCTGCCGGGTATGGGCACCCACCAGTCCGGCGAGCTCCTCATCCAGGACGCTTGCCGGGTATGAGGCCGCCGCAGCCACCTGCCACCAATGCCATCATCGCACATCAGACGCCTAATCTCCAGAGCGCCATGCCATCGAGATCCGACACCATAATGTGTGTGATGAAGCACCGCTCCTCCTCTTGTTACCTCCAGCCATCACTTGCTCCAAAACGATGCCCCCATGAGGAAAAGAGCTACTAAGAACGCTATCATCGTCCGATCCGGGAGACCCAGATCTAGGGTTTCCCCCGGAGCATCCCGAGCCTGATGACGCCAACTGCAACAACGATGCCTCGACAAGGAAACGACATCAAAGACGTTGCCATCGTCCGCCATGATCGTAGTCGGCGCGATTTTCATCGACAGTTGCGCCACCAGGCGTACGGCGCCGGCCTCGCTGGTTCCTTGGACCGTAGCAAACTCCAAAACAATGCCCTGAAGAGGGACTACGGCGCATGAGCACCGCCATCGCTCGATCCCATGGAGATCTAGGGTTTCCCCCGGAGTTGCCCGGGTTGTCAAGGACCAGACAAAGATGCCGACGTGTCGCACTCACCATCGCAACTTGTTAGTGGGAAATTAACTGTGTAGATTGTTATGTCGTATGGCTCAGACTTCCTTTTCGCTATTGTGGTGGAAACAATGGTGAGATGGGATTTTGGTACTAATGAATGGATGACTGGAGGATGCTTTCGTTTCCAAGACAGATTATATTTTGAAAAGAATTGCAGCATACTAACCTAGTCTTTTCTTGTCACTTTTACTACTTGTATGCTTGTCTTACCAAACTCATAGTCTTTTCTGGTTGCACTGCTACAACTTGCCTTCGACTAAGATACTACTAGCACTAACCTGGCCTTTTTCACTATTCTGATCCTTTGAACGAACTTTGTCCCAAAATAAACTTGACATGAAAGTATTTCACGATCTGACCCTTTTAGCAACGCCATAGCCTGCGGCGTTTCTACCCAACATAAAAACGCCGAGCTAGCCAGCATTTTTGACCAAAGAAAACATCGAAGTAGCTCGGCGTTTCTCACCAGGTAAGCAACGCCAAAGTTCATGGCGTTTGTCACCCAGTAAGAAACGCCATAAGGCTTGGCGTTTAGACCCTGGTTATGAAGCAGTTTTTTACCTTGGCGTTTCTAAGAAGGCCGGAAACGTCGCCGACCTTGGCGTTTCTAGCCTAGCGTCTCTGGCGGCTGAGGGGAAAGACTCCGATGGGGCAGCGGGTTGGCTGGGTGCCAGCGAAGAAACGCCAAGCCCTATGGCGTTTCTTACCTGGTCTGCGACACGAGCTACCTCGGCGTTTCTTATTTGGACAGGAACGCTAGCTAGCTCGGCGTTTTTATTTTGGGCAGAAACGCCGCGGGCAATGGCGTTGCTAAAAAGGTCAGATTGTGAAATACTTTCATGTCGAGTTCACTTTGTGACAAAGTTTGCTGAAAGGGTCAGAATAGTGATTTCAGCCCACTAACCTAGTGGCTGCTAACATTTTCTGCCCTAACTTAGTATGCATCAACCACATGTACCTACTAAATCAATTAATCACTTTAGACATGTGTACCATTAGCAGCAAAGCAAAGGCGCCAACCACCTGTAGTTGCTAAAAAAGGATGTTCTGCAAATCTTGTTCATGGTAATAGTCTAATAGACACCAACGTAGACGGCATACCGATCAGTAGTTCGGTTGAATTGAACCCCAGATCTTGCTGGAACAAAATGCTATTACTACTTCACCATTCAGCAATGAAGTGCTTTTAGTTTCAGAGAAAGGGAGTTCTTCGAAATACGCATAGAGAAATGTAGGTACTATTTTTCATAGAGATAAATGTAATTTTTTTTCTTGCATTAGCTAAGGTTCCTTTTAATCCAATAACCGAAAGCAAAGCAAAAAAGAGCAGAATACTAAAATCTAATAAGCAAACTGATATATAGTATTCAACAAGTATTGCGTATAGTTCAAAGAACAACTGTATAGAAGTATGATCTTACAATCACAAAAAAATTGTTTATTGATAAAAAAAAGGCAACATCTATGTCAATATACTGTTACTTGGCATTTGCATGATATATAAACAACATCAGTGTCAAGAAATCTACAAATTGCCTCAAAGTTGGGCTTACCAAGGCAGGCGAGAGGAAAAACACAAGATCGAAGCATATATCATAATTAGATTTAGCAACATGCTCCCACCAGTAATCCTAAACAAACCTAGAGGAGGATGTCCATTTATTTGTAGGGTATCCATTCCAATCCAATACTCGTTTATCTCTTGAATGTGAAGAACTCAACTATAAAACAATGACACTGCCCAGACCCTCTCGGGTACATGAAGCAACCCTGAGTGTAGTGCCTTCATTATGAGTGATATTTCTAAGCCAATGTGTTATAATGTCGGAGAGGCTTCCGGAAAAAGATGACCGAGATTTACGGAGCCCCGGTTAGGGCAACCCCGAGGCGATCGCCTGCCGCCGCCGGCGACACCGAGTACGCGACGGGAGGATCCGCTCCCAAGCGAGAGATCGGTCCACCCCGCAGCGGGGTAGGGCTGCAAGATCGGAACGACCCGCTGGGTCTGCGTGATGCGTGGATCAAGGCGAGGTCTGCAGTCCAGAGATTTGCAGAGAAAGAGAAGGCCAGAAGGGACACCCGACATCAGATCACAGGTAATCGACCCAATCCCTCTAGTATCAGCGTTAACAAGATCAGAATCAGGATGGAAAGAGCAAGGCAAGATCTGGGGATCGGTAATGGGGCCGAAATCCATATTCCTAAGGAAAGCAAGCAAGGAGATACAGAGAAATCGGAGCCGCCTGATAAAGAGATAGAAGGAAATCAGACCGATGACGGGATGGAATCCGTATCTAAGGAAGGTTTCCATGAACCGATCCACCAGAATCAAGATCCACAAGTCAGGAAAGACCAGGAGGGTATAAAAATTCAGGTTGGGGAGTCGTTTCCCACACACCGTGCAAACGAAACTGAAAAACCTAGTGCTCCAACTGCAATGGCTGAGCATGATCAACGCAAGAGCAAGGGGGCGATGAAATCGGCTGAAGAGGTGGCATCCAATGGCAATCCAGGACTGGGGTATGGACCCCTGCTCCGGGGCGGCTCCTCCAGGGGCCGGGAGGACAACCTCCGCCCCCCCCCCCTCCCCCCCGCGGGGTGGTCGTGGTGCGATCGGGACTCAGGCCACAAGGTATGATGAAAATGAGCATGTGGTGACTCCTGTATTTCCTGTCAGCATGGAGATGCAGGCGCCAAAGGTTGTGCAGCTGGACCTGGCTAGGGAGAGAGAGGCCATGCGTTCGAGGTGGATCGCCATCGGGTTGTTCTTCTCGATGCAGGTCTTCAGCTGCGTGGGCTTGTTCAATGAGCTCAAGAGCAAGTGGGGCCTCCGAGGACGCCTCAACTACACCCCTCTGAAGAACAACCGCTTCCTCCTCGAGTTCGAGCGGGAGGGAGACCTTCGCTTCATCCTCAACAACGGCCCTTGGACCCACAAGGGCGACGCGTTCCTGATGGTGGCGGTGGACGGGAGCGCGCGTCCGGGTGACGTGGAAGTCGCCCACATGCCAATGTGGGCTCGCATCTACGACGCCCCACCGATTATGCTCTTTGAGCCGGTGGCCAGAGGACTTGGAGCAGAGCTGGGTGAGGTGCTCGAGGTGGATGCCGATAGGGAAGGAAGAATTTGGGGTGACTACATGTGTGTTCGAGTGAACCATGATGTTGATGAGCCGATCCGTAGCAAGATAGAGTCATATGACATTGCTGAAGGGAAGTTGTATAAGCTGAATGTAAAGTATGAAAGATTACCTAGATTCTATAGCTCATGTGGCCACCTAGGGCATGGCCAGTGCGATTGTAAGCTGCCTGAGGATCTCCAAGAGATGAGATTCTCGGCAGCGTTGCGCGCTTCCCCTTTCAAGAGAAGTAGCAGTAGGGGCGGCATCGTCGTCCCAGAGGCAAGCAGTGCGCATCGTTTCCTCATCTTCGAACCGGAGATCAAAGGGGACCATGCCACACAACTTCCGAAGGCCGTAGCAGCGAGGGATGGCAGAATTCCAAAGGAGATATTGGCAGACCCATTGGTCCAGGAGGCCATTGCAGCGGTGAGCGCCATACGACTAGACACTGGTGGGGCAGGTGAGAAGTCGGCTGGGCTAACCTCGGTCCCTCATGCTAGCCTACTGCAGAGTCCAGCTGCTGATAAGTACCAAACTCCACCGGACGCTCTGAAGCGGTCGGAACAGGTACAGTCAACCAAGGATGATCATGAGGAAAACCCTCTGTACCCGCCGGGTTTTGAACCGGTGGCACAACCAGCAGATGGCGGGCTGCCGCCTCCACTCCAACTTTCGCGGGGGCTGCACCATTGGGGCATGAGCTACAGCAGGTCGGGACGACCATGGCAATTGGCTCCTCGGATAGACATGTGATTCCAAAGAAGCAGAAGGGTGCAAAGAAGTTGGGAAAGGTTCCAGAACAGCCAGCTTCAGTACTTGGAAAGAGGGGCGACCGTGAGTTGGAAGAGCAGGCTACAGCTGGAAAGACCATAGAGGGGGATGATACGGAACAGAAGAAAAAGGTCAGAGGTGCAGCAACTGAAAAGGACATGGCAGCGGGAGGACCTGGGGAGGACAAGGAAGCAACCGGCACAGGGGCTACCGGTCAACTGGCGGACGCCGAGGATGGCGCCCGCCAGGAGCCATGATGCTCCTTAGTTGGAACTGTCGAGGCCTCGGGCAGCCTCGCACAGTTCAGGAACTCGTGTGCCTCATGCACACTTACAAGCCCAAGCTCGTCTTCCTCTCTGAAACCCGGCAAAACAATAAGTGCGTCAAGAATCTTAAGTGGAGGTTAGGCCTCCGTCATTGTATCACGCAGCCCGGTATCGGAAAAGGTGCCGGCATTGCCCTCTTTTATGATGAGAGTATTGAAATAAAGAAGATTGCCGTGGGGGCGAGATACATCGATGTTTTGATCAGGCTTAACCTGCATGGCTTACAGTGGCGATGCACTATTGTATACGGGGAACCGAAGGCCCATCAGCATCACCATATGTGGACATTACTTTGGAGAATAAAAGATACAACAAATGTGCCATGGCTCATGGTAGGTGATTTTAACGAAACGATGTGGCAGTCTGAGCACCTCTCTGTTTCTAAAAGATCTGAGAAGTATATGAGTGATTTTCGCACAGTGCTTGCTGATTGCAACGTCTTTGACCTGGGTTTTAAAGGCCCGGTATGGACCTATAACAACAAGCAAGAGGGCAAAAATAATGTGCGGGCGAGGTTGGACAGAGCGGTAGCGACCCCGGAGTGGTCTGATCATTTTAAGAATGCCACTGTGGAACATATATGTTCATCTCATTCAGACCATCTACCCATCCAATTGCGGCTAGGAAAGAGGAAGGAGTGGAGACCAAAAGGAGAAAATGGACCAAAAATATTCGGATACGAGCAGATGTGGGAAAGAGTGAATACTTTACAGCCCACTATAGAGAAATCTTGGGGTAGGAGTGGCCCGGCTGGGAGCATGCAACAGATTGGAGTGAAGCTTGCTACAATGCAAAAAGACTTGTGTGATTGGGCGCAGAAAGACTTTGGGTCAGTGGTGAAACAGACCGCTGAAATCAGAAAACGGCTGAGTGTTTTGTGGAGCCTCCCTCCTTCCCAAGTACAGCAAAGGGAGGTTAATAAACTCTCCGAAGATCTTGATGAACTTCTGCTACATGAGGAATTAATGTGGAGACAGAGATCAAGAGTGACTTTTCTCAGAGAAGGTGACAGAAACACAAAATGGTTTCAAAGGAAAGCTACTTGGAGGAAGAAGAAGAATGACATTACAAAACTGAAAGATTCCAGTGGTGTTTGGATAGAGGACAAGAAGGGTCTAGAAGAGATGACAAATTGCTTCTTCAAAAAGTTATATGAGAAGGAGGATAGGGTGGCACCGCATGAAATTATGGAGTTGTTCCAGACAACGGTCACACAAGGTATGAATGAGTCACTGACAAAACCTTTCTCTGCTTCGGAAATCAGTGATACTTTATTCCAAATTGGTCCACTAAAGGCACCTGGACCAGATGGATTCCCGGCTCGTTTCTATCAAAGAAATTGGGCAACGATAAAAGAAGATGTGATTAAGGTTGTCCAGGATTTTTTTTAGAGTGAGCTGCTACCTGAAGGCACAAATGACACCGTTATAGTGCTCATACCGAAAGGGAAATATCCCCAGTCACTGAAAGATTACCGACCCATCAGTTTGTGCAATGTAATCTATAAGGTGGTGTCAAAGTGTCTTGTAAATCGATTACGCCCTATTCTGGATGAACTCATCTCAGAGACACAAAGTGTGTTCATTCCGGGCAGTCTGATTACTGATAATGCTATCATTGCATTTGAGTGTTTCCATAAGATACAACACGGTAAAAACACTCGGGACACCTATTGTGCATACAAGCTGTACCTAGCCAAAGCATATGACAGGGTTGATTGGGGCTTCCTGGAAGGTGTTTTGTTGAAAAGTGGATTTTGTAGCAAATGGACAAATTGGGTGATGCAATGCGTCCAATGGGTGAGATATTCAGTCAGATGCAATGGTGAATTATTGGAACCATTCATACCATCCCGAGGACTTCGACAAGGGGATCCTCTTAGTCCATATCTCTTTCTCTTTGTGGCTGAAGGTTTGGTAAAACTCATAAACAAGGAGATACTGGTAGATAGGCTGAATCCCATCAAGGTTGCCCGAAACAGCCCGGGAGTATCCAATCTTTTATTTGTGGATGACAGTTTGATTTTCTTCAAGGCTACTATTGAGCAAGCCCAGACAATAAAAAGGGTGATGGATACCTTCCAGAAGTGCACGGGACAATTACTAAGTGCGAGCAAGTGCTCGCTCCTTTTCAGTGAACAATGCCCAACCGAAATAAGAGAGGGGATTAAGGCTATACTTGAGGTACAATCAGATGTATTTGAAAGTAAATATCTGGGATTACCTACACCGGAAGGAAGGATGAAGGACGACCATTTCCAACCTATAATGGATAGGTTTGGAAAGCGTTGCAACGATTGGACGGAAAGATTCATGTCTTATGCGGCCAAGGAAGTCCATGTCAAATCCATAGTTCAAGCCCTCCCTACCTTCACTATGAGTGTGTTTATGCTCTCGAAAGGGTTCTGCGAGAAGTATGAAAGAATGATTAGAGACTTCTGGTGGGGGGATGAAGAAGGCCACAGGAAGGTACATTGGATGTCCTGGGAGCGTATGACCAAGCCAAAACGGGATGGAGGTATTGGTTTCAGAGACATGCATCTTTTCAACCAAGCCCTTCTTGCTAAGCAGGGTTGGAGACTAATCCAAAACCCTGACAGCCTATGTGCGAGAGTCTTGAAATCAAAATATTATCCCAATGGCGACCTTTTAGACACAGTCTTTGCCTCGGATGCCTCTCCGTTGTGGAGGGCGATTGAGTTCGGCTTAGATTGCTAAAAAAGGGAGTAATATGGAGAGTAGGCGATGGTAAAAATATTCAGATTCAAAGAGATCAATGGATCCCCAGGAAGCAAGGCCTCAAGACAGCCTCGTTCATTAGGAGGTCTCGGCTGCGTTGGGTCAACCAACTCATGGAACCAGAGGAGAATGAGTGGAATGTGGGCCCGATCCGTCAAATCTTTCACCAATTTGATGCAGACGAAATTTGCAAGATACCCATCCCGAGGTCGGATACAAAAGATTGCATTGCGTGGCACCCTGAAAAGAATGGGATCTTCTCTGTTAGGAGTGCGTATAAGCTAGCAGCCTCCTCCCTCCATAAGACCAATCAAACCCTTCAAGCTCGTCCAGAGAGGCGGGAGACCGCATCATTTGGGATCTTATATGGAAAGCAAAAGTACCCGAGAAAGTTAGGATTTTTGATTGGCGAGTAGCCACTAATACTCTGGCCACACAAAAAAATAAACTCAAGAGAACAATTGAGCTAGACTCGATATGCAGCATCTGCGGTAACGGCGAGGAAGATGAATACCATGCAGTGGTCACATGTTCAAAGAGCAGAGCACTTCGAGAGGCCATGAGGAAGGAGTGGGCTTTACCTTCAGAGAAATCTTTCAGAAACACAGGAGGAGACTGGCTGCAGGTGCTGTTGGATACTGTACCAGAGGACATACGTGGAAAAATTCTGCTGCTGCTATGGAGATGTTGGCACCTACGAGAAGACAGCATACGAAATGATGGTAAAGAATCTATTTCGGGATCGGTGCAATTCCTGAAGAAGTATGCAGAGGAGCTAAAAATGGCAACGATGGCTGGGGATGTACTCAATGCAGGTGCAGTTGACCGACCACGCTGTCCCACAAAGCAACAGATATAGTGGTCGTGTCCTGTACGAGGTACAGTCAAGCTAAACACCGACGCTGCTTTTCAGACAGAGACTGGAGAATCTACTGCTGGAGCAGTTGCCAGGGACAGCAGAGGCCTTGTGGTGGTGTCGGTTTGCAGAAATCTGTCCCTCTGCCAGAGCGTGGAGGAAGCCGAGGCAAAAGCTGCACTTGCCGGACTGCAGGCTCTAACGAAATACTCCCTCCGTTTTAAATTACTCGTCGCAGAAATGGATGTATCTAGAACTTAAATACATCTAGATACATTCATACCTGCGACAAGTAATATGGGACGGAGGGAGTATTACTCCGGGCCTTTGATTCTGGAAATAGACTGCCAAACCATCGTCAAAGAAGTGACTGCAGGTTACCAATCCCGCTCCCCATGCTACGCTCTGATCAAGGATATTAGAGAAGCTCTCTCGGCCTTCCCGGCATACGAGGTGATCCATGTGGGAAGAAAATGCAACGCCCTGGCTCATGGGGCAAATTTGACAAATTTAACCTGTGGACGAAATCAAACCATAGAATGAACTGCCCGTGAAACTATTTCACGCGGCTGACTTTTTTGTGTGACGCCCGACACGAAGGCGCCACACTACATTGTGCAACGCCTCACAGATAGGCGCTACACGCCTGGCCAGCGTTGCACCTCAGACTGCCTAAAAATTGCTAAGTCATTGTGCAGAGCCTAAGAGCTAGGCGCTGCACTGTATAGTGTGGCGCCTAACTCTCAGACGCTGCACTAGTGGTTGCACTACAAAATGAAGCAACCACTAGTGCAACGCCTAGAAGTTAGGCGCTACACTGTACAGTGTGGCGCCTAGCTCTCAGGCGCTGCACACTGACTTAGTAATTTTCGGATCACACGGGTGCGACGCTGGCCAGGCGTGTAGCGCCTATCTGTGAGGCGTTGCACAGTATAGTGTGGCGCCTTCGTGTCGGGCGTCACACAAAAAGGTCAGCCGCGTGAAATAGTTTCACAGACAGTTCATTCTGTGATTTGATTTCGTCCATAGGTCAAATTTGTCAATTTTGCCGGCTCATGGGCTTGCGGCGGCGACCAGAAGTATTGGCGATCAGGAGATCATCGCTAATGTTCCGGACTTGCTCTCGGCGAGTATTTAACCAAAAACTACCACATTTCACGGAAACGTGACAGAAAACTACCACTTTATGATTTTGTGCGGAAAACTACCACTTTTGTTCTAATCCGTGGCAAAAAACTACCAAGTCTCGAAACCGGTCGCTTCGCCCGCGCGAAGCACCAAACTGACCAGCTGGTCCCACGTTTCAGGTGCCACGGTGGCCAGCCAATGCCCGCCGCGCGTTAACGGCGCGTCCGCGGTCGGAAACGGCGGCTGTCAGTTTGCGTTCAATGCACCAAAACGTGGGACCGGCCATTTGATGCTGATCCTCTGATGACGCCGTTTCCGACCGCGGACGCGCCGTTAACGCGCGGCGGGCGTCGATTGGCCACCGTGGCACCTGAAACGTGGGACCGGCTGGTTAGTTTGGTGCTTGGCGCGGGCAAAGCGACCGGTTTCGAGACTTGGTAGTTTTTTGCCACGGATTAGGACAAAAATGGTAGTTTTCTGTCACGTTTCCGTGAAATGTGGTAGTTTTTGGTTAAATACTCTGCTCCGGCCTGTGTTGCTGTCTGATTCTGTGTCTCCTGTAGAGTAGTTCCTACTCTAGTTCTCAAAAAAATTGATTTAGCTAGTTCTTTCAACCAGTTAATAGGTTCCCCAGTAATCGATCCCCTTCCAACAAATGTATAGCTAAACAAACACCTAACCAATAATCCTCAACAGAAACATACCTCCATCCATATCCCGCTAGCTAGCTAGCTTAGCTGTTGTCCCGCGACTTCATCTCTGCCTGCATGCCCCCCGGTAAGAGTTTTGCCCTGGTGGCTCCGGCCGACGGCGTCAGCGGGAGAAAGAAGGTTCGAGGGAGGAAGAAGGATGGGCGCCGCCGCCACCTGAGTCGCCTGAGCGGGGGCCGAATAAGTGAACATTTTGTAAAACATGGTTTTTTTAAGTTTGTGAACTTTTTTATAACTCAGACAACTTTTTGCAAAAATTGAACAATTTCAGAAATTCGGAACATGTTTAAGAAAACGAACAATTTTTTGAATTTCCAAACATTCTTTAAAAAGCTTTTTTTAAGAATAATTATTTTTTACATGTTTCCAAACAATAACTTGAACATCTTTTAAATTTACGAATTTGTGTAAAGAGAGAAGAAAAAATAGAAACTGAAAAAACCAAAAAGAACTAGCAAATGAAAATAACTGGTTCAGGAACCATCTAGAAGGTTATCTATACCAGTAAAATCTTGGGTTGGAACCTTCTCAAAACTGGAACGAAAAGGGCTTTGCCTACCGCTAAAATGGCCCAACCCAATTGCTCACTCTGTTTCAGCGACTGGTTGCCGCAACGTGCGGCAAATAGGGAATCCAGTATTAATGCGCGTCGTATGAGGAGACTCGCCGCCACCAGCCCAACTTTAATCACAAACAATGTTTTTTAATCATCATCCGAAAAACTTGGAATAATGTCATGAATGAGACCGTTCTAATGTTAAGCGGCGCGTCGGCGCCTCGTTCTGGCGGCGGCAATGGTCGTTCGGTGCTTGTTTAATTTTTATTATGTTTAAGGTGCTTTGCACTTCCGGTGAATCTTTATAGAAGATCTGATCTTTTTCGCAAAAAAGAAAAAGGCTGACAGTCCTTTAACAACTTGTTTGCGAATTCTGTAGAATTTGGAAACCTTCGCTATAGATTTGATTTTCATGCTCTTCTATGTTCATTTTGTTTCAAAAACATGGGTGCAGCCGTGCAAGAATGAGCCAGCAATAGGGGTACAATTATCCCTTCACAAGAAAGAACGGAGATCCCAATACAAGAACAGCTTTTTTCGGACGCAGGGAGTAACAGATAAGTGTACCACTACCCATCAAAAAGAAAAAAGATAAGTGTATCACTACCACCTGATGAAGTACACGAGAACGTGGTGGTGCCCCTCGGACCCTCGGCCATGACTGACCAACCCGGGCTCCGCCGGAGGAGGAGGAGCGGATGCCTCGCCGGCCAGAGACGTGGCAGAAGCACAGGGCAGATACGGCGCGCGAGAACTGAACAAGGAGCACCAAAGCGCGCAGGTTTGGTTTCCTGACAGACGGGAGCCCTAGGGCGTAGCGGAGAGGCCAGTCGACTGATCAGTGGAAGGCGATGAGCTTAAAGCCGTCGTCGGCAACGAGAAGTAGGCCGCTACGCACGCCGTGGTTCGTAGCGGGTCATGCTCAGAGTCGTTTCTCCCTCAGTGGTCCGATTTGGTAGGATCACATTTTTCACACGCACGCATGATTCACTAATCAGATTCCGGACATCCCAGGCTCCGGAAAGAGACAAAGTTCGCAAGATCCAGTATCACATGGTTCCAGAACTGCTCCTGAGCGAATATCAAGTCTGTTCCATAGGTTCCTCCAGATGGCATCTTAATTCGCTGACGTGATGTAAACCATTGGCAATTAAGTAGTAGTGCGAAGAGTACAATGAGAAACCATACAAATCATGCAGTGAGGAAGAAACGAGGCATCTTCCCTCGGAAGATCCTCCAGTCACCGGAACCATATAATCTAATTTGATCTCAGCCAAAATGCTAGTAATAAACAACACTATTTATAGCAGACATCCACGAGTATCCTCTGCCCCGGCTCACGGTCACACTCACACATACGCACGCTCGCGGCTTGCCCCGATCGATGGCCAAGGTCGCGCCATTTCTCCTCCACCATGCGACGCCACTGCCCAACCTCAAGCTCCATACTCCTCCAAGAAGCACCTCACTTCATGCCAGGCACTCCACGCCCGGCCTCGCACGGTGCGCCACCACCACCACCACCACCGTGTTGCAGGACGAGGAGCCCTTCAGCCTCGAGCGGTACATGGCGTCCAAGGCGGCGACCGTGAACGAGGCGCTCGACCGCGCCCTGCCGCCCGGGCACCCCGAGCGCCTCCTCGAGTCCATGCGCTACTCGCTCCTCGCGGGCGGCAAGCGGGTGCGCCCCATGCTCGCGCTCGCCGCGTGCGCGCTGGTGGGCGGCGGCGAGGCCGCCGCCGAGCCCGTGGCCTGCGCCGTCGAGATGGTCCACGCCATGTCGCTCGTCCACGACGACCTCCCCTGCATGGACGACGACGACCTCCGGCGCGGCCGCCCCACCAACCACGTCGCCTTCAGCGTCAGCACCGCGCTGCTGGCCGGGGACGCGCTCCTGGCGCTCGCGTTCGAGCACCTCGCCCGGGGCTGCGCGGACCGCGGCGTGCCGGCCGACCGCGCGCTCCGCGCCGTGGCGGAGCTCGCGGGCGCCGTGGGCGCGGGCGGGCTCGCGGCGGGGCAGGTCGTGGACCTCGCCAGCGAGGGCGCCGACGTCGGCCTCGCCACGCTGGAGTACATCCACGTGCACAAGACGGCGCGGCTCCTGGAGGCCGCGGCGGTGTGCGGCGCCATCGTCGCCGGAGGGGACGACGAGGAGGTCGAGGGCGTCCGGCGCTACGCGCGTTACGTCGGCCTGCTGTTCCAGGTGGTCGACGACGTGCTGGACGTGACGCGCACGTCAGAGCAGCTGGGGAAGACGGCGGGGAAGGACGTGGCGACCGACAAGGCAACGTACCCGAAGCTGATGGGCGTGGACGGGGCGCGCGCGTACGCCGCCGAGCTTGTGGCGAGCGCCGAGGCAGAGCTAGACCGCTTCGACGCTGCTCGTACAGAACCCCTGCGTCACCTCGCACGCTTCATTGCGTACCGGCAGCACTAATTAATTAGTGCAAGATTATCACAATTTGGTTGTAAAAAAATGCTTGTGCCCCTGTCAGCACTATCGAAGTCGGTCACATACACGAGTATACACTCATCCTTGTGAACGCACGCACTCACACTCTATCCCTATGAGTACCTCCGAGAGACTGAGCCGTCACATCAACACTCACCCCTATGAATACACGCACTCACACACTATCCCTATGAGCACCTCGGAGAGACTGAGCCGGCATTTCATCTTGAGATTGACGAAGTTGTCACAAGCGCCTTCATAATCGACGAACGTCTCCTCCCACTGTACACACATCACAAAAAGATTGGAATAAATCTAGAACAAGTCTGGAACGTGAAGTATGTCATTAAGTTTGACCAAATCTTTAACTCACCAAGGGCATGTTTGGATCGATGCCTTAGCACGGCGACTTCCGACTGTCTACTACGACAAATTTTGCCCGGCTCCGACAAGGAAGGGACGATGACGGCGACGCACCTTCGGCTTGCTTTAGTAATTGTAATCATCGCTAGGTGGTCTATGAGTCTGAATGTAATTTTTATTTCTAGTATTCGTTGTATTACCATGTAATTTTTTAGAAGCTTTTCCAAAAAACGATTTTCGTCTAGGGTGACTGGTGGGCCCATTTGGTCGGAGGCCAGCTTAGGGAGTGTAGATGGTTTACACCGCATCTGCCCACATGCTTGGCACCTGTGTCGCTCATTACCAGCGTGGTGGTTTTATGTTGGTCACGCACCGCTGCTTTGCTAGATACACGGAAGAATTTTACGGATGTTTACAGGCTTGCTGACATGGACAGTTGTGATTGGGACCTAGAGCTAGGGGTGAAGCGGGCCCATCTCATGAAAATCAGGAGTTCGTGGGAAGCCTGTAAAGCTCCGTGTACGTAGGATTTTTGCTTTGACTGCTAGGTGAAGAGGAGAAAAGTTGGTGGTGGGTATACCTGGCCATCTGCCGGGCCGAGCCGGGCCTACCAAAGCCCGAGGCAGAAAATCTAGGCCCGAGCCCGGTTCGAAAGTGATAAAGCCCGCCGTGCTACGGGCCCCTTCAGTAAGTCGTGAAAATGCCGGGCCCGGTCTGGCCTTCGGGCTCAAAATCTACGTCCAGGCCCGGCCCGGGTGCAGCGTCGGGTCTGGTCGGGCCGGGCTGCCCATGGCCAGAACGTGGTGGGCGCTGCTGCTTCCATCACCTGCGCCGCTCATTGCGTCTCGACGGTGCTTCTGTGTAGCGGTGGAGTGCTAGATATGCAGCGTAGTTATGTACAGATTGATCACTACTTTTTGTTTTTTGGGCGAGGAGTGCTGTTGTATTGTTGGGTCGTGAGCATCACAAGAAGATCGATCCAACACACAAAGCCAGCCAGCCAGCCAGCCGGAGGATCTCAAGCACGGTCGAGTCAATAGCTTTGTTCCTTCGTCCACACGCACAACACCAAGTCACGAGTCACGACTGCTAGCACCCAGCAGGAGCGGGGCGCAGGGTCACGGACAGCAGCGGTCAATGCCCACAGCCACAGGTCATACCGGCGGCGCGTCCACCGGCTGCTCGACCTCGCGCATCTGGAGCGAGATGAACGCGGGCAGGCCAGAGCAGCAGCTAGTCGAGGTGGCTGACGCTGCAGGCCAGTGAGCCGCAGGTCCAGCCGACGGCGTGGGGAGGGTGACGCGCCTCGGCGGGTTTCGGGTCCGCCAGGCAGCGGACGGCGGGCTCCATTGCCATGGCCGCTCCAGGACCCAATTGTAATCTAAATTTCATTTTGAGGGTGTTTTATGCTACCTTTTAAGGACCCTATCATAAATGTAACTACTGGCATGTGGGCTCCACATCTGACATGGTTTTTACGGGATCTATTCTGTCCGGACACATGCCATACCGTAAAAATGTGTCAAAACCGTTTTACCGTATCCTCTAAATTGACTTTGCGTTTCGAGGCTAGCACCATGGCACGTGACCGGAGCTAAGCAAAGGAGGTGGTCTCCGGTGAGGAAGCCTCGACGGGTGAGGCGGCGTCTGTGCTGACTTGCCGGTGAAAATAGGCAGGAAGGGAAAGGGGTTAGGTCAGGATTTTTTTTAAAAAAATTAGTGATATTATAGAGAATAGTTTGATAATCTACAATACAGTGATTTTGGTGGCATTTTCATGTTAACGTGGATGGAACGTAGTTTTCCATCAAAGTGCGCCCTACCTTAATTAGTTTTCGTCCTCCACCACTGCTTGGAATGCAACAAAACCCGTCTTATTCCACATGGCTTCTGCCAGCGTGCGGTCCCGTGTTATAATCCTGGTGTTGCTTTTATTTTATTTTCCTTCCACAACTGGCAAGTGGGACCGAGAGAGAAACTAAGCTGACAAGACATCATTTGACCGGTCAACTAAACAAAATACGAAGCTATACGGTGTGACAGTGACCGTACAATCACCATAACATGTACATAGTGACCGTATTGACCGTACTCTTGAGTACAGTGACCAAAATGAGCGTACACGACAAGTCCAGTGACCACCAATGCATTTTACTCCTCTGCGCGTCATGCCACAGGGGTTGGGTGGTTCCATGGGGCTTCGGGCTGGCCGGCTGCACACTACTCCATAGTTTTCTTCGTCTCGGAGGGTGCTTTCGATGCAACACAAGCTTCGTCCGCTTTGTTCCTTGCCTGTCCACCGCTGTAATCGAAAGCACAACAGGTGAATAAGCAGGAATATGTGCCTTCCTCTCGAAAGTGTTGTTTTGCAACCAAGCTCACATGAGTTTGGGTGAACAGTCAAATCTAAAAAATATTAAAATTTTCAAAAAAAACATAATATTTTTAGCATGAAACAATAATGTTTTTTCAACATGCATGCACAATTTTGCTACAAAATCACATTCGTGTAGGTGTGGGCAAAAAAACAAAATTGATGCTTCAAAAAGACTGCTATTTGGAGTATCAATTTGTTTTTTTGCCCCCACATACACGAATGTGATTTCATAGCGAAATTTTGCACACATGTTAAAAAACATCAATGTTTCTCGCAAAAAAATTAGATTTTTTGAATCTTTTTAACATTTTTTCAGATTTTACTTCACTCAAGCTCATGTGAGCTCGGGTGCAGAACAAGCTGCGTCCCCTTCCTCTCTACTACTCTCCAATTCGTTGCTTCTTTTCTCGATTCTTTCCGGCCTCCTGGTGCACCAATCTGCCCATTGAACTATTTGCCCTCTTTCTTATGATTTTGATTATTTTCTAATCTCCTATGGGCAAACTATGGAGTGGCGATCTGCAAACATGAATATACTAAAACACTAAGCTCCCTATGATTGAAGGCCTCACAATCAATTGAGGTCTTCAATTGGGATTTGGTCACCCAATTTTGACCAGGTCAACAATGTCTCAAAACTCTCTCATTTAATATTCTATACAATACATCATGCTTTCTAATTTTGAAATCTTCACAATTAATTAAGGCTATAATTTAGAATTGGATCACCCGATTTTGACTAGGTCAACAATATCTCAAGGCGCTCTTCGATTTAATTATTTTAATTCTCTATGTTCTCTAATTTAAAGCTCTTTCATTCGATTGAGGTATTCAATTTTGGATTTGATTTACGATTTTGATCGGGCCAACGATTTTTCAAATCAATTAGCAGCAACCGGCCTATGAAAATATATCAACCCCTCGGAGACTCCCATCACCTAGAAAAAAACGCAACCATAATAGCACGAATACAGTACATGCAACCACTGTTGAAAAAATGTCCCCACATAAATATGGTTGATTAGCGGATAGCACAGAATCACGCCATGAAAGGCCCACCAAATAACCGCATTATAAATAAACATAAAACACACTCCATCATCTCCCCCACTGGTCAAACTAAATATTCCACTAGTTTCAAACTATAAGGGTTATTAGTTTTTTGGAAAGTCAAATTTCTTTAACTTTGACCGAGTTCAGAGCCAAAAATATCGACATCCACAGTATTAAACAAAAAAAAATCATTTCATGATGAAGCTAATAACACCGATTTGATATTATGAATTTTGATATATTTCTCTATAAATTTGATCAAACTTAAAGAGGTTAGACTTTTCAAAAGAGTAATACACCATATATTTTGAAATAGAGTGATTTAAGAATCCCAACAAATTCAACGGCGCGGCAAAGCGCGCCCAACCCTTCTAGTATGTATCTTATACAGAAGACGTAAATAGCCAATACAAGACATGGCAAGTAATAATATAAACCACAAGTCACGTCAGAAGCTCTAATTGCTCTAGCAGCATCTCGCCCATCAGCTCTGATCAGTTGAAACAACAAAATGGCTCTGATCAGATTCTGATTGTGCACGTACATACTGGAGCATTTGCACATATACAAATGTTGGACTAGCCGGACCTAACGTAATGGTGTAAAATGGTATCCATGTTCATAAAACGTAGTAGATCATGGTAAAACGGACGTCAACACCGTACTACAAAGTACAAAAGATCTTATCGACTATTAGGAGTCTTGACTCTGAGATTTAATTGTTCAACCTGGCTACTCAACTTATTATGAGCCAATTGTGTGCAGTGGTAATTCTCCAAGCCACTTCATCATACCAATATAAGAGCATGGATTTATTTTTCCTTAATATATAGTCGATTCTTTTAATAAACCAAAAAAATGTTTTGGTATCTATATCCCATCCATCCCAAACAAACAAAAAAACCTACCATTCAAGCAGCATATGTTGATGTAACAGGATGATGTCAATATAACATGACTGCCCTAAGTCAGACGGCATCTACACTTAACGAAGATTTTACAGGTTCCTGCTGCGGCTGCTGTGCTACTTGTTGTGGATAGTTTGGGTAGCCAGCATATGTCCCATACCCATACATGTTTGGGTCCTGAGGTTGAGTAGCATATCCATAAGCCCCGTAGCCTTGTCCGTAGCCATAGTAGCCAGCATTAGCAGTAGCACCACCCCAGTGGTTGAAGTCCTGTTGAGACTAAAAATATATAGCTTCAATTGGTTGGAGGGGTAATGAAAGCAAGTGCAATATGTGAGAGATGAAATCACCTGAACTTGTTTGTTTGATGGGCTTCGACCCCATGAAAGCCTCACGTTCTGCCCTCCAATCATGGTACCTTGCAGCATTAGCAGGGCTTCCTCTGCAGAGAATCTGAATTTTACAGTAACAGACTGCTTAGAATTTAGATGAATATACTGATTGGTACAAGAAAACTAGGGTAAAAATAGTGAACCTGCTAGCATATTGAACAAAACCACATCTTTTGCCAACAGGTATCTTAACATGGACCACGTCACCATATGGAGTGAAAACTTGTTTCAACACATCCTCAGTAGCGTTGGGGTCAAGGCCACCAACAAATATCTGCATTCACCAAAGATAGATGATCTATCAACCATAACCAGTCAGTAGGCTAGTTGCTTGCATTCAAGGAAATAGAACAAAGAACGCACGGTGGAATTGCTAGGATCATTGTCAGTCTGAACCCCCTGAGAACTTGGTACTGTAAATAAAGACAAATAAAGATATACTGTCAGGCTTGAGGGATATTGAACTGAAAAACAAATATATGAATAAGTATGCCATGCAGGTTATAAATTTTCAACTGACTTGAAAAGGAATGCTTGGTAAATGCAACTGTTCATACAAATGCCATGTCATGCTTCACACATTCTATCTAGCAATAACTAGGCCAAATATATACCGCAGTATCAAGCATAATGAATTACAACTTGTTCATTAAACAATATGTAGAGACAAAAAGGGCAAATCAGGCGTATCAAATATCATTGTGCATCAAATCTCAGAAACTACACCGAACATCAGAACAAAATAACACTGCAAGATTGCAATGACGAAATTGTAGTTCTTGTAGATAGTGTATCATTCTTCAGTCCTTGGACAAGTACTCAATGGCCAAAAGAACTAATAATGAGAAGACGAATAACAAACTTTAACATGTTAAATTTCAGAGCTTGCTTTTGAAAATTACTCAGGCCAACCTTAAGGACTATGCAAGTAAATAATTAATCATATGTTAAAACGCCTGCTGATCAATGCAATCAATGGAACTTGCAGGACCCCAGACAATTGCAAACCTAGCTTGCAGCAGCCTCCAAAAAAGATGCCGATGGAGCACGGGATGGTTATTTTGCTAGACCCACCTTTTCAACAAAAATTGCCATACGAACAGTTATTATGGCAATCAGGCTAATATGGTGACTCTACTAGAGTTGCTATAAAACCAACATATGCCCAAAAAATGAAGTTGTTTATAAAGCTACTCAAGTCGTTATTAGTGCTCAAAATATCTCAACCATTGTTTTAAGGCGTCCCTAAGGCGTCGCTTAGGCGACGCCTAGGCGCCAGGGCGCCCCCAGGTCACAAGGCGTCGGCCTTGCCTTACGTGCATGCCTAAGGCGTCCGCCTTAGTCCATAAGGCGTCCAAGGCGTCCGCCTAGGCGCCATTCTTCCCGCCTTAGGCAAATGAAGACGCCTTAGACAGGGCTGGGAGTTCAGGCAGGAAACAGATCTCTGGGCGGGAAGAAAAGGGCGGGAAACAGAGTCTAGGCGCCAACAGTTACTAGCAGGGGGGGAGAGAGCTCTAACTAGTTTCAGTTTCCCCCCACCCCCACCTCTGGCAGCTGGATCTGAGCTTCTCCCCCTCCTCTCTGGCAGCTTCTCCTCCTCCTCTCCGGCAGATCCTCCTCCCCCTCCTCTCCTGCAGTTCCTCCTCCCCCTCTCCTGCAGCTGCTCCTCTCAGGACAGCAGGCAACAGCAAGCAACCAGCACCTTTCCTGTAGTTGCCTACCAAATTTTGCTCAATGCTACTTCTTAGAACTCTCTAAGGCGTCGTCTTGCCTTATGCCTTAGCGCTTAGGCAGTGAGGCGCCGCCCCAGCGCCTTGCCTCGCCTTACCGCCTTAAAAACATAGATCTCAACAAACTTTGAAACTCAAATCCAGAAAGACAATAAGACAGCTGAGTATTTGCAATATTATGCCACAGAATAAGCTGATCAGCAAATAAACAAACACTAGAACTCAACAACTAGCTGTGACGCCAAATCTCAAATTGACAAAGCTAACTAATACAGTTGCAAGGAAATAGAATCACAAGGTGCAAATAATCGGTTAACAAACTAAACACCCAGGCAGAGGATGTGTGGCATATAAAAATGTCACAGATCCAAACATTTCATTATGTGTAGCATATAGAAATGTCACGACTTCGCAAATTACGTTATGTGTGCACGTGCTTTTATCATATATGATTTCTTGGATAAACTTAGCACAAAGAGCCTCCGGGTAAAAAAGGTTCTGACCATTCCTAAGAAATCTGTACAACTAAACCCATGTTTGGAAGGCTGTTTTGGCATTAATCTAAAACTTGATTGGCAAGGACACTGATATTTAAGCATAGCATCCAACACAACAAATTTAAAAATAGTAGGGAGAAAAAGGTAAGGACTACTCACACCCATAACTGTTTTACAAGACATTACACTATACACGTTCTGCCACAGATCCTACAACCGATGAAGGTTGTGAAGTTCAAGAGACAGCTTTAATTAAAGATTCAGGAAGAAATAAAACGAGTACGTGGAAGGAACAAAACTGGAAAGGAAGTACTGGATACCAAAAGAACCAGGTTCAAATTTAGGACATAAACGATTAACACTGACCTAACAGAGGCCACGCATTACACAAGATATGTAATGCTGTTCATGTCAGTCGTAGAGAGCCTGTTGATATCCTGGTTCGACACAATGGGAGTTTATGAGTATACTTCAGAATCCTAATGTATTATTAAATGATCTGAATTCACGAAGGAACTGTTGTGGATCTACAAACTTATTGCTCAAGCCAAGCTTCGACACATTTTCAACTAGTAGTAAAGGAAACTGAACCACAGAAGGCTAATACAACAAGTAACTGCAAGAACAACTAAGGGCAAAATCAACACATAAAATCAATTACAAGTCAACTGCAAATGTACTAATCTTTAAAACGCTGCTAAAACAAATTAAATTTAGCCGACAAGGATTTAGTTCTTACCTTTCTCTTGAACTCCAGTTGCTTTTTGCTTATTTGCAGCTGGGCCGATACGCATGGGCCTTGAAGAACAGAGCATCCCATTCATTTCAGTCATTGCACGAGTTTGCTCTGTGGGATCACCAAATTTCACAAAGCCATAGCCCTTTGGGCGCATTGTCAGTTTATCCGTTACAACTTTTGCACCCTTAACAGAGGGATACCGTAACCTAAATGTCTCTTGCAATATGTAGTCTGTGACATCAGCAGCCAAATCACCAACAAATATTGTGTAATCAGCGCCATCATCATGTTTTTCACCAGCAGTCGCCCAGTTCAATCTGTATGCCATCTCAACGTTTGGCATCATTGCCCCGTTGAATGTCTGAAGAACTCTTTCAGCGCCAGCACGGCTTGTGAATTCAATGAAGCCATAACCTTGAAGTTGTCCAGTCTGCTTGTCACGAATCAGCTTCACAGATTGCACCTACAAATTGAAGAGGACAATACGAAAGATCAATATACTGTGTGTAAACGATAGACACAAACTGAGAGTATAATTTGCAGAACACATGATGATAAATAATGACAAATCTGAATCAGTCAACCAGTTACAATAGGAAAGCAACTCAGGTTCGCAAAATACCTTGGCCACAGTCATTCCTATAATTTTGTTTCAGCTTATACTGTGAAACAGATAAGCGTAATAAGAAACTAATAACAGAACCAAGGAAAAAACTGAGCCTGATCCCATGGCTCAAGTTGCTTTTCAGAAAGTATAAACAGTTAGCTGAAGAATAATAATAGTGGTTTGGAGCTGGGCCAGACGCACATAAACGTGTTTTACATCATCAATCAC
Organism: Aegilops tauschii subsp. strangulata; assembly: GCF_002575655.3. NCBI lineage: Eukaryota > Viridiplantae > Streptophyta > Magnoliopsida > Poales > Poaceae > Aegilops > Aegilops tauschii. The sequence goes on from NC_053040.3 coordinate 79,774,702, forward strand.
GGATACGTATTCGTGTTTGCATCAAGCGTCACCCAAGGGCCCACGAAAAATCACTGGCAAAATCCACATCGACATGTTGAACCAATTATACAGCGGATTCTGAGGAGATGGCACCGGAGCGGAGAGCGAGAGGCACATACCTCGCCGGTGCTCGCGAAGCAATTGTAGACGTAGTTCTCGTCCATCCAGTACTGCAGGTCCCCTAGCCAGAGTGTCCTGACCTCGTTGTGCCCAGCGGGCGCCTGCGTCGGGGCAGCCGGCCGGCCGTAGTACGCGGCCTGCTGGGGCGGCAGCGGCTGGCCCCACATCTGGGGGGGCGGCGGCGCGTAGAGGTGGTGAGGCGGCATGGGCGGTGGGATGGCGCCCCACTGCGGCGGGGCGACGCCGGGCTGCGGCTGGGGCATCATGGCGGCTGGTACGATGAACCCTAGCGCGAAGAGATTGGGATGTATGCGCGTGAGGGCCAACGCGAGATATTATGGGGTTGTTCTGTTTGGTTACGGTGATTGGTTTTTGTGAAGTTCTATTTGGTTACGGTAACAAATCCGAGGATAACGAAAGATTGGTTTTTGCAAAACGAAAAACTGAGTTACCAGTTTCTTTTAACAAAACATGAGCTTTATTTATCGGAAAATAAAGGTTACATCGTCAATAAAAAAGATACAATATCATTCTTTTTTGAGACAACGTCGCGAAGCTTTATTAATTCGTCACAATATTTACAGGGACGGATGGTAAATTCCAAGGGTGTCCTAACCAAACATGGCGGCCACCACCGAAAGAAAGAGCATACTTCGTTAAGTTGTGTGCTTCATAATTAGAGCTCCTAAACTCATGACTAAAATTGCAAAAATCAAAACCCGAAGAGTGTTCTATTATTTCATGTATAATAGCACTGCAACTAGCCAGGTTCTCCTTGTGTATGTCTTCCGTCACTGGCTTGCAGTCGGACGTAACTTGAATACGTCTCAGATATAGATCCTCCGCCAACGCAAGAGCTTCTCTGATGGCCAGTGTTTCGAGGGTCGGAGGGTCCACGATGTTCCTGAAACAAAAAGGCCGAAGGCCCCAAGAAAGCTCCAACTTGATCCCTACAAATCACCCCCACCGAGCTATACCCTCGTTTAGAAACAACAGCATCAATGTTCATCTTGGCGTTGCCTGGCAAAAGGGGAATCCAGCATGATGACCTCCGCCTGCACTGAGGCTTTGGCCTTCAGCACATGAAGTTCACTCAAGAATCTGGTTATGAAGCTGTCAACCGAGTATGGAGATTGAAATATATTCTCGTGTATAGCCTTGCGCCTCACGCTCCATAGCGCCCAGAGAGTAACCACCATACAGTCAAATAGATCCTTCTTCAATATTCCATGCAAAGCGAACAACCACTCCCTCGGGCTTTCTTCTTCCCGATCTAGCATGTGCTCGAGCAACTCATGCGGAGCCAAAGCCCAAACACTCGCCGCCGTTGGGCACGTTATCAGCGCATGTTTCCATGTGTCGACTGCTCCACATAACAAGCACGTGTTCTCTGTAGTCATATGGCGGTGCTCCAAAACAGTTCCTATCGATATCGATTGTCGTGCTAATCGCCATACAAACATCTTGAGCTTTGATGGAACTTGTAGATGCCAAATCATGGTCCATTTGCTGGTGTCGCTGCGATCGTATGAGGTCCCGCCCTCCTCATTCAACCATGCCTCTCGGTTGTGCTTAGTTCTGAGTATCATGCGGTAAGCCGACCGCACGCTAAACCTTCCTCGGGTCTCCTCATGCCATGCCCAAAAGTCTGCGACTCGACGAGTACATAATGGAATTTGAAGAATAGCCTCCGCATCGAAGTGAGTAAAAACTGTCCGGACTAGGCCTTCGTTCCAGCTTGCTGAGGTAGCATCAATCAGTTGTGCCACTCTTCCAGGAGGATTCGGGATCAGTGATGTGATTGTCCGCTTAAAACTATCCCTTGGAATCCAATTGTGGCGCCATATATCCGTAGTTTCTCCATCGCCTACTCTGCGAATAAGCCCCTGAGCCAATATATCGCGACTGTCCAGAATTGCCCGCCATATCTAGGACGGATGAGCTCCCAGTTCGGCTTGAAGCAACGAGCACTCCGGAAAATAATCTGCCTTAAGGATCCTCGCACTGAGAGATAAGTTATCCGTCAAGGTCCGCCATGCTTGTCTTGCTAGTAGGGCAAGGTTAAAAATCTCCAAATCTCTGAACCCTAAACCTCCCAAGTGCTTTGGCATGGTTAAGATGTCCCATGCCACCCAACTCGGCTTCCTCCGTCCCTGCTTAGATCCCCAAAAAACTGTCGTATAATAGATGTGATACTTTCACACAATCCTTGAGGTAATCTGAAACAAGACATGGAATATACTGGGATTGCTTGTGCTACAGATTTGATCAGTACTTCCTTACCAGCCGAAGAGAGTAGCTTTTCCATCCATCCTTTAATCTTTTCCCAAACACGGTCCCGAAGATATTTAAAGGTACCATTCTTCGAGTGGACCACATCAGTCGGCATACCCAAATAGCGCTCACTCAATGATTCATTGTGAACATGCAGATTGTTTTTTACAGTTCCTCTCACTTCTACAGGACAACCCTTACTGAAGAAAATTGATGATTTCTCATTGTTGATCCTTTGTCCAGAAGCACTACAATAAGTATCAAGTAGGTTTGACACAACGACTGATCCTTCCCCACTGGCCTTGAAAAGCAACAGGCTATCATCTGCAAACAGGAGGTGGTTAACAGTTGGAGCCGTAGGAGCCACCTGAATACCTGTCAAAGACGACTGAGAACTTGATTTAAGGAGGCACGAAAGGCCCTCTGCTGCAATCAAGAATAAGTAGGGGGAAATCGGATCTCCCTACCGGATACCTCGTGTAGGATTAAAAGATTCGAGTTTTTCACCATTAAAGCAGACTGAGAAAGAGACTGAGGATACCATGCCCATAACAATATCTATCCAGCGATGATCGAAGCCCAGTTTTGTCATTATACCTCTCAAGTAAGTCCACTCCAGTCTATCATAAGCCTTCATCATATCCAACTTTAAAGCACAGAAACTATTGGATTTTGCTCTCAACCTCTTCATAAAGTGCAAACACTCATACGCACATATGATGTTGTCTGTGATCATTCTCCCCGGGACAAAAGCAAATTGTTCTTCAGAAATTATGTCAGGCAAAATTACTTTCAATCTATTTGATATCACCTTCAAAGCAATCTTGTACAGAACGTTGCATAAACTTATGGGACGAAACTAAGCAAGTACTATAGGGTTAGTTACCTTGGGAATCAGAACCAACACTGTGTCATTTATCGATGCTGGGCTCTCCTCGCCTCTGACAATTCTGAGTACGATGTTGGTGACTTCATCGCCACAAACCTCCCAGTGACGCTGATAAAAGTGGGCTGGAAAACCATCAGGTCCCGGTGCTTTTGTAGGAAACATCTGAAACAGAGCAATCTTGACTTCCTCCTTAGTGTATGGCACACACAAAGCTTGCGTTCATCTCATCTGTAACTTTGCGGGGCACGTGGGCTAACGCCGCTTCCATGTTCTGTACTCCCTCTGATGTATATAGTGACTGGTAAAAAGCATCAGTTAACGCTTTAAGCTCATCTGGATCAGATATTTCCACGCCTAGAGAGTTCTGCAACGCCTTGATCATGTTCTTTTTCCGTCGAAGGCTAGCTCTTAACTGAATTTTTTTTTGTGTTTTTGTCTCCAGCTGACAGCCATTCCACCCTAGCTCTCTGGCGCCACATGATCTCCTCTCTGTGATACATCTCTATTAACCGCTCGTTAATTTTAAGCTCTATATGAGAAGGCCCCGACCTCAAAGGATCGTTCTTGAGTTCTTCAAGCATTTGTTTGAGCTTCTTTATCTCTTTCCTCACACTCCCAAAAGTATCACGACTCCACCTCCCCAAATCCTTAGCTATGTCTATTAGCTTGCTCCTCAGTTCGTGCACCGTTGTACAGGGAGGGCCCGCGCCCCATCCTTCATGTATTATGTCCCGGAAGCTTTCATGTGTTTCCCACATCGTCTCATACCTGAAAGGTTTTTGAAAGCGAGCGGCAATCCCTGCGTCTCGTTCTATCAGCAGCGGAGCATGATCAGATGTGACGCCCAACAAGTGAATTACTGAGGCCGAAGGGAAACTAGCCAACCATGGAGCACTCGCTAAAGCTCTGTCCAGTCTGCATCTAGTATAGATTCCTCCCGTCACCTTCTTCTCGAAGGTCCAGAAATTGCCTTTGTATCCCAAGTCAATCAGCATGCATACATCTAGAACCTCACGGAAAGCCTGAATCTGAGCATTGCTTCGCTGGCCGACACCTTGATGCTTATCTGGACGTAACACTTCGTTGAAATCACCAACACAGAGCCAAGGAAGTGCACTCAAAGTACTAATGTTTTTCAACGTTGTCCAGGTTTGATGCCTTGTTGGAGAACATAGTAATTTCAAAATTTTCCTACGCACACGCAAGATCATGGTGATGCATAGCAACGAGAGGGGAGAGTGTGTCCACGTACCCTCGTACACCGAAAGCGGAAGCGTTAGCACAACGCGGTTGATGTAGTCGTACGTCTTCACAATCCGACCGATCCAAGTACCGAACGCACGGCACCTCCCAGTTCAGCACACGTTCAGCTCGATGACGTCCCGCGAGCTCCGATCCAGCAAAGCTTCGAGGGAGAGTTCCGTCAGCACGACGGCGTGGTGATGATGATGATGTTCTACCGACGCAGGGCTTCGCCTAAGCACCGCTACGATATTATCGAGGTGGACTATGGTGGAGGGGGGCACCGCACACGGCTAAGAGATCCAAAGGATCAATTGTTGTGTCTCCAAGGGGTTTCCCCCTCCCCGTATATAAAGGAGTGGAGGAGGGGGAGGGCCGGCCCTCTCTATGGCGCGCCCTAGGTGGAGTCCTACTCCCACCAGGAGTAGGATTCCCCCCTTCCAAGTAATAGGAGTAGAAGTCAAGGAAAGGGGAAAGAGAAGAGAAGGAAGGAGGGGGCGCAGCCCCTCCCCCTAGTCCAATTCGGACTAGGCCTGGGGGGGGGGGGGCGCAGCCTCTCCTCTCTCTTTCCCCTAAAGCCCAATAAGGCCCATACACTCCCCGGCGAATTCCCATAACTCTCCGGTACTCCGAAAAATACCTGAATCACTCGGAACCTTTCCGATGTCCGAATATAGTCGTCCAATATATCGATCTTTACGTCTCGACCATTTCGAGACTCCTCGTCATGTCCCCGATCTCATCCGGGACTCCGAACTACCTTCGGTACATCAAAACACATAAACTCATAATATAACCGTCATCGAACTTTAAGCGTGCGGACCCTACGGGTTTGAGAACAATGTAGACATGACCGAGACACGTCTCCGGTCAATAACCAATAGCGGAACCTGGATGCTCATATTGGCTCCCACATATTCTACGAAGATCTTTATCGCTCAAACCGCATAACAACATACGTTGTTCCCTTTGTCATCGATATGTTACTTGCCCGAGATTCGATCGTCGGTATCTCAATACCTAGTTCAATCTCGTTACCGGCAAGTCTCTTTACTCATTCCGTAATACATCATCCCACAACTAACTCATTAGTTACAATGCTTGCAAGGCTTATAGTGATGTGCATTACTGAGTGGGCCTAGAGATACCTCTCTGACAATCGGAGTGACAAATCCTAATCTCGAAATACGCCAACCCAACAAGTACCTTCGGAGACACCTGTCGAGCACCTTTATAATCACCCAGTTACATTGTGACGTTTGGTAGCACACAAAGTGTTCCTTCGGTAAACGGGAGTTGCATAATCTCATAGTCATAGGAACATGTATAAGTCATGAAGAAAGCAATAGCAACATACTAAACGATCAAGTGCTAAGCTAACGGAATGGGTCAAGTCAATCACATCATTCTCCTAATGATGTGATCCCGTTAATCAAATGACAACTCATGTCTATGGTTAGGAAACATAACCATCTTTAATTAATGAGCTAGTCAAGTAGAGGCATACTAGTGACACTCTGTTTGTCTATGTATTCACACATGTATTATGTTTCCGGTTAATACAATTCTAGCATGAATAATAAACATTTATCATGATATAAGGAAATAAATAATAACTTTATTATTGCCTCTAGGGCATATTTCCTTCAGTCTCCCACTTGCACTAGAGTCAATAATCTAGTTCACATCACCATGTGATTTAATACCAATAGTTCACATCACCATGTGATTAACACCCATAGTTCACATCGTCATGTGACCAACACCCAAAGGGTTTACTAGAGTCAATAATCTAGTTCACATCGCTATGTGATTAACACCCAAAGAGTACTAAGGTGTGATCATGTTTTGCTTATGAGAGAAGTTTAGTCAACGGGTCTGCCACATTCAGATCCGTATGTATTTTGCAAATTCCTATGTCAACAATGCTCTGCACGGAGCTACTCTAGCTAATTGCTCCCACTTTCAATATGTATCCAGATTGAGACTTAGAGTCATCTGGATCAGTGTCAAAATTTGCATCGACGTAACCCTTTACGACGAACCTTTTTGTCACCTCCATAATCGAGAAACATATCCTTATTCCACTAAGGATAATTTTGACCGCTGTCCAGTGATCTACTCCTAGATCACTATTGTACTCCTTGCCAAAATCAGTGTAGGGTATACAATATATCTGGTACACAGCATGGCATACTTTATAGAACCTATGGCTGAGGCATAGGGAATGACTTTCATTCTCTTTCTATCTTCTGCCGTGGTTGGGCTTTGAGTCTTACTCAATTTCACACCTTGTAACACAGGCAAGAACTCTTTCTTTGACTGTTCCATTTTGAACTACTTCAAAATCATGTCAAGGTATGTACTCATTGAAAAACTTATCAAGCGTCTTGATCTATCTCTATAGATCTTGATGCTCAATATGTAAGTAGCTTCACCGAGGTCTTTCTTTGAAAAACTCCTTTCAAACACTCCTTTATGCTTTGCAGAATAATTCTACATTATTTCCGATCAACAATATGTCATTCACATATACTTATCAGAAATGTTGTAGTGCTCCCACTCACTTTCTTGTAAATACAGGCTTCACCGCAAGTCTGTATAAAACTATATCCTTTGATCAACTTATCAAAGCGTATATTCCAACTTTGAGATGCTTGCACCAGTCCATAGATGGATCGCTGGAGCTTGCATATTTTTTTAGCACCTTTAGGATTGACAAAACCTTCTGGTTGCATCATATACAACTCTTCTTTAATAAATCCATTAAGGAATGCAGTTTTGTTTATCCATTTGCCAGATTTCATAAAATGCAGCAATTGCTAACATGATTCGGACAAACTTAAGCATAGATACGAGTGAGAAACTCTCATCGTAGTCAACACCTTGAACTTGTCGAAAACCTTTTGCGACAATTCTAGCTTTGTAGATAGTAACACTACTATCAGCGTCCGTCTTCCTCTTGAAGATCCATTTAATCTCAATGGCTCGCCGATCATTGGGCAAGTCAATCAATGTCCATACTTTGTTCTCATACATGGATCTCATCTCAGATTTCATGGCCTCAAGCCATTTCGCGGAATCTGGGCTCATCATCGCTTCCTCATAGTTCGTAGGTTTATCATGGTCTAGTAACATGACTTCCAGTACATGATTACTGTACCACTCTGGTGCGGATCGTGCTCTGGTTGATCTACGAAGTTCTGTAGTAACTTGATCCGAAGTTTTATGATCATCATCATTAACTTCCTCACTAATTGGTGTACGCATCACTGGAACTGATTTCTGTGATGAACTATTCTCCAATTTGGGAGAAGGTACAATTACCTCATCAAGTTTTACTTTCCTCCTAGTCACTTCTTCCGAGAGAAACTCCTTCTCTAGAAAGGTTCCATTCTCAGCAACGAATATCTTGCCTTCGGATCTGTGATAGAAGGTGTACCCAACATTTTCTTTTGGGTATCCTATGAAGACGCACTTCTCCAATTTGGGTTTGAGCTTATCAGGTTGAAACCTTTTTCACATAAGCATTTTAACCTCAAACTTTAAGAAACGACAGCTTAGGTTTCTTGCCAAACCATAGTTCATACGGTGTCGTCTCAACGGATTTAGACGGTGCCCTATTTAATGTGAATGTAGCTGTCTCTAATGCATAACCCCAAAACGATAGTGGTAGATCGGTAAGAGACATCATAGATCGCACCATATCTAATAAAGTACGGTAACGACGTTCGGACACACCATTACACTGTGGTGCTCCAGGTGGCGTGAGTAGTGAAACTATTTCACATTGTTTTAACTGAAGGCCAAACTCGTAACTCAAATATTCGTCTCCGCGATCAGATCGTAGAAACTTTATTTTCTTGTTACGATGATTTTCCACTTCACTCTGAAATTATATGAACTTTTCAAATGTTTCAGACTTATGTTTCATCAAGTAGATATACCCATATTTGCTCAAATCATCTGTGAAGTTCAGAAAATAACGATACCCGCCGCGAGCCTCAACACTCATCGGATCGCATACATCAGTATGTATTATTTCCAGTAAGTCAGTTGCTCGCTCCATTGTTCCGGAGAACGGAGTCTTAGTCATCTTGCCCATAAGGCATGGTTCGCAAGCATCAACTGATTCATAATCAAGTGATTCCAAAAGCCCATCAGCATGGATTTTCTTCATGCGCTTTACACCAATATGACCTAAACGACAGTGCCATGAATAAGTTGCACTATCATTATTAACTTTGCATCTTTTGGCTTCAATATTATGAAAATGTGTATCACCACGATCGAGATCCAACAAACCATTTTCATTGGGTGTATGACCATAGAAGGTTTTATTCATGTAAACAGAACAACAATTATTCTCTAACTTACATGAATAACCGTATTGCAATAAACATGATCCAATCATATTCATGCTCAACGCAAACACTAAATAACATTTATTTTAGGTTCAACACTAATCCCGAAAGTATAGGGAGTGTGCGATGATGATCATATCAATCTTGGAACCATTTCCAATACACATCGTCACTTCACCCTTAACTAGTCTCTGTTCATTCTGCAACTCCCATTTCGAGTTACTATCCTTAGCAACTGAACTAGTATCAAATACTGAGGGGTTGCTATAAACACTAGTAAAGTACACATCAATAACATGTATATCAAATATACCTATGTTCACTTTGCCATCCTTCTTATCCGCCAATTACTTGGGGTAGTTCCGCTTCCAGTGACCAGTCCCTTTGCAGTAGAAGCACTCAGTTTCAGGCTTAGGTCTATACTTGGGCTTTTTCACTTGAGCAGCAACTTGCTTGCCGTTCTTCTTGAAGTTCCCCTTTCTTCCCTTTGTCCCTTTACTTGAAACTAGTGGTTTTTGTTTACCATCAACACTTGATGCTTTTCTTGATTTCTACCTTCGTCGATTTCAGCATCACGAAGAGCTTGGGAATCGTTTCTGTTATACCTTGCATATTATAGTTCATCACGAAGTTCTACTAACTTGGTGATGGTGACTAGAGAATTCTGTCAATCACTATTTTATCTGGAAGATTAACTCCCACTTGATTCAAGCGATTGTAGTACCCAGACAATCTGAGCACATGCTCACTGCTTGAGCTATTCTCCTCCATCTTTTAGCTATAGAACTTGTTGGAGACTTCATATCTCTCAACTCGGGTATTTGCTTGAAATATTAACTTCAACTCCTGAAACATCTCATATGGTACATCACGTTCAAAACGTCTTTGAAGTCCCGATTCTAAGCCGTTTAAGCATGGTGCACTAAATTATCAAGTAGTCATCATATTGAGCTAGCCAAACGTTCATAACATCTGTATCTGCTCCTGCAATAGGTTTGTCACCTAGCGGTGCATCAAGGACATAATTCTTCTGGCAGCAATGAGGATAAACCTCAGATCACGGATCCAATCCGCACCATTGCTACTAACATCTTTCAACTTAGTTTTCTCTAGGAACATATCAAAAATAAAACAGGGGAGCTAAACGCGAGCTATTGATCTACAACATAGATATGCTAATACTACCAGGGCTAAGTTCATGATAAATTTAAGTTCAATTAATCATATTACTTAAGAACTCCCACTTAGATAGACATCCCTCTAATCCTCTAAGTGATCACGTGATCCATATCAACTAAACCATGTCCGATCATCACGTGAGATGGAGTAGTTTCAATGGTGAACATCACTATGTTGATCATATCTACTATATGATTCACGCTCGACCTTTTGGTCTCAGTGTTCCGAGGCCATATCTGTTATATGCTAGGCTCGTCAAGTTTAACCTGAGTATTCCGCGTGTGCAACTGTTTTGCACCCGTTGTATTTGAACGTAGAGCCTATCACACCCGATCATCACGTGGTGTCTCAGCACGAAGAACTTCCGCAACGGTGCATACTCAGGGAGAACACTTGTACCTTGATAATTAGTGAGAGATCATCTTATAAAGTTACCGTCGAACTAAGCAAAATAAGATGTATAAAAGATAAACATCACATGCAATCAAAATATGTGACATGATATGGCCATCATCATCTTGTGCCTTTGATCTCCATCTTCAAAGCATCGTCATGATTTCCATCGTCACCGGCATGACACCATGATCTCCATCATCTTGATCTATATCAATGTGTCGTCACATGGTCGTCTCGCCAACTATTGCTCTTGCAACTATTGCTGTCGCATAGCGATAAAGTAAAGCAATTATTTGGCGCTTGCATCTTATGCAATAAAGAGACAACCATAAGGCTTCTGCCAGTTGCCGATAACTTCAACAAAACATGATCATCTTATACAACAACTTATATCTCATCACGTCTTGACCATATCACATCACAACATGCCCTGCAAAAACAAGTTAGACGTCCTCTACTTTGTTGTTGCAAGTTTTACGTGGCTGCTACGGGCTGAGCAAGAACCGTTCTTACCTACGCATCAAAACCACAACGATAGTTCATCAAGTTAGTGCTGTTTTAACCTTCACAAGGACCGGGCGTAGCCACACTCGGTTCAACTAAAGTTGGAGAAACTGACACCCGCTAGTCACCTGTGTGCAAAGCACGGCGGTAAAACCAGTCTCGCGTAAGCGTACGTGTAATGTCGGTCCGGGCCGCTTCATCCAACAATACCGCCGAACCAAAGTATGACATGCTGGTAAGCAGTATGACTTGTATCGCCCACAACTCACTTGTGTTCCACTCGTGCATATAACATCAACGCATAAAACCTGGCTCGGATGCCACTGTTGGAGAACGTAGTAATTTCAAAAATTTCCTACGCACACGCAAGATCATGGTGATGCATAGCAATGAGAGGGGAGAGTGTGTCCACGTACCCTCGTAGACCGAAAGCGGAAGCGTTAGCACAACGCGGTTGATGTAGTCGTACGTCTTCACGATCCGACCGATCCAAGTACCGAACGCACGGCACCTCCGAGTTCAGCACACGTTCAGCTCGATGACGTCCCGCGAGCTCCGATGCAGCAAAGCTTCGAGGGAGAGTTCCGTCAGCACGACGGCGTGGTGACGATGATGATGTTCTACCGACGCAGGGCTTCGCCTAAGCACCGCTACGATATTATCGAGGTGGACTATGGTGGTGGGGGGCACCGCACATGGCTAAGAGATCCAAAGGATCAATTGTTGTGTCTCCAAGGGGTGCCCCTCCCCGTATATAAAGGAGTGGAGGAGGGGGAGGGCCGGCCCTCTCTATGGCGTGCCCTAGGAGGAGTCCTACTCCCACTGGGAGTAGCACTACAAAAAAAAAGACACATCCGTGACATTTTGGGCCGAACGAATTTTTTTTCTGTCATACATATGACACTTCTATAACGATAATTGTGACAAAACCCGGTATCATCATAGATGTGGTGGGCTCCTACTTCTATGACAAAAAATCATGACAGAAAATGGGCTTTTCGTCCTGGGCGGGCCGGAGACGCAGCTGCATGACATTCTTTGGGCCGTCCATGACAGAAAAAACCATGGTAGAAGCGAGGGGGAGGAAAATTTCGGGGAGTTCCCGGTTACGGTGGGAGGTCGGGGGCCGAGCGATGCGCGTTTCTCTCGTACACGTACGCGCGTGTGTGCGAGGCGTTGGGCTCTAACTGAACCCGAGCGATTGCACTGCAGGCTACGCGTTACTGAACCCGAGCGATCGATCGATGGCTGTTAACTGAACCCGATCGAGCGATTCCTTCGCTACTGCTGCTAACTGAAGCCGATCGATTGGATGAATAGTGAGCGTTGCGGGGGGGGGGGGGGGGGTTGGATGAACAGTGAGCGGTGGCGTTGCCTCTGGATGAACAGGACCCCGTGGTGTGGAGGGCTGGATGAACAGTAGACGGTGGAGGGGTGCCCGTGGAGGGGTGGTTGAACAGGACCCCGTGGTGTGGAGGGCTGGATGAATAGTAGACGGTGGAGGGGTGCCCGTGGAGGGGTGGTTGAACAGGACCCCGTGGTGTGGAGGGCTGGATGAACAGTAGATGATGGAGGGGTGCCCGTGGAGGGGTGGTTGAACAGGACCCCGTGGTGTGGAGGGCTGGATGAACAGTAGATGATGGAGGGGTGCCCGTGGAGGGGTGGTTGAACAGTAGCCGGTGGAGTAGCACACGGTGGAGGCTGGATGAACAGGAGCCCGTGGAGGCTGGAGGAGGTCGACGGTAGCCCGTGGAGGCTGGAGGAGGTCAACGGTGGAGATGAACAGTATCCCGTGGAGTCCCGTTTTGCGGTACGCCACACCCCTCCCGATGAACAGGACCCCCGTTTCGACTGTAGGAGGTCCGTTTCGTCCGTTTTGCGGTACGCCACACCCCTCCCGATCAACAGGACCCCCGTTTCGACCGTAGGAGATATGTTTCGTCCGTTTTGCGGTACGCCACACCCCTCCCGATCAACAGGACCCTCGTTTCGACCGTAGGAGGTCCGTTTCGTCCGTTTTGCGGTACGCCAGACCCCTCCCGATGAACAGGATCCCGTTTCGAACGTGGCCGGTCGAACACAAGGCCGTTTCCTCCGTTCTGCGGTACGCCAGGCCTCGTTTCCATCGCCTGTTCCGTCCAAGCCCTCCCGATGAACACGACCACGCATTCCGTTCCGACCCAGCCGGTTGGCTCCCACGCGTTCCGTTGCCTCTCGGTGAACACGACGCATTCCATTGCCTCCCCATGAACACGACGCATTCCGTTGCCTCCCCATGAACAGGATGACGACGCTGTTTCTCCGTTCCGACCCAGCCATGTCAACGAGCCCTCGCCGTACGTATGCGCGAGTAGGCGTTCGAGACCCCGCCCGTATGTACACATACGTGGCCGTATTTTCTTTCTTGCACCCTGGCCGCTGTACGTACGTGTACATGCTACGTGCGCGCCTCTACTACGACACGTGCACGCCTCTACATCCACCAGTATATATGTACGTACCCGTTCACGACCAGAATGACAATGCTACGTACGCTTCGACCAGGTGGGTCCCGACTGTCAGACACTTCCTTGCGTGCGAAGATGTAGCTGGTGGGTCCCAGCAGTCAGGGGGGCGAATTGCTTTTTTTGCCCGGACGCACTTCCTTGCGTGCGAAGGTGTAGCTCGTGGGTCCCAGTAGTCAGGGGGAAACATTTTTTTCATGAAATACGATGGCCCGTCCGATGGGTCCCCGCTGTCAGGTGGAGGAATAATTATTTTGCGCGTAATAAGGAGGCACTTCCTTGCTGCGGCCGTGGGCCCAGCTGTCAGCGTCTCCACGCATAGTACACTTCCAATGGAAGTCGGTCGTTGACCACATTGTCCATGCCGCGCCGAGAGCACCACGGCGGTGGACGACGGCGAGGCCTAGGAAGGGGACGACACGAAGGCAGGGAAGACTCGGCAGTTGTTTCCCACGCGGAGGGGAGTACGACTGTACGAGGGTTTACTGGTTCGTCTGCCGTCGCCGGAGAATAACAGCAGGTGTGGGTGAGTAGAGGGATGGCTAGGCCAGCGATGGGAGTACGGTGGGGCGGTGAGGCCTGCGCGGCAGCACAGCCGGCCGCGGGGAGGAGGGAGCAGGCAGTCCCGCCGGCGCTTGTTTGAGCGGCTGGAGCAGGAAGAGCAGAGATTGAAGAAGCACGACGGCCGTTGGATGGACATCCAACAGTCAGTGCTTGTGCGTCAACCTTTTTTTTAGAAAAGCCTCAAATCTGTGAAAAACAGCATACATCCCATCTGCCATTATTTCTAATAATTTACAGCCCATTTGCTAATTCTTAAGGTTTTTTTGGAGCCCATATTCTTTTTGTTAGCATTACAGCCCATATTGTGGCCACGGTTAAAAAATTATACGAAATTTTGCATATTTCGGTGCGGTCCGAACTATTTTTAATCCCGAAATTTCGAATCACATTCAAACTGATTTTAAAAATAAATGTATATCAATATAAACTCCAACAAATTCTCCACGCATAAAATTAATGTAATTTAAAATCTTGAAATGAAAAAAAAGATATTTGAAACTAATTGCCAGTTTGATGTGTTTTAAAAATGTACAACGCGTTTCTCATTACTGATGGGCCATTTTCTCGGCCAGCCGAATGAAAGCTCTCCTCGTCTTGTAAGATTTGCAGCCCAACAGGCCTGATAAAGCGACTTACTTGGCAAATCACAAAAAATCTGGGCTGTGGCCATGGACCCAGCTGTCAGCCTCTCCACGTACAGTACTCTTCCGATGGAAGTCGTTCCTTCACCACGTTGACCATGCCGCGCGGAGAGCACCACGGCGGTGGATGACGGCGAGGCCTAGGAAGGGGACTATGCGGAGTCGGGGAAGACACGGCAGTGGAAGCCCGCGCGGAGAGGAGTACGAGGGTTCACTGGTGAGGCTGCGGTGTGAGGCTGCCGTCGCCGCAGGGCCTGGCCAGCGGTGGGAATAGTAGGGGGCGGTGAGGCCTCTGCAGCAGCACAGCCGGCCACAGGAGGCAGGAGCATGCGGCACGACTGGCTCTGCTTTGGGCGGCTGGAGCAAGAAGACCAGAGGTTGAAGAAGCACTACGGCCGTTGGATGAACATCGTACGGTCACTGGAGCTAGAATCGTTCATATTGACTAAGTTGACAAAGCCCTTCGTCCCCGTCAACTTAGTAGGCCCACAAGTCAGCCTCCCACCAAGGTGGGTCCCAGCTAGCCAGGGGAGTATTCACTTTTTTGTGCGTAATAAGGAGGCACTTCCGGTGGATCCGAGCTGACAGCGGGGGGAACATTTTTTCGCGAAATACGGTGGCCCGTCCGGTGGGTCCCAACAGTCAGGGGGAAACGATTTTTTTCGCAAAATACTGGTGGCCCGTCCGGTGGGTCCCCGCTGTCAGGTGGAGGAATAATTATTTTCCGCGTAATAAGGAGGCACTTCCTTGCGGCTGCCGTGGACCCAACTGTCAGCCTCTCCACGTACAGTACTATTCCGATGGAAGTCGGTCGTTGACCACATTGACCACGCCGCGCCAAGAGCACCACGGCGGTGGACGACGGCGAGGCCTAGGAAGGGGACGACGCGGAGCCGGGCAAGACGCGACAGTGGATGCCCACGCGGAGAGGAGTACGAGCGTTCACTGGTTCGGCTGCGTTGTGAGGCTGCCGTCGCCGCAGAATAACATGGGGTGTGGGTGAGTGGAGGGATGGCCTGGCCAGTGGTGGGAGTAGTATGGGGGCGGTGAGGCCTCCGCGGTAGCACAGCCGGCCACGGGAGGCAGGAGCAGGCGGCACGACCGGCGCTGCTTTGGGCGGCTGGAGCAAGAAGACGAGAGGTTGAAGAAGCACTATGGCCGTTGGATGGACATCATACGGTCACTGGAGTATTGACTAAGTTGACAAAGCCCTCCGTCCCCGTCAACTTAGTAGGCCCACAAGTCAGCCCAACAATATGGTGGGTCCCAGCTAGCAGGGGGTATTCATTTTTTTGGGCGTAATAAGGAGGCACTTCCTTGCGTGCGAAGATATAGCTGGTGGGTCCGACCTGTCAGCGGGGGGAACGTTTTTTCGCGAAATACAGAGGCCCTTCCTGTGGGTCCTAGCTGTCAGGTGGAGGAATCATTATTTTGCGCGTAATAAGGAGGCATTTCCTTGCGTGCGGTCGTGGACCCAGCTGTCAGCCTCTCCACGTACAGTCCACTTCCGATGGATGTCGTTCATTGACCATGTTGACCAGGCCGCGCCGAGAGCACCAGGGCGGTGGATGACGACGAGGCCTAGGAAGGGAACGACACGGAGCCAGGGAATACTCGACAGTTGTTTCCCACGCGGAGGAGTACGAGGGTTTACTGGTTCGTCTGCCGTCGCCGGAGAATAACATCATGTGTAGGTGAGTAGAGGGATGCCTACGCCAGCGATGGGAGTACGGTGGGGCCGTGAGGCCTGCGCGGCAGCATAGCCGGCCGCGGGAGGAGGGAGCAGGCAGTCCCGCCGGCGCTTGTTTGAGCGGCTGGAGCATGAAGAGCAGAGATTGAAGAAGCACGACAGCCATTGGATGGACATCCAACAGTCACTGCTCTCGTGTGTTGACTAAGTTGACAGGGTGTTGCGTGTGCGTCAACCTTTTTTTATGAAAGCATACGCGTCAACCTGTAGTAGGCACACAAGTCAGCCTCAAATCTGTGGAAAACAGCATACATCCCATCTGCCATTATTTCTAATAATGTACATCCCATTTGCTAATTCTTAAGAATTTTTTTGGAGCCCATCTTCTTTTTGTTAGCATTACACCCCATATTGTGGCCACGGTTAAAAAGTATACGAAATTTTGCATATTTCGGTGCGGTCAATTGTTTTTAATCCAGAAATATCGATTCACATTCAAACTATTTTGAAAAATAATTTATATAAATATAAAATCCAAATAATTGTCCACGCATAAAAATCAATGGAATCTAAGATCTTGTAATGAAAAAAATTGAAACTAATTCCCGGTTTGATGTGTTTTAAAAATGTACAACCCATTTCTGGGCAAACCGAATGAAACTCTCCTCGTCTTGAAAGATTTGCAGCCCAGCAGGGCCGATAAAGCAAGTAGGCCTTGTTTGGGTATTTCTTAAAAAAAAATAGAACTGGGCTAGCCATTTTCAGCAAGAAAAAAACACAACTGGGCTCATGATGTGGTAAACATAAATAAAACCCTGGCTAGACGGGCCACAGCCCCCGCACAGCCCCGTTGTTACCCTGATCCGTCGCTAAAACTAGTATAAATAACAACTGCTTGTTCCTCAAAAAAAAACTGCGCGACTTGCTGGGTCCCTGGTGTCAGCCGCTCGTAGTGTAATTCTCTCGTTTATTGACTACGTTGACAATGGCGTGAGCCCCAGATGTCCAACCATTAGGAGGAACCATATTTTTGGGCTTGTACTATAGAGGCACTTGCTTGCGTACTGCCATGACGCTGGTGGGTCCCAACTGTCATCCTCTCCACGTACAGTCATCTCCTTGTTCCTCTCGGTTGTTGACGACGTTGACAACGCAAGAGGGCGGCGCACCGCGCACGGCGAGCGGACCAAGGCCGCAAGGCGGAGGACAACGGCGAGGCCTCGAACGGAACGAACAGGAGCCATTGAAGATGCGTCGGTCCAGTTGCAGGCGGAGGGGAGTACGAGGGTTGACTGGTTCGGGCGCGGGTGCGTGTTGGGGCTGACGTCGCCGGAGAATAACAGGACGTGTGGGGGAATAGAGGGAGACCTGGCCAACGTTGGAGGGTACATACGGTAGGGCGGCGGAGGCGCAGCCAGCCATGGGAGGCGGGAGCAGGCGGAGCCGACGGGGTGGTTTGGTTTGGGCGGCTGGAGGAAGAAGAAGACAAGAGATAGAAGATACACGACAGATGTTGGATGTCAATCCAACGGCTGGTAGGCAGAATCGTTTGTTGACTGGCTAGTAAGTCGACACCACCTTGGATAGGCTATTTCCTCGCGGGTCCCAAATGTCAGAATCCAAATCTGTCACGGTCATGCAGCCTTTCCTATGAAAATTTACAGCCCATTTGATGTGCTAGTTCGAAATAAGTTTGTGGGTGCTGGTGGGGGCTAATCACTTGGCTTCTGTAATGCAAAGTGAGCTCAAGCAGCCGGCGAGAGTGATGTTATTTCCCTTGGTTGGGATTTGTTACAATATTTCACTCTAAATTAAACGAATGGCAGGCCATTTGCCTTGTTTCAAAGAAAATATGACAGTCACAGCCGAGCTGAAAAGGGCAGGAACATCTAACTCCAGCTTACAAACTGTACAAAAGCACGAGGGTTAATTGTTCATCAGGTTTACAAAAAAAAACCAGATTGAAAAGGGCAACAACATCTAACTCCAGCACTGTTTTCGGCAGTCACAGTCAAATGGATCGGTCAGGTCCATAGAATGAACATCCTGGGTCGTAAAATTTACTGGATTATGACCACAATATGTTGTAAATAGAAGCCCGGCATGTTCAGAAGCTCTTTTGCCCACCCGAAACTCCTTTTTTTGCTCTTCGACATACCCATCCGTCAAAACCATGCTGCTGATAAACTTAAGCCTCATGGACAATAGTAACCTCGCATTCAGCAGGAAGAATGTGACAAATCTTGTGTTTGCACGGTTGGCTACATATCGTTCTAGCATTATTGTCTTCAATCGAATCTCATGAGAAGTGAGAAAATCCCGATGCTTACGAATCCACCGATTGGTTATAACTGTCTTACCCCGTCCTGTTGCCTAAATAGACATGAAGATTGAAAACAGTTAAGGTCTAAAAGAAGAGTGTCGAAAGAGCAATAGCTGAATGGTTAATTCTAGTACACTATATGCAGGCTTCCAATGTGCGTGAAATTATCACCTTTATATACAACTTCTCCAGACATGGAAAGCATTGCAGCAACCCAATAATCTTGTTCAGATTAAAACTATTCATTTGGATATATAAGATCTTGACAGAATCCAGCACCATTGATAGGCCATCCATGGAGAAACTCTTCATTGAGCACAGAACATAATATTAGTACAAAATGTGTACTCCAAGATGATATATAAATTATGCGCAGAAATTTAAAATGCAGCTTATGGTTACAAGTGTAGATGATAATATAAAGTACCTGAAGAACTGTGGAGCCAAACACCATATTGAAATGAGCACAGAGATCATGTATTACACCCAAGGTCTCTAGTTTAGGCGCAGAGAGGACGGTTATTTGCAATGGTGAATAACTAGAATCAAGGATCAACCTTTGAAGTGAAGGGGCATCTTGGATATGAGCTGCCTTCCGTCAAAAGAAATTCCAATTCTTACAAGGTTAGGCGACTTTATTTGGAGACAACCGATTCTAACTGTGAAAACAAGCACCAAGCACTCCAGCGCAGGGCAACTGGAGTGGATGATGCTGTGCAATGAGGCCTCCGATATACGAACCCGCACAGGTGAAAGTTTCTTGAGAAATGGGAGTCGAAGGTTTAGTACCAGATTGTCTGGTAGGTAGCACAACACAAAGGTGGCGGTGTGGAGAGAGGACGAAAACCGCGAGATGGACATCGGTGCTGAGGGCACAAGTTCATGGCGTTCGGTATGTGGTATGTGATTTCCAGGGGAATAGTAGAACTCAAGCAGCTGTAGTTCTGTGAATTCAGGGGATTTCAGCCAGGCGTCCACCGTGCAGGGCATGGTATGCTTGCTCAGGTAGCATGACGGGATGCAGAGGCTTTGAACGGAGCCCTGGTGGGAGGAGATGATGGCTCTGGGGATTTCAAAATCATTGAAGAGAGATAGCTGACGACAGTCGAGATTAAGGGGCACGGCGCGCCATAGAGGGCGCCACCGAATTGAGAGGACTTGGGTGCGGCAGCAATCCTTGGTGGGGAGCAGCGAGATGATCTCCCCAAGGACGGCGTCCGGGAGATCGCTGATGCGGTCCACCCGAGATTCTACGGGTTCCTGGGATCCGGTGGGGGCGGGGTCGCCGCTTCTCCCCGCGCTGCCGGGTGCGGGATCTACAACAAGCGTCACTGCTGGCGGGAGCCTCATCTTCTTGGCGCTGGGGTCAGCCGACTCCATTTTCCTCAAGGGCGTCGCGTCGCGCTCACGGATTTGAGCAGAGTAACGAATGACGAGCCTAGTTGTAGTGCGAGCGAAGAAGAAGGGGAGCTGGGGGTTTTCTGTAGGCGTGAGGAAGAAGGGGAGCTGGGGTTTTCTGTAGGAGTGAGGTGAGGAATTTGGGGGTACGAGTGGAGCGAGCTGACGTGAGGTGGGTGGGAGCGAGGAGGAAGAAGAGTACCCAGTGTGGATGGGCTTTTGAATTGATTTTACTATTTACTAGTCTGGATGGGCTGTTTTGTCTTGGGCCCAGAGAAACAATTACTACTAGTACAGTGGAGACACTCTACAGCTACCCAGAAAAACAATTACTACTAGTACAGTGGAGACACTCTACCGCTTTTGGCTCCTCCTAGGTCATTGAAACGTCTCCCTCTACTGAATGCCATTATACTTTTGTTCACCGACATGCGGGCCATGCAGCGCGCGGGCCCAAATGCCATCCACCAAATTAGAAGGCAGTATGCAGGCGGAGAGTCACCCCGGTCGTAGCGCGGCAGTAACGAGCCGTCGTATCACAAAACCCCACCTCCCCGCAGTCTAAGTTTGACGGACGAAGCAACCATCATTTCACTCTTCGCTGAATCCCCTTCTCCCTCGGACTATCCTTCTCCCTCACCGTCTTCAAGAAAGGCCACACTCGCATCTGCCACTGTTCTTCTCTCCGAACGAAGGGAAGGTAAGCAGATCCGTGATGTTGGTATATTTTCGTTCAGAGAAAAAAAAGAACTTTTGCAAAGCAGTAACCGATCCTCACTCTCTTTTTTGTTTCATTGTCATTGCGATTGTGTTTTCCTTTCAGTGGTCTCCTAGTATTCGTCAGTTTCATGATGGACCAAGGAGAACCAGGCAAAGATCTGTCGATATTGGAGCAGACGTGGGAGGCTGATCCCCACGAGACAGAGAGCTCCAAGAAGATGGAGGCAACCACCGAGCTGACCCCAGATACGCTCACGGCCACTACTGAGATGGTCAACGCCCCGTTTGAGGTTACACCGCCCGTGGCACTGCAGGAGCAGTTTTTCCCCTTCGAGGATGTGCCCCCCCCGCTGAGCTGCCCAAGGTGATTTCCTTCTTTGCCGATCTTGATTGTGGTTTTTCATCCAAGTATGTGGTGATTTTTTTAGAAAAGGAAGTATGTGGTGATTAATAATGCAAATTTTTATTAGCTTCGATGCCATGCTATACATAGTGGTTTAAATAACTTGTGTTTCTTATACTGAAAAGTAATTCAGAATTTGTTTCTGTTTCAATTAGAGCCCTAATGCAGACAAGGATTGTGTGGTTGTACATGTCACTCGCCATGAGGCGGACGACCTGAATATACGCACTGGGAAAACAGAGTTCTTAGGCTGTTGGATCCTGGAAGCCATTTGCGGTTATACCAATGAAGAGTTGTATTCCAGCCTCACTGTTGTCAGGCGTGTTGTCCAGGGTGTACTGAAGCACAAGAAGTTCAAAGCTACTCCTTCGTTTGTGAGGCATACTGTTCTTGTCAAGCTTACGCGGGAAGATGACGTGGCATGCCTCCACAAACAAGTTTATTAGTGGCAAGGCCACAAGGTTGTCTTCATGAAGGTTCACAGGATTGAGCTGATGCGGGACGTCCTCGATGATGTTCATGGCAAGGTCCGTCTTGTGTCCAACCCAAATTAGATCGAGGCATGAAATAGTTGCCCCAACTAGTGTTTAATAGTAGTTTGGATTGTGTCTAATTATCCGAACCTTGCCTGTTATCGACCCCTCTGGGGCTAGTACTCTATTTGAATCCGTCTATGGGAACTGCTGCTACTTTTGTGTGCCCGTGAATCATGTGAGAACCATCGTAATTGTTGCCGAAACAGATGCGTCCTCACTAGTTTTTCATGAATATGGCATGGTAAGACATAAGTTGTCACGGTTTATCATACGAGCAGTGTGTGTTTTGATGAAATAGAGCACTCGTTCGAGAACCGTGCGCCGACGTATACATAAGTACTTGTAAACACTGTTGGTGCTACCCCACTTGTAAGCAGTTGTGCAAAACACGACACATTGGCTCAGCTCGCTTCAACACTAGGATATCGACCAGCTAACAATCAACAATCTGCTGTCTGACATATAATCAACTATGTATCTTGTTACAGTGGTTCATGCAGTTAATTGAGGCCACAATGTAATAAATTCCAAACGTTCACACGCTAGTCCAGCACTCATGTGGAACACTCACATTAAACTCGTCTTCATAAAAAACTTGAAAAGCATAAGTTAAGCAATTTTATACATCTCAATGATTCATAGAACATAACAAACATATACTAGTTCACAGCAAAAGACAAAGTTGTGAGAAGGTTTACAAATCAGGAAAAAACAAGCAAGGCTTCTCTGAGCAAAGGGCCTCCCGGCAGGCTTAAATTTCCTGGAGTTCACTCTGGTTTTTTCTTGTTGCCACCATTCAGGGTTAGGTTCTCTCATTCCAGAATAACCAATTATAATTGTGGTCTCAGCTGGAATGCTGAACTGAACCATGCAGTGTACTGACCAGCTGAAATGCTTGTGCATTCCACTAAATTTAAGCACCGCTATTTGCAGAAATAAGCAGACCACAATGCCTCTTGTCTGCGCACCTGTCCAAAAAACCGCCGTGCAGCCGTGCCAGCTAGTCCTCGGTCCATGGATGAATTGGTAGAAAGTGCATTCCGGACTAGGATGCAGTTGTTTTCGCTCGTCCCTGCACTGCAATCAGGAAGTAAAACGTACGAATCAGCTTCTTTTAGATTGCATTGGTCATTCTACCTTAGTTACTAGTACCAATGTAGGGATACCTTGAAGACGGGAGGTTAGACGACGGCAACGAGGGATAGCCATCTCATTTTGCGCAGTTGTACTAAAACTGAGGTGTGTGCTTTTGATTGCGCGGATAGAAACGATACGGAGACAGACATCCCTGTTTGCGCAAATACGAAATACGGTTATTTAAACAGTGACAGATATTACTACTTTCCCCCATTTCCTCTTAGAACCAAGTCCTAGATTCATGCTACAGCTTTCCCACTTTCTTCCCTGTTTGAACCAACGCTTTGAGTCGACTGTATGAACTAGCTTTACTTCTAATAATAGTAGAAGTCTAGGTGGCTTTGGAACAGCGGACGGAAGTAGAAAAGGATCCACACGAAGGGAGCTGGGGTAGTAGAGCAAGGCAGGTTTCGAAGGAATATATACCCGAGGGTCGTCGGCATGTGGCAAAGACAACGTCGGGAGGCCGCATCTTGGCCACAATACCGCAGGGAGGAAGAAGGGGTCGGAGGCCCTCCCGAGCCGGCGCTCTCTCGGAGAGAACAGCACAGCCGCCGATCGGGACGCGTGGGCGGCCGTTGGTCTCCTCCCTCGCCGCCGGCGACATCGTGAACGATGCACCTACACCCCTGCCCCGGTCGAGGTTGTCCGGCCGGATTTGTGACCAGCCGTGAGCTGAGAGAGAGTGTGGCCGCCTATGTGTTTCTTAGATCTGGAGAGCATGAGAGAGTGAATGAGAGGAACCCTAGTAAAGCAAGCGCTAAGGCTCCTGCTTTTATATATAGTGGAGTGATTTTGTTGTACCAGCTTCAAAAAAATGTGCTCCTACGTGTACCCGCGAGTGGGTGTGAGAGAACTAGTGCGTGCGTGCACCGCTTCTCTTCATGAGAGTACAATATACTATGCCCAAAGAACGTTCGCCGCAAGAGTAATAGTATAAGTGTGTGACGTGTGAGCTAAAATAAAATGTGCGCGCCGTCTTTTGTTTTTTAGAAGTTCTGAGGGTAGGGTGTGAAGAGCACATATGTGCGTGATGTCTGCCTGCAGATAGACAGTGGGTGCGACGTGCGAGTCTGCGAGAGGACTCGGGAGAGTCGTGACTCATGAGGGTGCGTGTGCGTGAGAGAGGGGGCCACGTATCAATGCAATGCATGTGTCCGTAAATCATTATCCGACAGACGTTCGCCATCGGCCTTTTCCTGACGAACGCTGTAAGAACCGTTAGATCGGCATCCGACAGTGTCAGTTTTGCCATGTCATTTAACAGAACAACCACTCCTCCTACACACAAATCTTCCACGTGAGTGTTAGCAACTGCTGTATGCTCCCTCCGTTCCGAAATGCAGTGCATATAGCTTTATTGAAAATTCGAACCTCGCAAACTTTTACCGAGTTTTCGTGTACCAAATTGCACATGTAGAATACCATGTATATATCATTTCATTCATCTTCGAGAGGTAACTATAAAGATGGGTGAGGAGTCTACAAAGAAAGACCATCGTATCACCCGCAGCAATCTCAAGCATCCTTTAGTGTCGAGGAATATCATAGGAACTCTATATGATATGATTTTTATAGGATTTTTTCCTTTAGAGCCAATTGGTTCATAGGAATAGATTCATATACTCCACATTTCAAAGGAAATAAACATGATATCATTTCTATAGCTTTAGAGCCACTTGGTTCATATGAATGGATTCCTATACTCCCTTAATTTCAAAGGAAAATAAACATTAGCGTATATTCAATAGAAAAGTTCCTATGATATGAACCAAATTACATCTCTTTTCTAATCCCTCCTCATAGGAATTGAGATACATGTCATCTCTAGATTCAATAGAAAAGTTCCTATGATGTGAACCAAATGACATCTCTTTTCCAATCCCTACTCATAGGAATTGAGATGCTCCATGTCATCTCTTTCCCTACAACTTCCATGTATACATCTTCTATTCCTAAATAGATAGTACAACCCACTAGTAGCTTTTTTCCAAAACATGCAACTATGGCACAAGAACTATATAGTGTGCCAATAACTTTGAAAGATGGTCACTGGATGAAGCTAACCCGACAGTGCAGAGATAGGCAAATCCGAGCACTACTGGCCGTTGGATATCATCAACATTCCACCAGATCTGCCACATGTACAATTTAGAAGACTCCATGGTTGAACTTAAGCATAATGCACAAACCTCAAAACACAAGCACTTTTTCTCCTCTCCTTTGTTCTAGAATCTTCTGTATCATAATTGATTTTTTTTCTAAATGAATTGCCATTATTTGTTTTTTACTTTATGATTTACAATGCACAACCCCATGAATCTTAACATTTTTATAAAACTAATTGATTTTGAATGAGATGAACTATAAGAACTAAACGAACATCTACATCATGCATATATGAGTCAAAGCTTTACATGCTATAGTGTGTATTTATTCGTAATTTGGTTTCGAAATCTCATGCGTTCAATACATGTGTACCTTACTAGTTTTGAGTAGAGTAGCAAATTTCACGCGGCCCCAGGTATATCAAAATGCAGGGCCCATGCATCATTGCCTTTCGGTCGAACCTATGTCCACAATTTTTTGTACGTACTATATCTCCACTTGTCCCCGAACCCAAAATGCTGCCTCGTTCCCGTAAAACCAAGCGGCCCACACATATTTAAGGCGTCGACTCGAACCCGTTTACTACGACGTGGCCCCGCACGCCGTAGTACTCCTACAAACCCTACCGCCGCACTCATCATCGGTTTTCTTCAAGAGGACAAGGGAGAAGCCGATTTGTAGTGGAGGCGCTTTAAAAAAAAAGGATCTGTAGTGGAGACCCCTACCCTAGGGTGCCCTAGGTAGCTGCCGCACGCATCATTGTTTTCTCTTTTCTTTATGCTATTGCGCCCTAGAGTGAAATGATGGTTGCTTCATCCGTCCAGCTTAATGCGGGAAAGGTGGGGCTTTGTGATTTGACCCCTCATCGCTCATTTTCTACTACTGCGGCGCTACGACCGGGGTGCCTCCATTTCCAACCGCTACTCCGAACTGTAATTTGGTGCATCGCACGTGGAACAAGATGGTGGATGAGCCACATGTCGGCCAAAGGGGTCCTGTTAAGTGTGTCGCCATTTCGTGTGCGGACTGACCCTGCTTGAGTTGCTACGCCAACACGACAGGAGCAGCCTACCACTTGGTTTTGCTCCTTGGTGAATCCCGACTATATTGATCTAAAAAGATACGTGCTGAACTACCCTCTCCGTCTCGGTTTTTTTTATTTTTAGGCATCTCGGTTTATAGGGCCTGCACGTAGTTCTAGGTCATCCATTTGACTAACTAAATATGAGTTACTAAGTCACAAAAATTATATCATTGGATTCTTAAGCGGATGTAGTTGTATTTAAAAGTCGAGGGCGGGGCTTTTCCTGCGCGGTAGGCGGGGCAGTTCCGCCTAGTCGGTTCGACAGAGACGCGAGAAGACGAGGGAGTAGGTTGCTGCAAACGTAGGGCTGTGTGATTTGACAGCGAGTTACTGCTGGACAGGTGGGGCCCCGTGATTTGACTTGCCATTATCATTTTAACTGCGGCGCTACGACCGGCGTGAGTCTCCTGATTCCTGACCACCTCCATACAGGTGCCTCTCCCAATGCTCCACCATGTAGTAGAGGCTGGCTCTTGCATGAGAGCCCACTTCTCCACTTTTTCCTTGCCTCTCTTTCCTCCACATATGCAAAAATGCCATGTAAAGCGCACTATTGTACTTACTTTTACTTGCTCCTACAGGTGTTTAAGCTTGCCACATAGGCATAAAGTCTGATGTGGCAAGTTAATCAAGAAGAGAGAGACTAGTTTGGTGACCCAAGGAAGAAACGGTGCTAAGCGCGTGTACCTGGGTGAAAAGACAATCTTGAGTCTATAGCTAATTAAATGAAGCAAACTTAGCAACACCATTTCATTGGAAGAGGTCACTCCTTGGCAAATGCAATAAATACTAGTACTCCCTATGTCCCATAATATAAGAACGTTTTTGGCACTAGTGTAGTGCCAAAAAGTTCTTATACACTAGTGTCAAAAACGTTCTTATATTATGGGACGGAGGGAGTACGAAGAAAGAGATAGAGAGGAGTAAAAAAATTACACTTATAGCCAACCTTATAGCCAACCTTGTTGTAGTATGAGTGATTAAGTGATGACTATGTATGACATGCCAACATCAGATAGCCTAACGCACCGTGTTAAATCTCCAAGGGCGCGACCGCGCGAGCGACGCGACGGTCGTGGTAGGCGGGACCATGATACGGGCTGCTGGCAGCCCTTGGATCTGAGATCAAACGATCGCATGCTAAGTTGCTGAAAATTTGCAGAATAACCCTCCAGGATAGGATATTCACCCATAGGTCTAGAATCACGCCATGCAACCGTTCGATCTCAGATCCAAGGGCTCTCGGAAGCCCGTATCATGGGAGAATGGAAAGCCACTACCCGGCCGTTCGCACGCTGGCAGTTCGCTCCTACTCGTCCCCGCACGTCCTTCAATACTACGACGGTTCGCTCCTAGTCGTCCCGTCCATTCACATTACGACAGTTCCACTAATCCTAACCCTCCTCCCAAATCCATGGCGTCCCATATCTCCACGATCGGCGGTGAGTACAAGGTTAGAACCATCACCGGCGATGAGTTTGACGTCATCTACACCCGTTCTTCCGTGACGGTGAAAGGATGCCTTTCTTGCTTCAGACGCATGTTCGAAAACTCAGATGATGAGTGGGTCGCTGGGCTAGATGTTGAGTACACCACAGTCCTGGGACGAGAGAAGGATCTAAAGGACGAAGAGAGGAAGAAGCCCGCCGTGATCCAGGTTTGCGTACATAACGTTTGCTTGGTCTACCACATATGCCATGCCGATGTTGAGTGCCAGGATTTTAAGAACTTCCTCAAGGACAAAATAGTGAAATTCGTTACTGTAGACTTTAAGAACGACAAAGAAGTCCTAGGTCGGATATGCCTCGTTGTAGGCAACCCCTTCGACCTCCAGAAGAATCGGCTGGTGCCCTCTCGTCAGCCTTCAATGCTGACCCTGGCAGGAGCCATGGTTCATCCTTCGTACCGTAAACTGGAGAAACCTCATTACACGTTTCATCGTCATGCATGGCAGCGGAATGTACTAGATATAGACCACATCCACTACGCTGCAATGGATGGCTACCTTTGTTTCAATATCTACAAGGGTTGGATGAAGCGCAACAGCCAAGTGTGCGGTTCAAGCAAAGAAGTATCGGCCAAGAGGAAGAGGGACAAGGACGAAGTCGAGGACGTGGACGAGGACTCTGAGTAAGGTGGCAGTGTCATTGCTCATGGTGGTTCTAAACTTCTAATGCAGTGTCTACCGAGTTAGTTGCATAGTTTAATTTCAGGTGTGCTTAGTTTAATTTGAGGGGTGTGTTGTGCTGAGCCCCAGCAGAACTATGTTATGTTTCTTCTCGTTACTTTAACTCTTCAGTATGTACATACTACTAGTATTTCTTTAATAGAATTTAGCACCCCAATTAAGCACGTACTAGCTTTTTTAATAGTACTATATGCATAATTTGGCGACGAGCGCTCTATATATGTACCACCTTTTCTTTAATTTGCATTTTTGCTCCATGGCGCAATCCATCGATAGTACTACTGTACAAAAGTATACATTTTTTAAAAGGCTAGAGTACTGTTCATCACATATATAGCCAGTTAAATTCTCAACCTAGAACGACGTGCATGCCATGTAGTAAACCGATACGGAGGAAGTATAGTAAAAATGAGGTGATTTTACCGAGCGATCAGCGGGGGAGCATGGCCTGTCATGCGGTCCCACGTGTCATGATGTACCAAGGCGATGCGCGTGTCCCTCTTGAGGCAGAAGCAATACTACGTGGTTTGAGATGATGGCGAACCGAAGTGTGAAATAATGGTTGCTTCGTCCGTCTGGGAAGGTGCGGCATTGTGATTTGACGTCTCATTGCTCATTACTACTACTGGGCCGGTATGAGTGGGGTGCGTCCCCCTGCTGTTCTGCACTGTTATTTGGTGCTTGACACATCGACCCGGTTGCTATATGTCCCACATGTCGGCGACAGGAAGTACAGAATTCATGAAAGGGAGCGTCGACGGAGGAGTATACTACAGAATTCATGGAAGGGAGCGACTTAGTTTTAGAAAAATCTGTTTTTACGGAGTACGTACCCACTAGGGTTTATAGGGATCATCTAAAAAACATTCGTTTTTCCGTTTGATAAGTCTCAATTCTACTATACTAGTAGTAGTACCATTACATGTTGGATTTCGAGGTGCGTTAGATCACCCGACGCAAGCAGTGTCAAGAGGAAACTAACCAATGCATGTACAAGTTCATGGAAATTTAGTGGTCATTCATGCATTCGTTTTAATTAATGCCTCGGTAAATATAACTTCTTGAGAAAAATGAGCGTACTAATTACTTGTGCAAACTATGAAATTAATTCGACCACTCACCATCTACCTTGGTTGGAGAGATTTTGAAATTGAGCCATAAACTGGAAAGGAGGGAGTAGTAACTTTTGTCTCAATTACTATTTGTGGCCTTGTATAGATGCAAAATGTATTTTTTATAGTGGCCTTGTATAAGTAAATGGAGGGAGTACTAACCAAAGTACTTAGTAGGGACGAGGAGTAAACGGAGGGAGTAGTAAAATTTTCTCCTCGTGCTGCGAGCCACCGCGCGCGTGGGCGAGGGAGCGGGCGTAAAGGCGTACAGTAGTAGTAGTAGTAGTACTACTACTCGTAAGCAAGCTTCACCTCATCCTGCGAGCCACCGCGCCCGTGGGCGGGGGAGACGGCGTACTAAGCAAGCTTCTCCTCGTTATGCGAGTTGACGGGACACATCAAAAGTACTCCAGTGTATAGAGCCTTGCCTCTAAGGTAGGCCCCACATGGTTTGCCTCTTTTTTTTAATTTAACATAACGCTTCAAGTCGTAATTTGTTTGTTCACCCGTGGTAGACGATCCTCCCTCCACCAAGTGGATAACCAGTACACGTGCCAAATTACCACGTGGGCTGCCTTTTTCGTACAGAAATGAGCTCCACCGTGTACCCGCGCGGGTGAGGTTGGGAAAGAGACGGGAGTACGTGCGCCATGCGTGCACCTCTTCTCTTCGTGCACGTCCCCCACCTACGTGGGTGTGTGTGAGGGAGATACAAACCTAGACATAATGCGCCGTCCATCCCCATGCCTCCGCCCAGTTCGACCACCAGTCACCACCATGCCCCACTCCTCCTCACCTTATCTCTCATCTTTCTCCCTCCATTTTTATATACAAGGGGCCACTATCAAAATTACAATTTGTAGATATACAAGGCCACTAACACTAATCGATGCAATATTAATGGTGTTTGCCTCGTGGTACTAGCAAAGGAGGACATTAATTATCCCTTGCATGCATGCGGGAGTTTGTAAAAAAAATGCATCTTGATGTTCCGTGCAATGCACAGGCATCTTGCTAGTCCATGAAAACAACACATGAAAAAATTCCACGGCGAACGAGGGATTTGAATGTGTTGGGAGGGGCTGTTTGGATCTTGCCCGGGGTAGCCAAAATATTGGCGACCCTTTTGTCCACCGGTGCCTTTGCCACCGATGAACGAGGAATGGCTCGGGTGCTCATGCTGTCATGCATCCTCCAGCGCGCACATTAGAGACGAGCTCGCACGAGCTGTGTTTTTTTGTCCCACAACGCCGCCCGAGCCGCCCGCAGACCGACCGGCGACCCGCAAATTACGCCATCCAACCGTAGCTGCACATATTATGACAGCAACTCAAGCAACCGGACGAAATTCACGCAAACACGTAGACAAACTAATATTTCATATAAACAACGATGGAAATCATATAAAATACCGGATTTTCATACAAACATGACGAATTTCATTACATTCAAATGAACTACGCGGTGCTAGTTCTGGACAGCACATGTATATAATACCTGGCCTAAATGGTCGCCCGCCGATCGATTTGTGTTCCTCATGTCCGGCAGCACGATCACCGGACTGCCGGGAGCCCCGGAGGTATATGCTTCAGCGCAAAGGACGGCTCGCTTTCCCACTGCCCAACTGATATCATTGGCTGGTGCCGAAGATGATGGTGGCCGGCACCGGTTCGAGTTCATCACCGGCCACTACTTCGCTATGGCCGGCACCGGCTCGAGTTCATCCTAACATTCCCCTCTTCCGTGGAGCCCATGCGGGGTCGACGAAGGTCCTCGCAACAAAAGGATCCGACAAGACACCTGCTGTGTACGCCGGCGTCGCCTCCGCGGTGGACTTCATGGGACCTAAGCGGCGTCGGCCTCCCGTGTACTACTTCTCCTCGATGATGACGGCGGACGCAGAGGTGCTGGCCACCGACTCGTCGCTCTCCACGCACCCGGCTTCTGTCGCTGCTTGCATGGCGCGGCCGCCGGCATGGGAGTCTCGGCCACAGAAACAGGAGACGCGGTACGAGGCGGCGGCGTGGACGGCAGCAACGACGCCCGTGCACCGCTCCTCGTCGAGCTGGCCTGGAGCGGCGAGTTGCTGAACCGCGCGCCGGCTTGGGGCGGCAACTGGCTCCGTCGGGTGAGGGGAGGGAGGTGGATCAGCGAGCTGCATAGCTCGTATCCGGCGGGCTACCCAGCCGGCTTAGATGCGGAATAACTACTCTTCGTAAGCCATTGTAAGAGTGGACAAAATGGTGGAGGAGATAGGGGAGCGGCGGAGGTTTGCGATTCTTGGCCGGCGTTTGGCCTCGTTTAAATAGGAGATTAAATAGACGGCGGACGGCCGGCGTTGCGTTTAACGCCGGCCCGGTCATGAACGGACGTGTGTCCAGAGTGTGTTTCTCGGCTTCCACACGGGCGGGTTTCATGGAGGCGTTTGAATGCGGCACGGAGGCGTGTTCAGCCGGGCGTGCCGCGAGTGGCGCCCTCGACTCTGACTTAGGACACCGCACCGTTCTTCCACTGACGTGTGGGCTCTTTGGGTGCATGGCCTGCATGTCAGTGACCCAACGCAGGCAGCGCACATCAGAGGAACCTTTGGTGGGCCAGGGCGGTCAGAAGCGGGCATTTCATAAACCGATGATTGTTCATTGAGTGTGACGTCATCTTTTTCATGTAGATAAGCCTACCATGTTGATAGCCCGTTCGATACGTTGTGATTCATAAAGACCGCTGCAAACATCAATGTTCTGCTTATCACAGATAAGATTGATTAATACCCGTAACAATCCATGTCCTTAACAAAGGGTGCATGCACGTATAGGTTGAGCGTGTGTCTTGCGTCGTGTGCTGTGTGCATGCAGGCGTGCGAGTGTTGCGTGCGTGCAAGGGTACATTTCAGTGTTGCATGCATGGGTGCGTACGTGCGTGTGTTCGTGAGTGCATGTGTACGTGCCAGTGTTGCACGCCAGCATGCGTACGTGTGTACGTGTCAGTGTTGCACGCCTACATGCGTGCGTGTCTTGCGTGCGTGTATGTGTACGTGCGGGGTGAGGCTACACGTTAGTCGACTGACTTTTTCATCTCTGGTCATTAGATTTTCCAGCCGTTGGATACGAAATCAAGGGCCTCCAGTTTATCATCAAACTCCACCCCCCTGAGCCGCCAGCCACCACCGGCCGAACCGCCAGCCCCCGCAGCCCGCGGCCGGCCCGCCCTCCCCGAAACCACTCCCCACCACCGGTCCACCGCCGCACCGGCCATCCCTCTACCCCTCCCCCCGCTGAGCTTTTTCTCCGGGGATCCCCACCCCACCGCCCAATGAACGCCCCCCAACCGCCGGTGACTGCCAACCAGAGGTCTCACGACTTCGAATACCCACCGACCACTAATTTATTACCATTTCTGTCCTTCATATACGCGCTGACGGGTGAGCCCTATGGTAATGTGCGCTGCTGAATGTGGACTGTTTGACTGGTCAATTGATCGTGTTATCAACAAATTACGGAGCTGTATGGTGAGCCAGTGACCGTATGATCACCCTAAAATGTACTCCTATTTTATTAACACAGTACAGACTCAAACTACCATTTCTTTCTTTCATATACGGGCTGACAGGTGGGCCCCACGGTTACGCGCCCCGATGGTGCAACACTAGTTGCGCCGCGTGGAACGTTTGACTGGTCAATTGATTGTGTCATCAACAAAATACAGAGTTGTACGGGTGAGCCAGTGACCGTATAATCATGATATGTATTTGTTTAACACGGTACAGACGCAAGGGCTCATATATACGCGCAAGCACTCACCGCTATAAGCGCACACAGTGAACCCTACCCCTATGAGCACCTTCGAGGGAGTGGGCCAACATATATGATCTTGAGATTTTACGAAGTCACCATAGGTGCCTCGTAGTCGAGTGGAACGTCTCCTCCCACTGAACGTACATCGCCGGAAAATACTGAAATTAACACAAGATAAATGCGAGCACCGGGACTTTAACCTTGGTGGGCTCGAGAAACCACTGTCCTCTAACCATCCAACCACATGTTGGTTAGCACGACAAAATGTATGTGGTGACCGTGATGAGCTTATTCTGAAGTCCACCGACCATATCGTGCTTTCGCTTCAAATACAATGACCGTAAGTGTCGTCAACAAAATACGGAGCACACATCAAATGCAAAGTCCGTCAGTGTCATCAACAAAATATGGAGACGTATCGTGAGCTAGATACCGTTGTACTATTGTATATGCTTATTTTCTTAGTGGCCGATTGCGTGTGTGGTGTGGTGGGCACATCATTTCTAGTTGTGGTGGGTCAACATGAAGACTCATGGGTCGGTTCCATCCTGCTCCACATATAGGTTGGACCGAGACGTGTTATATGAAGACCCATGTGGAGGACTCGGCGTACAACACGAAGCTACCAGAGTCGCGGAGGACTCTATCCCCACTGGTGATAAGCCGACTATATATGATTTGTAACCCTAGGCCCTTAGTATGTTATACAAGCTTGGGGGCTAGTTCGTCGATAGTATACACACACGCACAATGCCTGGTACTCACGTGTACTTTGTACACACCCCTATCACTAATATACAGTACCAGGAGTAGGCTCTTTCTTCAACTGCAAGGGTCCGATCTGAACTAGGGTAAAACTTTGCCTCGTATTACCATCCAGCCTAACAGCCAGGGGTATCCTACCGAATGATATGATGAAATCATATTTGCCAACTACTAAGAGAGAGGTGTGTCGAGGGGGGGGGGGGCAATGTGTGCGAGAGAGGCCTAAAGATAATGTGTGTGCGGGAGACACGTAGGCACATATATGTGCGTATAGAGGGCTAGTAGAGACCGTGCATGTGTATATATGCATGTGAGAGAAATAGTGTTTTCCAACTGAGATTAGTGAAAAGAGTGGTACATAGTAGTCAGAAAGAGAGAGAAACAGAGAGAGCATGTGCGTGAGACACCCCGACACCCTGAGAGAGATTGTGAGCATGTGTGAAAGAGAAATGCTGATGCATATAAAGTGTGTGCACTTATGCGTTAGATAGAGAGATATATAATGCGTTTGTGAGAACGGGGCGAGGCATAGTGCATCTACGTGTAAAAGGCGGTTCTACGCATTAAATTAAAATATAAATGGCATTATTATTTTTGGATGAGATCATGAATTTTGCAAATTGCGTATGGACGAAAATCGGTCTATCAGACACCCATACTCTATTGAATTCTAGCATGTGCATGTGTTTATTTCATATTATCGATCCATAGAGTGAGAGCGGTTTGAAATACAGGCAATGGATGCTTTTGCAATTCATATATAAACATTAATTAGTGCACTCCATGTTGTTAGTGTGAAGCACTTTATACATTTGTCACTTGCATGGATACATTCCAAATTGCTAGCTACGAAATAGAATACATGTCGAATTCAACATAAAGGGGGTTTCGAAGATTCGAATTCATAGGAAGTGCATTCATCTATTTGAACCCGAGATAATGGCATTTGTAAATCAGATGTAAAAGGGGTCATCAATCTTTGTTGTGAGTTTGAACATGCTATATATATTCATACGCATATCTAACTTTTTTTGCAACCAAGGAGATTATATCTAGAACCATGCATGAACTGAGGTAAGTTGCATATTTTTTAATATATACTCGTGTACAATGTATATTCGAATGTACCCCCTCCATTCCAAAATAATCGTAGCTTTAGGATTTTCAAGAGTAAAGATCTGTGAAGTTTGACAAATCCTGAAAGTTCAATTCAAGAGAACCGAAAACGTTAATGCTTCTGCTCCCAAATATTGAACGAAGCGCCAAATAGGCCTCTGGTCACCCGAAACCGCGTGAGACTAATGTTTTGGTGGTAGGAAATTTCCTGACTCTGGCCCATGTAGCATATCGGCCCGATGTCCAAAGGTCTAAACCGGGGTAGGTTTGTAACTTCACCAAGATGCCAGTCTCAACCGCCTCCGAGAAGCATTCATACGCCGTGGGCGCCTACCCATGCGCTCGGCCGAAATCTATCCCGCCCACATTTGGGACACCTGACATGACTGTCCTACCCCCAACCCGCAATATGTCCGAAATTTTAGATGGGGGCAAAGTTTGTAACTTTCCCCAAATTTCAAACAAGCGCGTCTCAAACCGAAACATTATTCCCCCTTAGTTCCCTGCCTCCCTCCGTTTCCCCATTCATACTCCATGGGCGCGAAAACGCCCTCTCCACCAGCCGCGAAACCCCAGCCTCCTCCGTACTCCACCCCATAGCGGCCAATCCACCGCCGCCCTCCTCCATCACGCCGAAGCCCGTACCCCGACGTCGTCGTCCAACGCAACCGCAACGCCCTCAAGGACTTAGTAGCTGAAGCCGAGGTAGAGCTGCCTCCACGATGCCGACGCCGACGTGCACCGTACCAGAACCACTCTGACCACGCCGTCCTGCGCCTCACTACTGCGGCTCCACTGTCGCAACCGTCCACCGCACCGGAGCTGTTCCTGCTACGCCGTCGTTCGCCGCCTCGGATCTGCTTCCCCGCCGCCGACAGACGGCCACCGCACCACACTCAACAACTTGGCCATGGGTTCGTCCAAGGCTGCACCGTCCTCCACAACTTCTGGTATCCGGCGAACAACAAGAAGATCGTCAGAAAAACAGAAGGAGGACACAACACTGCCAGCAGAAAGAGGTACTCCTCTTCCCTTCTTCGTGCAAATCTTACGTCTCCTCTCACACCGTATTCATCCCACGAAAGAAACTAGTCGAGCGCTTCTTACTGCATCTTCTTCATGATACTAAATGCACAAGGTTTCCTCCCTTTTACTATTTCACCTTTGCTAGAGGTCAGTAGCCCGCCTAGATTTCAATTCAGGGTCAGTCGAACCGCAATTAAAAGAAGCAGCACCCGCTTAGGCGCGCGGAGCACCTAGTCCGCCTGTTCCCTGAGGAAGCGGCACATCGGTGTCTATCATAGGGATGTGGGGCGCAGGAGCTGCTTGCGCCCGATCTGGAGGTCGGCGGGGCTTGAATGGATTGCCGGGGGGGGGGGGGGGCGGTGCCAAGCACGGCGGTGCAGTTAGGTCGAGGGGAGGGCGTAGGTAGGGGAGGAATACTGGGCCGGTGGTCGCTGGCGTTTCGAGGAAGATCGTCAACACTGACTGGCTGGAGGTAGATGAAGGCGATCTGCCCGTTCTTTGTACATCGGACGGTGCAGAAAAAATGGCTGCTTTCAGTCGACTGTTATTTTCATAGAATCCTGTAGTAATTTAGTGTGCCATGCATGTTGTAGAGCTATCATATGTCTCCCATCATTTATTTCTCACCGACCTGCTATCTGCTACCTTTACACTGTACTAATTGTGCACACACTTCACCCATACTCACACTATTGTTTTTTTATGCATGGGTATTTCAGACTCTGACACAGTGTTGCTGAATGCAAAAAAGAAAAGACAGAAGTCGCTCCAGTGTAATTCGAAGATAAGCACTAAGCGTTTCAGCGCTCTAATGGGTGCAGTGTCAGCAGTTGGAGACAGTAAACGTAGCTCTGCAGTTGATGATCTCAATTGCCACACACAACCATCCCAGGTGCTTGCTTTAACTTCGCGCTGTCAAATGTGGTTGTATGTTGCATATGGTGTCTAGCTTGTATTGCTTCCAATTTGGTTAAATTGCATCTGCTTACTTTACACATTATACCTTTGATAATGACATGCCTTCCTATTTTTGATACATACTACATATGTCTATTAACCATGTTCGTACATCAAACTAATGCTCTTTTATATCCCTCGTCAATCACTTATGATGAGACAGTCACCCGAGTGGGTTACTGTGAGATGCCCTACTCGTTTAAAGAGTGCAGTGTCATCCTCCCCACATGATTCTCAAGAAACAGCAAGGCTAAATGAAGATAGTCAACGTAGCTCTCTAGTTGATCACCGCAATTCCCCCACACCACCATCGCAGGTGCTTGCTCTTACTTGGCAGTGTGATATGTGGTTGCATGTTGCATATGGTGTCTACCTTGTAATGCTTCTAATTAGGGTAAATTGCATCTGCTTAGTTAACACATTATACCTGTGAATATGACATGCCTTCCTGTTTTTGGTACATACTACGTGTTTCTATTAACCATGTTCTTACATCAAACTACTTTTCTTGTGTATCCGTCATCAATGCTCCTAATTTGTTAAATTGCATCTCCTTAGCTTACACATTATACATGTGAATATGACACGCCTTCCTGTTTTTGGTACATACTACATCTGCCTATCACACCATGTTCTTACATCAAACTACTGTTCTTGTGTATCCTGCGTCTATCGCTTATGATGAGACAGTCACGCGC
The DNA here is from genome assembly GCF_002575655.3 of Aegilops tauschii subsp. strangulata. Taxonomy (NCBI): domain Eukaryota; kingdom Viridiplantae; phylum Streptophyta; class Magnoliopsida; order Poales; family Poaceae; genus Aegilops; species Aegilops tauschii. Next base: position 79,812,453 of record NC_053040.3, read on the forward strand.
GTGGGTTAATATGAGACGCAATACTCTTATAAAGAATGCAATTTCATCCTCTCCACATGATTCTCAAGAAACAGCAAGCCTAAATGAAGATATTGAATGTATCTCTGTACCTGAAGACCGCACTTCCCCTACACCACCATCACAAGTGCTTGCTCTAACTTCGCAGTGTGATATGTGGTTGCATGTTGCATACGGTGTCTAGCTTGTAATGCTACTAATTAGGGTAAATTGCATCTGCTTAGTTTACACACTATACCTGTGAATATGACATGCCTTCCTATTTTTGGTACACACTACATCTATGTGTTAACCTTGTTCTTACATGAAACTACCTCTCTTCTGTATCCTGCATCAATCACTTACGATGAGTCACCTTTATTCGTTGCATATTGCATATTATTTCTAGCCCGTTGCCATGTATTGCTTCTAATTTGGTCAAATACATTTGTTAGGGCACCCTTTTAATTTGGCAGAGTGATATTGGTTTCATCTTTCATATGGTTTCTAGCTTGCATCGATTCTAACAAGTTCAAGCACCTTGTGCTTAGTTTACACTTTATACATCATACATGTCAATATGTCACGCCGTCCTGTTTTTCATACATATTCCATCCTCCTATCATGCGGCTGCCTTAAATGAAAGTAGTGTTCATCATTATCATGCATCAATGAGTTCTGAAGAGCAAATTTTATTCCTTTTTCTTGTGGGTTTGACTTGACAAGGCAAAATCAAGAAAGAGGAAGGAAAAGAGTAAGGAAGGCGATGATGGTGGTCCTCTGCAGCAACGTAAACGGAGCATCTGTACCGATTCTCCTTGTACTGATAGTGCATTACAAGGTCCAAGTCTCCGCTCCCCTACTCCACCATCCAAGGTGCTTGCTCTAACTTGGCAGTGTGATATCTGGTTGCATGTTGCATATGGTTTCTAGCTCGTATTGCTCCTAATTAGTGTAAACTGCATCTGCTTAGCTTACACATGATACATGTGAATATGACACGCTTTCCTGTTTTTGGTACATACTATATCTGTCTATCACACCATGTTCTTACATGAAACTACTCTTCTTGTGTATCCTACATCAGTCACTTATGATGGGACACCTTTAAGTTGGCAGTGTGATATTGGTTTGCGTCTTGAATATGATTTCTAGCATGTATTTCTTCTAGTTTGCTGAACGCCACCTATGACGAGACAGTTTTAACTTGGCAGAGTGATATTGATTGCACCTTCCATATGGTGTTTTGCAGTGTTTCTAATTTGTGGAAGTGCCTTCTGCTTAGTTACCACATCATAGGTGTGAATATGTCAAGCCGTCCATTTTTTCGTACATATTCCATCCTCGTATCATGACTTTGCCTTTCATCAGAGTAGTGTTCGTCAGTATCATGCATGAATGAGTTCTGAAGAGCGAATGATATTCCTTTTTCTTGTCGGTATGACCTCACAATGCAAAATCAATAAAGCTGAAGGAAATTGGCAAGGCATTGGATGATGGTGGTCCTTCCGAGCAACTGAAACGGAGGTTCTCTACAGATTCTACTCCGCCATCCTCCCAACAAGATTCACAAGAGAACGCAAGGCTAGACAATCAACGTAGCTGTGTAGATGATGAGCACATCTCCCCTACTCCACCATCACAGGTGCTTGCTCTAACTTGGCACTATTATATGTGGTTGCATGTTGCGTATGATGTCTAGCTTGTATTGCTTCTAACTTTGTTGAATTGCATCTGCTTACTTTACACATAATGCCTGTGAATATGACATGTGTTCCTGTTTCTACATCAGACTACTATTCTTGCATATCCCGCATCTGTCACTTATGATAAGGCACCTTTAAGTCGCCACTGTGATATTGGTTGTGTCTTGCATATGATTTCTAGCATGTACTGCTTCTAATTTGTTGAAACTCCATACAGTTTGAACTTGGCAGAGTGATATTGGTTGCATCTTTCATATGGTGTCTAGCTTGCAGTGCTTCTAATTAGTTGAAATGCCTTCTGCTTAGTTACCACATCATAGGTGTGAATATGTCACACCATCCTGTTTTTCATACATATTCCATCCTCGCATCATGTGTTTTCCTTTCATCCGAGTAGTGTTCGTTAGTATCATGCATGAATGAGTTCTGAAGAGCGAATTTTATTCCTTTTTCTTATCGGTTTGACTTCACAATGCAAAATCATTACAGCTGAAGGAAATTAGTCCAGCAGTGGATGATGGTGGTCCTTCGGAGCAACTCAAACAGGGGGTCTCTACAGATTCTACTCTGCCATCCTCCCAACAAGATTCGCAAGACAACACAAGGCTGGACAGTCAACGTAGCTGCGTAGATGATGAGCACATCTCTCCTACTCCACCATCACAGGTGCTTGCTCTAACTTGACACTATTATATGTGGTTGCATGTTGCGTATGATGTCTAGCTTGTATTGCTTCTAACTTGAATCGCATCTGCTTACTTTACACATAATGCCTGTGAATATGACACGTGTTCCTGTTTCTAGAACATACGTGTACATGATGAGCACATCTCCCCTACTCCACCATCACAGGTGCTTGCTCTTACTTGGAACTGTTATACGTTGTTGCGTTTTCCGTATGATGTCTAGTTTGTATTGCTTCTGATTATGTTGAATTGCATCTGCATAGCTTACAACTTATACCTGCAACGATCACTTACCCATAAGACACATTTAACTTGGGACTGTGATGTAGGTTGCATCTTGCATTGTCTTCTAGCTTGTACTGCTTCTAATTTCTTGAAATGGCACTTACGACGAGACACTTTTTACCTGATAGAGTGATATTGGTTGCATGTTCATATGTGCCTAGCTTTCATTTCTTCTAATTTTGTTAAAATGCCTTCCGCTTACTGTTTTTCATACATATTCCATCCTCCTATCATATGTGTGAATATGAAACACTGTCTTTTTTTGTATATATTCCATCCTCCTATCCTGCGCTTGCCTTGCATCAAAGTAGTGTTCGTCTGTATCATGCATCAACCAGTTATGCAGAGCTAATTTTATTCATCTTCTTGTGGTTTTGACTTCATAAGGCAATGTCAGAAAATAGGAAGGAAAACAGTAAGTTAGGGGATGTTGGTGGTCCCCCGGACCGACGCAAACAGAGACTCTCTAGATTTTCCACTGCTACTGCTAATGAAGTTGAAGTCTCAAGTCTACATGATGAGTTCATCTCCCATACTCCACCATCGCAGGTGCTTGCTCTAAGTTGACAGTGTGATAATTGGTTTCATGTTGCATATGTTGTCTAGCCTGTATTTCTTCTATTTTGATTAAGTTGCACGTGCTGAGTTCATACGTTATACATGTGCATATGACATGGCTTTCTGTGTCTAGAATACACTACATCTATCTATCATACCATGTTCTTACATCAAAGTACTGCTGTTGTGTATCCCGCATCAGTCACTCATGATTGGACGCTTTTAACATGGCAGTTTGATAGTGGTTGCATCTTGCATTGATTTCTATGTTGTACTGCTTCTAATTTTTCGAATTGCCACTTATGACAAGACACTTTTAACTTGGCAGAGTAATATTGGTTGCATCTTTCATATGGTGTCTAGCTTGCATTACTTCTATTTTCTTGAAAATCCTTCTGCTTAGTTTGCACATCGTAGCTGTGAATATGTCATGCCGTCCTGTTTTTCTTACATATTCCATCCTCATACAGTTGTCTTACATCAAAGTATTGCTTGTATGTATCATGCATCAATGAGTTCTGAAGAGTGATTTTATCCTTTTGTGTTGTGGGTACAGCTTGACATGGCAAAGTCAAAAAAGAGCAAGGAAAATAATATAGTAGGGAGTGCTGTTACTCGTCGGGTGAAACGGAAAAGGTTCTACCGTTGAGATTCTGCTGGTACTTATAGTGCAGTAGAAGGTCCAAGTCCACCGGCTAAATCTACAAACACAGTATCACCTGCTCCACCAGCTGCAGCATCCGCTTCAACTGTACCAGCATCTGAACTAGTTACTCGTTCGTTTGCTCCGGAACTGGCCAGTTCCCAAGCTGCCTTCACACCTAACACTACTTCCGAAGCACTGCTGACACAACAGGACTTGGCAAGATCAGATGAACCTCATGAGCATCAACACCAAGACGGTACCTGACCGAGTCAAGTTGCAGTTGCATGCTCCTTTATATGTACTCTCACAGTTTGATGTACACTAACACTTTCCATATTCGTTGTTGAACTAGCACCACGGCGCAAGCGGAAACAAACATCAAGGATAATTCTTGACAGATTAACAAAATTAAAGGAGGAAGAATGGAGATCCATTTTGAGGCAGGTTTAAAAAGGCCTCGTGATGCTACAGAGTCAGCCAAGTTAGTATCAGAGGCAGCCGTTGCCGTTAGGTGTCATGCACGTATCCTCCCAACGTGGATCCAGTACAGGAATGAGAAAGACAATACCCAGTTTAACACCTTCCTTGACCATTTATCTGTAAGTAATGGTATTCATCGCAATTAGTAATATTGTCTTGCTCTGTCCCATACTTTCTAGCTTCCTCCTAATAAGACTCACATTCTTTTTTCAACAGATGAGGTTCAAGTTGGATCCGAAAGATGATGCAACTAAACAAGCATGCACTCATGTTTTTCAGTCTGCTCTGCGACAGTATCGGTACCACCTTAGAAAATCTCACTTTGAAGGCAAGGCTAACAATGAAATCGCCCAAACATCTCCAGTGGAATATATTACAGATGAAGACTGGACAGCCCTCGTTAAACACTGGTCTGATCCAAAGTATCAGGTAGGCTATATGTATTTGATCAGACCACATATTGAACTTGTATTTATGTATGTGCCTTACAAGTGTATCTTCTTCTAGGCTAATTGTTTGAAGAACAAAACCAACCGTTCTAAAGTGAAATTCCAACAGACAACAGGATCTCGTAGCTATATTGCATACTGCGAGGCTCTTGTAAATAGCTCCTACTATTGGAATATGCCCTAGAGGCAATAATAAAATGGTTATTATTATATTTCCTTGTTCATGATAATTGTCTATTGTTCATGCTATAATTGTGTTATCCGGAAATTGTAATACATGTGTGAATACATAGACCACAACATGTCCCTAGTGAGCCTCTAGTTGACTAGCTCGTTGATCAACAGATAGTCATGGTTTCCTGACTATGGACATTGGATGTCATTGATAACGGGATCACATCATTAGGAGAATGATGTGATGGACAAGACCCAATCCTAAGCATAGCACAAGATCGTGTAGTTCGTTTGCTAGAGCTTTTCCAAATGTCAAGTATCATTTCCTTAGACCATGAGATTGTGCAACTCCCGGATACCATAGGAGTGCTTTGGGTGTGCCAAACGTCACAACGTAACTGGGTGGCTATAAAGGTGCACTACGGGTATCTCCGAAAGTGTCTGTTGGGTTGGCACGAATCGAGACTGGGATTTGTCACTCCGTATGACGGAGAGGTATCTCTGGGCCCACTCGGTAATGCATCATCATAATGAGCTCAATGTGACCAAGTGTTTGGTCACGGGATCATGCATTACGGTACGAGTAAAGTGACTTGCCGGTAACGAGATTGAACAAGGTATTGGGATACCGACGATCGAATCTCGGGCAAGTAACGTACCGATTGACAAAGGGAATTGTATACGGGATTGATTGAATCCTCGACATCGTGGTTCATCCAATGAGATCATCGTGGAACATGTGGGAGCCAACATGGGTATCCAGATCCCGCTGTTGGTTATTGACCGGAGAGTCGTCACGGTCATGTCTGCATGTCTCCCGAACCCGTAGGGTCTACACACTTAAGGTTCGGTGACGCTAGAGTTGTAGAGATATTAGTATGCGGTTAACCGAAAGTTGTTCGGAGTCCCGGATGAGATCCCGGACGTCACGAGAAGTTCCGGAATGGTCCGGAGGTAAAGATTTATATATGGGAAGTCCTATTTTAGCCACCAGAAAATGTTCGGGATTTTTCGATATTGTACCGAGAAGGTTCTAGAAGGTTCCGAAGTGGGGCCCACCTACATGGGGGGACCCACATGAACGTGGGTAGTGGGGGCAAGGCCCCACACCCCTGGTCAAGGCACACCAAGATCCCACCTTAGAAGGAATAAGATCATATCCCGAAGGGATAAGATCAAGATCCCTAAAAAGGGGGGATAACAATCGGTGGGGAAGGGAAATGATGGGATTTCTTTCCCCCACCTTTGCCAACGCCCCAATGGACTTGGAGGGCAAGAAACCAGCCCCCTCCACCCCTATATATAGTGGGGAGGCGCATGGGAGCAGCACCCCAAGCCCTGGCGCCTCCCTCCCTCCCGTGACACCTCTTCCTCCCCGCTTGCGCTTGGCGAAGCCCTGCCGGGATCCCGCTACTTCCACCACCACGCCATCGTGCTGCTGGATCTCCATCAACTTCTCCTCCCCCCTTGCTGGATCAAGAAGGAGGAGACGTCCCCGCTCCGTACGTGTGTTGAACGCGGAGGTGTCGTCCGTTCGGCGCTAGGATCATTGGTGATTTGGATCACGACGAGTACGACTCCATCAACCCCGTTCTCATGAACGCTTCCGCGCGCGATCTACAAGGGTATGTAGATGCACTCCCCTCTCTCTCGTTGCTAGATGACTTCATAGATTGATCTTGGTGATGCGTAGAAATTTTTTAATTTCTGCAACGATCTCCAAAAGTGGTATCAGAGCCAGGTTTATGCGTAGTTTCTATGCACGAGTAGAACACAAACTTTTTGTGGGTGTAGATGTTGTCAATTTTCTTGCCACTACTAGTCTTATCTTGTTTCGGCGGCATCGTGGGATGAAGCGGCCCGGACCGACCTTACACGTACGCTTACGTGAGACAGGTTCCACCGACTGACATGCACTAGTTGCATAAGGTGTCTAGCGGGTGTCTGTCTCTCCCACTTTAGTCGAAACGGATTCGATGAAAAGGGTCCTTATGAAGGGTAAATACAAGTTGGCATATCACGTTGTGGTTTTACGTAGGTAAGAAACGTTCTTACTAGAAACCTATAGAAGCCACGTAAAAACATGCAACAGCAATTAGAGGACGTCTAACTTGTTTTTGCAGCATATGCCTTGTGATGTGATATGGCCAAAAGGATGTGATGAATGAAATATATGTGATGTATGAGATTGATCATGTTCTTGTAATAGGAATCACGACTTGCATGTCGATGAGTATGACAACCGGCAGAAGCCATAGGAGTTGTCTTTATTTTTTGTATGACCTGCGTGTCATTGAATAACGCCATGTAAATTACTTTACTTTATTGCTAAACACGTTAGCCATAGAAGTAGAAGTAATCGTTGGCGTGACAACTTCATGAAGACACGATGATGGAGATCATGATGATGGAGATCATGGTGTCATGCCGGTGACGAAGATGATCATGGCGCCCCAAAGATGGAGATCAAAGGAGCAATATGATAGTGGCCATATCATGTCACTATTTGATTGCATGTGATGTTTATCATGTTTTACATCTTATTTGCTTAGAACAACGGTATCTTAAATAAGATGATCCCTCGCAATAATTTCAAGAAAGTGTTCCCCCTAACTATGCACCGTTGCGAAGGTTCGTTGTTTCGAAGCACCACGTGATGATCGGGTGTGATAGATTCTAACGTTCGAATACAACGGGTGTAAGCAAGATTTACACACGCAATACACTTAGGTTGACTTGACGAGCCTAGCATGTACAAACATGGCCTCGGAACACGGAAGACCGAAAGGTCGAGCATGAGTCGTATAGAAGATACGATCAACATGAAGATTTTCACCGATGTTGACTAGTCCGTCTCACGTGATGATCGGACACGGCCTAGTTGACTCGGATCATGTTTCACTTAGATGACTAGAGGGATGTCTATCTGAGTGGGAGTTCATTGAATAATTTGATTAGATGAACTTAATTATCATGAACTTAGTCTAAAATCTTTACAATATGTCTTGTAGATCAAATGACCCACGCTAATGTTGCCCTCAACTTCAACGCGTTCCTAGAGAAAACCAAGCAGAAAGATGATGGCAGCAACTATACAGACTGGGTCCGGAACCTGAGGATCATCCTCATAGCTGCCAAGAAAGATTATGTCCTAGAAGCACCGCTAGGTGACGCACCCATCCCAGAGAACCAAGACGTTATGAACGCTTGGCAGCAGCGTGCTGATGATTACTCCCTCGTTCAGTGCGGCATGCTTTACAGCTTAGAACCGGGGCTCCAAAAGCGTTTTGAGCAACACGGAGCATATGAGATGTTCGAAGAGCTGAAAATGGTTTTCCAAGCTCATGCCCGGGTCGAGAGATATGAAGTCTCCGACAAGTTCTTCAGTTGTAAGATGGAGGAAAATAGTTCTGTCAGTGAGCACATACTCAAAATGTCTGGGTTACACAACCGCTTGACTCAGCTGGGAGTTAATCTCCCGGATGACGCGGTCATTGACAGAATCCTTCAGTCATTTCCACCGAGCTACAAGAGCTTTGTGATGAACTTCAATATGCAGGGGATGGAAAAGACCATTCCTGAGGTATATTCAATGCTGAAATCAGCGGAGGTGGAGATCAAAAAGGAACATCAAGTGTTGATGGTGAATAAAACCACTAAGTTCAAGAAAGGCAAGGGTAAGAAGAACTTCAAGAAGGACGGCAAGGGAGTTGCCGCGCCCGGTAAGCCAGTTGCCGGGAAGAAGCCAAAGAATGGACCCAAGCCTGAGACTGAGTGCTTTTATTGCAAGGGAAGTGGTCATTGGAAGCGGAACTGCCCCAAGTACTTAGCGGACAAGAAGGCCGGCAACACCAAAGGTATATGTGATATACATGTTATTGATGTGTACCTTACCAGCACTCGTAGTAGCTCCTAGGTATTTGATACCCGTGCGGTTGCTCATATTTGTAACTCAAAGCAGGCGCTGCAGAATAAACGGAGACTGGCAAAGGACGAGGTGACGATGCGCGTCGGGAATGGTTCCAAGGTCGATGTGATCGCCGTCGGCACGCTACCTCTACATTTACCTACGGGATTAGTTTTAAACCTCAATAATTATTATTTAGTGCCAGCTTTGAGCATGAACATTGTATCAGGATCTCGTTTAATTCGAGATGGCTACTCATTTAAATGCGAGAATAATGGTTGTTCTATTTATATGAGAGATATGTTTCATGGTCATGCCCCGCTGGTTAATGGTTTATTCTTAATGAATCTCGAACGTAGTGTTACACATATTCATAGTGTGAATACCAAAAGATGTAAGGTTGATAATGATAGTCCCACATACTTGTGGCACTGCCATCTTGGTCACATTGGTGTCAAACGCATGAAGAAGCTCCATGCAGATGGACTTTTGGTGTCTCTTGATTACGAATCATTTGACACGTGCGAACCATGCCTCATGGGTAAGATGACCAAGACTCCGTTCTCCGGAAC